>NC_041386.1:646389197-646532355 GCF_002162155.2 Triticum dicoccoides
GAAGTTTTGAAATTGCGAAAAAAAATTAATTCATTATTTTTCCAAAGGCGGTCCACCTTTTTAAAAATTGGGCTGAACGTTTTTCGATTTTAAATTTGTTTATCAAATTGAAAAAATGTTCACCATATTTTTGAAGTTACGAAATTTTTCTTAATTCATGAAATTTTAACAAATTCGTGAATACTTTTTTAAATGGCTTACATATTTTTTTGGAACTCGTGATCAAGTTTTTTTGCATAGGTGAACTTTTTGTTTAAATCATTTATAGCTTTTGAAATTAAGAAACATTCTTTCTGTGATGAACATTTTTTTAATTCATCAATATGTTTTTTGAATCAGTGAACATTTTTTTTAATTTACAAAATATATTTTCTAAATCCCAAGCATTTTCTTGAATATTTTCATAAATTCAAGGAATTTTTTGTATATACAAACTTTTACTTTCGAATCATGAGCATTTTTTGAATCAATGAACATAAAAAAATCAATTCATGAATACTAAGTGTGTGTGTGTGCGATATGTGACGAGATGCATATATATTTAGTCTATTGTACAAATTGTGAACATGTTTTTGGAGTTTTCTAAGTTGTACTCCCTATATATATGTGAGGAGATGCACTCCCAATATATTCACGATATTTTTGAAGTTGTGAACATTTTCTAAATTCATGAACTCTTTACAAGTTAGTGATTTTTTTTTGAAACTGCACACATGTTTTTTGGAACTCATCAACAAGTTTTATTTCATAGGCAAAATATTTCTTGAAATTCTTGAAAACCTTTTGAAAGTCAGAAACATGTTTTTGTGACGAACATTTTTGAATCCATCAATACATTTTTGAATCAGTGAACATTTTTTATAATCTTGGAATTGTATTTTTAAAATTCCCAAGCATTGTGTTGATTATTTTTTAAAATTTACATACATTTGTTGTAGACACAACGATTTACTTTATAATCATGAACATTTTGTGAATTGATGAACATTTTTTAAAATAAAAACTCATGAATATTTTAAAATTCACATATAATTTTTTAAAGAAACAGTGATATGCTTACGTGCCGGTGGCTGGCTCGGGCAGTGGTTGGGCAGAGCTCGTGGGTTCGAATCGCCCCTTCATTTTTTTTCATTTTATTTCTTGGCCCACTCGGCCCACTGACATATGGGCCGCAGACAGACGTGGCCTTCACTACAGGAATACGAGATACGTACGTGGCGTGTAGAGTCAAAACTGACATTTCAACCTCACGGACCGTATTGATCATGTATTTTCATGTACCGGGATTGTATTGAAGCAATACACAAATTTTAGGACTGAGTTGGACGTGGCCAGCAAGTATGAGGACTATAGATGCAATTATCTCCAACGTTGCTTGCACGGTGCTGCGAAGCAGAGATGAGGGCCTGCTGCGATGGCGGCGCAGAGACTCTCGCCGAATTTGGAGAAGAAATAACTGCCAGCAAGATTCATCAGGGATAGGGATGCGGATAGAAAGAGGTCAACGCGTGGGAATGGATGGCTAGCTTCGGTCGCGTGAGGATAAGAAAGAGAGGGCATCGGTGCCTGGTCCCACTCTATGCGCGGCACGCACGCGACAGTCGGGCAAAAGTAAGCGTTTCCCTAAAATGTAAGGTAAATCCCGAGCTGGATTTGATAAATATTTGTGTACACAATCATATTAATAGAGCAGGTAAATCACAAACTAACATACTATAATATTTATATCGTATTGCAATGCAGGAGCATTGTCCTAGCATCTTACAAGAATGGACTAAGAATCAGTTGTTGCGCAATCACCTAGAAGTCAACTTCTAGTCCAGCCCACTTTGACGCGTCGTGGAGCCCTTCCTGCTGAACAATATCCATTCAGTTGGATTAGTAGACTATTGTACGTAAAATTTTCTAGTCATTTTCTCTAGAAAACCCGACTGTGGGTTTTGCTTCAACATATTTGAAAATTATATTAATGTGATAACAAAAAAATAGGATTTTTTACAAATAATAAAATTCTAACAAAACTTATAAATCTTTTCATTTTCTCTAGAAAACCTGCATAGGTTTTGTTTCGAAAAATATGAAAATCAATTAATGTGATATTAAAAAACGTGTAGGAAATTTTACAAAAGTTTACAAATAAAAAAAATCTAAAGAAAACTTGCAAATATTTCGGAATTTTGAAAACAATCTTGAGTTACAAATGTGCATGTATTCCAAAACATTTACTAATTTAAGTAATGTTCCTAGATATGTTCATGTATCTAAAAAATATTCATGGATATAAAACATATTCTTGGATTAAAAGAAGTTCATGTACTTATAAAAGATCTCGAATTCTAAAAATATCCATGAACTAGAAAATCTTCATGAATTTGAAAAATAATGTTATCAAATTTATAAATATTCTCGGATGTAGAAATGTATAAGTAGTTCAAAAATTCTTCAGATATTTCAGATTTATTTGGGTTTAAAATATATTTATGAATTTTATAAAATGTTCACAAACTGAAAGTATTTAAAAATAGAAAAAACAACTATAAATAGAAATGAAAGACCATAAAAGGAAAAATATATAAAAAATGCAGCTGAGTGGGAGAAAGCCCACTAAGAAAATATCCCTCTAAATTTCAGTGTGAGCCCGTGCTTCACTAATTCTTCAATTAAAACATGCCGAAGCACCCCATAACCCCTCTCAGCACGTAAACACCCGTAGGTATAACAAAGTTTCGCTTTAGACTCCCATGCGTCATGCAGCTTGGATCGAATTTACCCGCATCAATCCCCTGAATTTCAGGGGGAGCCCGTGCACTAATCTTAAATTAAAACCTGCCAACGTAACCCCCTAAGCATGTATTCATAGGTAGAACAAAGCTTGGCTTCAGACTCTTAGACAAGCTGGGCTTGCCTAATTGGGTCGGTCCATCGCTAGTTCCATTGCATTTGAGCGACAATTTGCAGTAGAGAGAGCGGCAAATAGGATCTGCATAGAAATTACAGTCTCTTCAAGACTTTAAGCACTGAATAGTCCCAATATCGCACGCATGGGCGAGGCCCAAATAGTACTCGCTCGCTCCTTCTGTTGCTTGTTGCTTCTTCTTGGCTTGAAAAGAAAAACAGGTGCGGGATCCTGCTCCCGCCTCCCAATGCCTCCCTGCCAGTCGCTTCGCTCGCGTCCCCCTCCTTACCTGGCAGGCAAGCATGCGATGTACCTCCCCGTCCTTCACCTCTGCTAGCATTAAGGGCAAACCAAACTACCTCCCCCTCCTGTGTAGACCCAGCCTGTGAGCTCACCCTCACTGCGACCCTGGCCCATAAGCGAAACGTCGTGAACCGCTGCCTGCGCTTTGCCCACCCTATGAAAGCCCTATCCCAAACCCACTCGAGAGCTCGCCGCTCACCTCTTCGCCCTCATCCTCGCTCCCCGAGCCAAGTCCCATCGCCGTGGCGCCAGTACCTGCTCCCTCCTTTCGCGACGTGCTGCTCTCTCCCTAAAAAATGCAGCGGCGCTCCGCTCCCAGCCCCCGCTCGCCCTCCGCGTCCTCCGCTCCCCCGGCCCTTTATCAGCGACCTCACCTCACCTCTTCACCCCGCATCCGTTCTAGACCTCTGTGTTTTCGTTGCCTCGCTCCAGACCACCTAGGCCAAGCTTGCCGCGATCCCATCCGCTGCTCTCGCTGTGGTGGTTCTGGCCATCGCAGCTACCAGTGCACCTCCAACCTCCCCTAGCCCTCCAACGCCTTCGTCTCCTCCACCGAAACCCTCCCATGGCCGACGACAACCCCAACGTCCTCGTCATCGGCTCTCACCGCCTCACCCTGCTGCAACCCCTCACCACCTCGCCACGTTCGCCTGGCTCTGCAACGTCGAACGATGACTCCGCACCACCGTCCCAGCGTGGATCCCCGCGCCTGAGCCACGTCTCTGCCGCTGGCAGGGACGACACGGTGCCGGACGCGGCTTCTGGCATCCGTGGGCAGTTCGCCCTCCATCGTCTCCTTCGTCCTCGGCCTCCTCTCCTGGCCGCGCGCACTCTACGTATCCGGATATCTTCGTCCCCTCCGGCCTCCTCCACGACGTTGGGCACTTCTGTTTCGCCCACCTTGACGACGTCATGTCGGAGCCGTACGACCTCATCCGCCATGCCGTCGAGTTCTACGCCGGCGTTACAAGCTTCTACTTCGCGGCTTCGACAGGGTGTGCTGCCCATCTCGTCTTCGACTCCCATGAGGACCGTGAGCTGACCATGGCTCACTTCCCCGCCAAGTTCGCCGGCGTCAACATCACTCTCCTCCATCCGGAGGAGACCGACAATCGGGCCACGACGCGCTATGACCACTTGGTGGAGATCGAGGCCAAGAACTACCCGCTCGAGCTGTGGAACCCCTAAGGCGCCAACTTCGTGTTCAGCCACTTTGGGGTGCTCTGCTGCATCGACAACCGCTGCCTCAATGCCGGCGACTTCACGGCGATGCGTGCCTTCCTCCGCGTTGAGAGTGACCACGTCACCCCTGATGGGTGCATCCTTGGCCTTCCGCCCGCCCAAATCGTTGACGTCAAGCTCCGAGTCGTCAAGACTTGGGCCGTCTCTGAGGACCTCACCACTGTCGGCGTTCTGGGAATGGGGGTCCCGAGACTTCCCTGCCTGCGGCGTGGCTGAAGTGGGTGTTGGAAATATGCCCTAGAGGCAATAATAAAATGATTATTATTATATTTCTTTGTTCATGATAATTGTCTATTGTTCATGCTATAATTGTGTTATCCGGAAATCGTAATACATGTGTGAATACATAGACCACAACACGTCCCTAGTGAGCCTCTAGTTGACTAGCTCGTTGATCAAAAGATAGTCATGGTTTCCTGACTATGGACATTGGATGTCATTGATAACGGGATCACATCATTAGGAGAATGATGTGATGGACAAGACCCAATCCTAAGCTTAGCTCAAAGATCGTGTAGTTCGTTTGCTGTAGCTTTTCTGAATGTCAAGTATCATTTGCTTAGACCATGAGATTGTGCAACTCCCGGATACCGTAGGAGTGCCTTGGGTGTGCCAAACGTCACAACGTAACTGGGTGACTATAAAGGTACATTACAGGTATCTCCGAAAGTGTCTGTTGGGTTGGCACGAATCGAGACTGGGATTTGTCACTCCGTATGACGGAGAGGTATCTCTGGGCCCACTTAGTAATGCATCATCATAATGATCTCAATATGATCAAGTGGTTGATCACGGGATCATGCCTTATGGTACGAGTAAAGTGACTTGCCGGTAACGAGACTGAACAAGGTATTGGGATACCGACGATCGAGTCTCGGGCAAGTAACGTACCGATTGACAAAGGGAATTGTATACAGATTGATTGAATCCTCGACATCGTGGTTCATCCGATGAGATCATCGTGGAGCATGTGGGAGCCAACATGGGTATCCAGATCCCGCTGTTGGTTATTGACCGGAGAGTCGTCTCGGTCATGTCTGCATGTCTCCCGAACCCGTAGGATCTACACACTTAAGGTTCGGTGACGCTAGGGTTGTTAGGAAGACTTGTATGTGATTAACGAATGTTGTTCAGCGTCCCGGATGAGATCCCGATGTCACGAGGAGTTCCGGAATGGTCCGGAGGTAAAGATTTATATATGGGAAGTTGTCATACGGTCGCCGGAAAGGTTCGGAGGCATATCGGTATTGTACCGGGGCCACTGGAGGGGTTCCGGGGGACCACCGGGAGGGGCCACCTCTTTCGGAGGGCCTTATGGGATGTATGGAGAAGGGAACCAGCCCAAGTGGGCTGGGGCGCCACACCCCCCCTAGGGCCCATGTGCCTAGGGTTGGGGGAAACCCTAAGGGGGGCGCCCCCTTGCTTGGGGGGCAAGCCCCCCTCCCCTTGGCCGCCGCCCCCTCTAGATCTCATCTAGAGGGGGCCGGCCCCTTCCTCCTTCCCCTATAAATAGAGGGGTGAGGGGAGGGCTGCACACGACATCCAAGGCGCAGCCCCTCCCCTCCCCAACACCTCTCCTCCTCCATAAGAGCTTGGCGAAGCCCTGCCGGAGTACTGCAGCTTCATCACCACCACGCCGTCGTGCTGCTGTTGGAGCCATCTTCCTCAACCTCTCCCTCCTCCTTGCTAGATCAAGGCGCGGGAGACGTCCTCGCTCCGTACGTGTGTTGAACGCGGAGGTGCCGTCCGTTCGGCGCTAGGATCTTCGGTGATTTGGATCACGTCGAGTACGACTCCATCAACCCCGTTCTCTTGAACGCTTCCGCTCGTGATATACAAGGGTATGTAGATGCACTCCTCTCTCCCTCGTTGCTAGATGACTCCATAGATTGATCTTGGTGATGCGTAGAATTTTTTTTTAAATTCTGCTACGTTCCCCAACAGTGGTATCAGAGCTAGGTCTATGCGTAGTTACTATGCACGAGTAGAACACAAAGTAGTTGTGGGCGTCGATATTGTCAATTTACTTGCCGTTACTAGTCTTATCTTGATTCGGCGGCATCATGGGATGAAGCGGCCCGGACCAACCTTACACGTACGCTTACGTGAGACCGGTTCCACCGACTGACATGCACTAGTTGCATAAGGTGGCTGGCGGGTGTCTGTCTCTCCCACTTTAGTCGGATCGGTTTCGATGAACAGGGTCCTTATGAAGGGTAAATAGAAATTGGCAATTCACGTTATGGTTTTGGCGTAGGTAAGAAACACTCTTGCTAGAAACCTATAGCAGCCACGTAAAAAACTTGCAACAACAATTAGAGGACGTCTAACTTGTTTTTGCAGCAAGTGCTTTGTGATGTGATATGGCCAAAGGATGTGATGAATGATATATGTGATGTATGAGATGATCATGTTCTTGTAATAGGAATCATGACTTGCATGTCGATGAGTATGACAACCGGCAGGAGCCATAGGAGTTGTCTTTATTTATTTATGACCTGCGTGTCAACATAAACGTCATGTAATTACTTTACTTTATTGCTAAAGCGTTAGCCATAGTAGTAGAAGTAATAGATGACGATACAACTTCAAGAAGACATGATGATGGAGATCATGGTGTCATGCCGGTGACAACGATGATCATGGAGCCCCGAAGATGGAGATCAAAGGAGCAAATGATATTGGCCATATCATGTCACTATTTGATTGCATGTGATGTTTATCATGTTTTACATCTTATTTGCTTAGAACAACGGTAGCTTAAATAAGATGATCCCTCGTAAAAAATTTCAAGAAAGTGTTCCCCCTAACTATGCACCGTTGCGAAGGTTCGTTGTTTCGAAGCACCACGTGATGATCGGGTGTGATAGATTCTAACGTTCGAATACAACGGGTGTAAGCCAGATTTACACACGCAATACACTTAGGTTGACTAGACGAGCCTAGCATGTACAGACATGGCCTCGGAACACAGAAGACCGAAAGGTCGAGCATGAGTCGTATAGAAGATACGATCAACATGAAGATGTTCACCGATGTTGACTAGTCCGTCTCACGTGATGATCGGACACGGCCTAGTTAACTCGGATCATGTTATACTTAGATGACTGCAGGGATGTCTATCTTAGTGGGAGTTCATTGAATAATTTGATTAGATGAACTTAATTATCATGAACTTAGTCTAAAATCTTTACAATATGTCTTGTAGATCAAATGGCCCACGTTGTCCTCAACTTCAACGCGTTCCTAGAGAAAACCAAGCTGAAAGACGATGGCAGCAACTATACGCACTGGGTCCGGAACCTGAGGATCATCCTCATAGCTGCCAAGAAAGATTATGTCCTAGAAGCACCGCTATGTGACGCACCCATCCCACAGAACCAAGACGTTATGAACGCTTGGCAGACATGTGCTGATGATTACTCCCTCGTTCAGTGCGGCATGCTTTACAGCTTAGAACCGGGGCTCCAGAAGCGTTTTGAGAGACACGGAGCATATGAGATGTTCGAAGAGCTGAAAATGGTTTTTCAAGCTCATGCCCGGGTCGAGAGATATGAAGTCTCCGACAAGTTCTTCAGCTGTAAGATGGAGGAAAATAGTTCTGTCAGTGAGCACATACTCAAAATGTCTGGGTTGCATAACCGCTTGACTCAGCTGGGAGTTAATCTCCCGGATGACGCGGTCATTGACAGAATCCTTCAGTCGCTTCCACCGAGCTACAAGAGCTTTGTGATGAACTTCAATATGCAGGGGATGGAAAAGACCATTCCTGAGGTATATTCAATGCTGAAATCAGCAGAGGTAGAAGTCAAAAAGGAACATCAAGTGTTGATGGTGAATAAAACCACTAAGTTCAAGAAAGGCAAGGGTAAGAAGAACTTCAAGAAGGACGGCAAGGGAGTTGCCGCGCCCGGTAAGCAAGCTGCCGGGAAGAAGCCAAAGAATGGACCCAAGCCCGAGACTAAGTGTTTTTATTGCAAGGGAAGTGGTCACTGGAAGCGAAACTGCCCCAAATACTTAGCGGACAAGAAGGCCGGCATCACGAAAGGTATATGTGATATACATGTAATTGATGTGTACCTTACCAGTACTCGTAGTAGCTCCTGGGTATTTGATACCGGTGCGGTTGCTCACATTTGTAACTCAAAGCAGGAGCTGCGGAATAAATGGAGACTGGCGAAGGACGAGGTGACAATGCGCGTTGGGAATGGTTCCAAGGTCGATGTGATCGCCGTCGGCACGCTACCTCTATATTTACCGACGGGATTAGTTTTAAACCTCAATAATTGTTATTTAGTGCCAGCTTTGAGCATGAACATTGTATCAGGATCTCGTTTAATACGAGATGGCTACTCATTTAAATCCGAGAATAATGGTTGTTCTATTTATATGAGAGATATGTTTTATGGTCATGCTCCGATGGTGAATGGTTTATTCTTAATGAATCTCGAGCGTAATGCTACACATATTCATAGTGTGAATACCAAAAGATGTAAGGTTGATAATGATAGTCCCACATACTTGTGGCACTGCCGCCTTGGTCACATAGGTGTCAAACGCATGAAGAAGCTCCATGCAGATGGACTTTTAGAGTCTCTTGATTACGAATCATTTGACACATGCGAACCATGCCTCATGGGTAAAATGACCAAGACTCCGTTCTTAGGAACAATGGAGCGAGCAACCAACTTATTGGAAATCATACATACTGATGTGTGCGGTCCAATGAGTGTTGAGGCTCGCGGTGTCTATCGTTATGTTCTCACCCTCACTGATCACTTGAGTAGATATGGGTATGTCTACTTAATGAAACACAAGTCTGAGACCTTTGAAAAGTTCAAGGAATTTCAGAGTGAGGTTGAGAATCAACGTGACAGGAAAATCAAGTTCTTGCGATCAGATCGTGGGGGAGAATACTTGAGTCACGAATTTGGCACACACTTAAGAAAATGTGGAATAGTTTCACAACTCACGCCGTCTGGAACACCTCAGCGTAATGGTGTGTCCGAACGTCGTAATCGCACTCTATTAGATATGGTGCGATCTATGATGTCTCTTACCGATTTACCGCTATCATTTTGGGGCTATGCTTTAGAGACTGCCGCATTCACTTTAAATAGGGCTCCATCGAAATCCGTTGAGACGACACCGTATGAATTATGGTTTGGGAAGAAACCTAAGCTATCGTTTATAAAAGTTTGGGGATGCGATGCTTATGTCAAGAAACTTCAACCTGAAAAGCTCGAACCCAAATCAGAAAAATGTGTCTTCATAGGATACCCTAAAGAAACTGTTGGGTATACCTTCTACCTCAGATCCGAAGGCAAGATCTTCGTTGCCAAGAATGGGTCCTTTCTAGAGAAAGAGTTTCTCTCGAAAGAAATAAGTGGGAGGAAAGTAGAACTTGATGAAGTATTACCTCTTGAACCGGTAAGTGGCGCAGCTCAAGAAAATGTTCCTGAGGTGCCTGCACCGACTAGAGAGGAAGTTGATGATGATGATCATGAAACTTCAGATCAAGTTGCTACTGAACTTCGTAGGTCCACAAGGACACGTTCCGCACCAGAGTGGTACGACAACCCTGTCTTGGAAATCATGTTGTTAGACAACGGTGAACCTTCGAACTATGAAGAAGCGATGGCGGGCCCGGATTCCGACAAATGGCTGGAAGCCATGAAATCCGAGATAGGATCCATGTATGAAAACGAAGTATCGACTTTGACTGACTTGCCCATTGATCGGTGAGCCATAGAAAATAAATGGATCTTTAAGAAGAAGACAGTCGCGGATGGTAATGTGACCATCTATAAAGCTCGGCTTGTCGCTAAGGGTTATCGACAAGTTCAAGGGGTTGACTACGATGAGACTTTCTCACCCGTAGCAAAGCTAAAGTCCGTCCGAATCATGTTAGCAATTGCCGCATTCTATGATTATGAGATATGGCAAATGGACGTCAAAACGGCATTCCTTAATGGTTTCCTTAAGGAAGAATTGTATATGATGCAGCCGGAAGGTTTTGTCGATCCTAAGAATGCTGACAAGGTGTGCAAGCTCCAACGCTCGATTTATGGGCTGGTGCAAGCATCTCGGAGTTGGAACATTCGTTTTGATGAGATGATCAAAGCGTTTGGGTTTATGCAGACTTATGGAGAAGCCTGCATTTACAAGAAAGTGAGTGGGAGCTCTGTAGCATTTCTCATATTGTATGTGGATGACATACTATTGATGGGAAATGATATAGAATTCTTGGAAAGCATAAAGGCCTACTTGAACAAGTGTTTTTCAATGAAGGACCTTGGAGAAGCTGCTTATATATTAGGCATCAAGATCTATAGAGATAGATCGAGACGCCTCATTGGTCTTTCACAGAGTACATACCTTGACAAGGTATTGAAGAAGTTCAAAATGGATCAGTCAAAGAAGGGGTTCTTGCCTATATTGCAAGGTACGATATTGAGCACGACTCAATGCCCGACCATGACAGAAGATAGAGAAAAGATGAGTGTCTTCCTCTATGCCTCGGCCATAGGGTCTATCATGTATGCTATGCTGTGTACCAGACCTGATGTAAACCTTGCCGTAAGTTTGGTAGGAAGGTACCAAAGTAATCCCGGCATGGAACACTGGACAACGGTCAAGAATATCCTGAAGTACCTGAAAAGGACCAAGGAAATGTTTCTCGTTTATGGAGGTGACGAAGAGCTCGTTGTAAAGGGTTACGTCGATGCTAGCTTCGACACAGATCTGGATGACTCTAAGTCACAAACCGGATACGTGTATATTTTGAATGGTGGGGCAGTAAGCTGGTGCAGTTGCAAGCAAAGCGTTGTGGCGGGATCTACATGTGAAGCGGAGTACATGGCAGCCTCGGAGGCGGCACAAGAAGCAGTCTGGGTGAAGGAGTTCATTACCGACCTAGGAGTCATACCAATGCGTCGGGCCCGATGACTCTCTTCTGTGACAACACTGGAGCTATTGCCCTTGCCAAGGAGCCCAGGTTTCATAGGAAGACCAGGCATATCAAGCGTCGCTTCAACTCCATTCATGAAAGTGTTCAAAATGGAGACATAGAGATTTGTAAAGTACATACGGACCTGAATGTAGCAGATCCGTTGACTAAACCTCTCCCTAGAGCAAAACATGATCAACACCAGAACTGCATGGGTGTTCGATTCATCACAATGTAACTAGAATATTGACCCTAGTGCAAGTGGGAGACTGTTGGAAATATGCCCTAGAGGCAATAATAAAATGGTTATTATTATATTTCTTTGTTCATGATAATTGTCTATTGTTCATGCTATAATTGTGTTATCCGGAAATCGTAATACATGTGTGAATACATAGACCACAACACGTCCCTAGTGAGCCTCTAGTTGACTAGCTTGTTGTTCAAAAGATAGTCATGGTTTCCTGACTATGGACATTGGATGTCATTGATAACGGGATCACATCATTAGGAGAATGATGTGATGGACAAGACCCAATCCTAAGCTTAGCTCAAAGATCTTGTAGTTCGTTTGCTGTACCTTTTCTGAATGTCAAGTATCATTTCCTTAGACCATGAGATTGTGCAACTCCCGGATACCGCATGAGTGCCTTGGGTGTGCCAAACGTCACAACGTATCTGGGTGACTATAAAGGTACATTACAGGTATCTCCGAAAGTGTCTGTTGGGTTGGCACGAATCGAGACTGGGATTTGTCACTCCGTATGATGGAGAGGTATCTCTGGGCCCACTCAGTAATGCATCATCATAATGAGCTCAATGTGATCAAGTGGTTGATCATGGGATCATGCATTACAGTACGAGTAAAGTGACTTGCCGGTAACGAGACTGAACAAGGTATTGGGATACCGACGATCGAGTCTCGGGCAAGTAACGTACCGATTGACAAAGGGAATTGGATACAGATTGATTGAATCCTCGACATCGTGGTTCATCCAATGAGATCATCGTGGAGCATGTGGGAGCCAACATGGGTATCCAGATCCCGCTATTGGTTATTGACCGGAGAGTCGTCTCGGTCATGTCTGCATGTCTCTCGAACCCGTAGGGTCTACACACTTAAGGTTCGGTGATGCTAGGGTTGTTAGGAAGACTTGTATGTGATTACCGAATGTTGTTCGGAGTCCCGGATGAGATCCCGGACGTCACGAGGAGTTCCGAAATGGTCTGGAGGTAAAGATTTATATATGGGAAGTTGTCATACGGTCGTCGGAAAGGTTCGGGGGCATATCGGTATTGTACCGGGGCCACCGGGAGGGGCCACCTCTTCCGGAGGGCCTTATGGGCTGTATGGAGAAGGGAACCAGCCCAAGTGGGCTGGGGCGCCACACCCCCCTAGGGCCCATGCGCCTAGGGTTGGGGGAAACCCTAAGGGGGGCGCCCCCTTGCTTGGGGGGCAAGCCCCCCTCCCCTTGGCCGCCGCCCCCCTCTAGATCTCATCTAGAGGGGGCCGGCCCCCTTCCCCCTTCCCCTATAAACACGACATCCAAGGCGCAGCCCCTCCCCTCCCCAACACCTCTCCTCCTCCATAAGAGCTTGGCGATGCCCTGCCGGAGTACTGCAGCTTCATCACCACCACGCCGTCGTGCTGCTGTTGGAGCCATCTTCCTCAACCTCTCCCTCCTCCTTGCTGGATCAAGGCGCGGGAGACGTCCTCGCTCCGTACGTGTGTTGAACGCGGAGGTGCCATCCGTTCGGCGCTAGGATCTTCGGTGATTTGGATCACGTCGAGTACGACTCCATCAACCCCGTTCTCTTGAACGCTTCCGCTCGTGATCTAAAAGGGTATGTAGATGCACTCCTCTCTCCCTCGTTGCTAGATGACTCCATAGATTGATCTTGGTGATGCGTAGAATTTTTTTTAAATTCTGCTACGTTCCCCAATAGTGGGGGCCCAGCGCGGCTCACCTTCATCAGCTCAAGATCAAGACCCTCGCGAGGGGCCAAGCCTCGCGGGGCGGACGACCAGAAGCTGTTGGGGAACGTTGCAGAAAACAAAAAAATTTCTACGGTTTCACCAAGATCCATCTATGAGTTCATCTAGCAACGAGTGATCGGATTGCATCTACATACCTTTGTAGATCACGCGCGAAAGCGTTCAAAGAACGGGGATGAGGAAGTCGTACTCGACATGATCCAAATCACCAGAGATCCTAGCGCCGAACGGACGACACGTCCGCGTTCAACACACGTACGGTCAGCGTGACGTCTCCTCCTTCTTGATCCAGCAAGGGGGGGAGGAGAGGTTGATGAAGATCCAGCAGCACGATGGCGTGGTGGTGGATGCAGGGATCACCGCAGCAGGGCTTCGCCGTTCTACTGCGAGAGGGAAAGGTGTAGCAGGGGAGAGGGAGGCGCCAAGACTCAAGGGTGCAGCTGCCCCTCCCTCCCCCCTTTATATAGGCTCCCCTAGGGCGGGCGCCGGCCCTAGGAGATGGGATCTCCTAGGGGGGCGGCGGCCAAGGGTGGAGTAGCCCCCAAGGCAAGTGGGGGCGCCCCCCACCCTAGGGTTTCCAACCCTAGGCGCAGGGGGTGGGCCAAGGGGGCGCACCAGCCCACTATGGGCTGGTTCTCCTCCCCACTTCATCCCATGGGGCCCTCCAGGATGGGTGGCCCCACCCGGTGGACCCCCGGGACCCTTCCGGTGGTCCCGGTACAATACCGGTGACCCCCGAAACTCTCCCGATGGCCGAAACTGCACTTCCTATATATAATTCTTCACCTCTGGACCATTCCGGAACTCCTCGTGACGTCCGGGATCTCATCCGGGACTTCGAACAACTTTCGGGTTACTGCATATTCATATCTCTACAACCCTAGCGTCACCGAACCTTAAGTGTGTAGACCCTACGGGTTCGGGAGACATGTAGACATGACCGAGATGGCTCTCCGGTCAATAGCCAACAGCGGGATCTGGATACCCATGTTGGCTCCCACATGCTCCTCGATGATCTCATCGGATGAACCACGATGTCGAGGATTCAAGCAACCCCGTATACAATTCCCTTTGTCAATCGGTATGTTACTTGCCCGAGATTCGATCGTCGGTATCCCAATACCTCGTTCAATCTCGTTACCGGCAAGTCACTTTACTCGTACCGTAATGCATGATCCCGTGACCAGACACTTGGTCACTTTGAGCTCATTATGATGATGCATTACCGAGTGGGCCCAGAGATACCTCTCCGTTATACGGAGTGACAAATCCCAGTCTTGATTCGTGTCAACCCAACAGACACTTTCGGAGATACCCGTAGTATACCTTTATAGTCACCCAGTTACATTGTGACGTTTAGTACACCCAAAGCACTCCTACGGTATCCGGGAGTTACACGATCTCATGGTCTAAGGAAAAGATACTTGACATTGGAAAAACTCTAGCAAACGAACTATACGATCTTGTGCTATGTTTAGGATCGGGTCTTGTCCATCACATCATTCTCCTAATGATGTGATCTCGTTATCAATGACATCCAATGTCCATAGTCAGGAAACCATGACTATCTATTGATCAACGAGCTAGTCAACTAGAGGCTTACTAGGGACATGTTGGTGTCTATGTATTCACACATGTATTATGATTTCCGGATAACACAATTATAGCATGAATAAAAGACAATTATCATGAACAAGGAAATATAATAATAATCCTTTTATTATTGCCTCTAGGGCATATTTCCAACAGTCTCCCACTTGCACTAGAGTCAATAATCTAGTTACATTGTGATGAATCGAACACCCATGGAATTCTGGTGTTGATCATGTTTTGCTCTAGGGAGAGGTTTAGTCAACGGATCTGCTACATTCAGGTCCGTATGTACTTTACAAATATCTATGTCTCCATCTTGAACATTTTCACGAATGGAGTTGAAGCGACGCTTGATGTGCCTGGTCTTCTTGTGAAACCTGGGCTCCTTGGCAAGTGCAATAGCTCCAGTGTTGTCATAGAAGAGTTTGATCGGCCCCGACGCATTGGGTATGACTCCTAGGTCGGTGATGAACTCCTTCACCCAAATTGCTTCATGCGCTGCCTCCGAGGCTGCCATGTACTCCGTTTCATATGTAGATCCCGCCATGACGCTCTGCTTGCAACTGCACCGGCTTACTGCCCCACCATTCAAAATATACACGTATCCGGTTTGTGACTTAGAGTCATCCAGATCTGTGTCGAAGCTAGCATCGACGTAACCCTTTACGACGAGCTCTTCGTCACCTCCATAAACGAGAAACATTTCCTTAGTTCTTCTCAGGTACTTCAGGATATTCTTGACCGCTGTCCAGTTTTCCTTGCCGGGATTACTTTGGTACCTACCTACCAAACTTACGGCAAGGTTTACATTGGGTCTGGTACACAGCATGGCATACATAATAGAACCTATGGCTGAGGCATAGGGGATGACACTCATCTCTTCTATATCTTCTGCCGTGGTCGGACATTGAGCTGAGCTCAATTTCACACCTTGCAACACAGGCAAGAACCCCTTCTTAGACTGATCCATATTGAACTTCTTCAATATCTTATCAAGGTATGTGCTTTGTGAAAGACCTATGAGGCGTCTTGATCTATCTCTATAGATCTTGATGCCTAATATATAAGCAGCTTCTCCAAGGTCCTTCATTGAAAAACTCTTATTCAAGTAGGCCTTAATGCTGTCCAAAAGCTCTATATCATTTCCCATCAAAAGTATGTCATCCACATATAATATGAGAAATGCTACAGAGCTCCCACTCACTTTCTTGTAAACGCAGGCTTCTCCATAAGTCTGCATAAACCCAAACGCTTTGATCATCTCATCAAAGTGAATATTCCAACTCCGAGATGCTTGCACCAGCCCATAAATGGATCGCTGCAGCTTGCATACCTTGTCAGCATTCTTAGGATCGACAAAACCTTCCGGCCGCATCATATACAATTCTTCCTTAAGGAAACCATTAAGGAATGCCGTTTTGACTTCCATTTGCCATATCTCATAATTATAGAATGCGGCAATTGCTAACATGATTCGGACGGACTTCAGCTTCGCTACCGGTGAGAAAGTCTCATCGTAGTCAACCCCTTGAACTTGTCGATAACCCTTAGCGACAAGCCGAGCTTTATAGATGGTAACATTACCATCCGCATCTGTCTTCTTTTTAAAGATCCATTTATTTTCTATGGCTCGCCGCTCAACGGGCAAGTCAGTCAAAGTCCATACTTCGTTTTCATACATGGATCCTATCTCGGATTTCATGGCTTCCAGCCATTTGTCGGAATCCTGGCCCGCCATCGCTTCTTCATAGTTCGAAGGTTCACCGTTGTCTAACAACATGATTTCCAAGACAGGGTTGCCGTACCACTCTGGTGCGGAACGTGTCCTTGTGGACCTACGAAGTTCAGTAGCAACTTGATCTGAAGTTTCATGATCATCATTAACTTCCTCTCTAGTCGGTGCAGGCACCTCAGGAACATTTTCTTGAGTTGCGCCATTTTCCGTTCAAGAGGTAATACTTCATCAAGTTCTACTTTCCTCCCACTTACTTCTTTCGAGAGAAACTCCTTCTCTAGAAAGGATCTGTCACACCCTAGCTAGTTCAAGCATTAGAGTGTGCATCATGTTTAAATTTCTCTTAAATTTGAAATGGGGAAGGCAGAAACCCCCAACACCCCCCTGGAAACAACTAGGGTTTACTAAAATTATTTTCAATGAACCTGAAATGCCCTTCTAAAAAGTTCACCCTCTTTGTCTTGGGTTAAAACCTCTGGCAAAATTGCTGCACAATTTTCTAGGTCAACACAAGGTCATTGAATTAAATCATAAGTATTTGAATTTGGGCATTTAAATGCTATGAAATAAATTAAATGCTCAAATAATTCTGGAAATAAATGTTTGCTGTTGGAATATTCTAAACAGAGCCCACAATTATTTTCAGGATTTTTGGAAACGTTTTAGTATTTTAAATAAAGCCCAACAGTTGCAGTTAAATAGAAAAACAGAAACAAATAAAAAGAAAAAGAGAGAGGGAAGCCCACCTGGGCCTTACCTGAGCTGGCCAGCCCACCTGGCTCGGCCCAGCCTACTGGCTTCGCCAGTCGTCGTCCTCCTCGCGCCAGGAGGCAGGGGCGCGTGCTCGCCGCGCGCCGGCCACGCGCCAGCCACCTCCTGCTTCTGCCGACGTCCTGGAGACGTCCAGGAGTGCCACGCGACCCCCACGTCCCCCTCTCATCCTCTCTCACTCTCCCCCTCGTCTCCCTCACTCTCCCCCGCGATGGCCGAGCGCGTACCTCGCCGCCAATCATCGTAGCTGCCACCACAGCCACTCCCTCGCCCCTCCGACGAGCCTAATCGCTCCGCCTAGTCACCCTGGACCTCTCCGTCGACACACGCAAGCTCGGACGACCCCAAGACGACGTGGTGCCCTTCTTCCCCGTCCATGGCCGCCGGACGCCATCGTTCGATTCGCTGGCCTCAGGACCTCCCCGAGCTCGCTGACCCCCTCTCCGACTCCGCTGTGAGCTCCTCTTCCTTTCCCCCTAGCTCCCGTGCTCGTTTGGCCTCCGTAGCCGCCATTCCCACCGCACCCGAGAGCTCCCCGCCGCCGACCATGGCGCCGTCGTGGCTAGAGCCACAGTGGCTCGAGGCCAAGCTCGCCGTTGTGCTCAGTGCAGCACCAGGAGCCCGTAGCCACCACCAGCTCTTCCTCCCGTGCACCGTAGCGTCGAAACCCACCCCGTCTGAACTCCGGCCGCCGCCACGAGCTCGATTCCGGCAAGCTCGCTCCACCCCAGCTCCTCCCGCTTGCCCCACTAGATGCGCATGAGCCCCAGCTACGCGTAGCACGTCTCCGCCGTCGATTTGGTCACCGGAGGACCAAATCCGAAGCCCTCCGCCGTCTCGGCCTCGCCGGTGGCTCAACGCCGGCGAGTTTGACCCAGTTTGACCCCTGGGTGGGCCCAGGTAGACCCCCCTGAGTCTATGACAGGTGGGGCTGGTCTGCTAACTAATTTAGGATTAGTTTTAATTAATTTTAATTAAATCAGTCACTGACATGTGGGCCCAGGCCCCACTGACAGCTAATTAGTGTTAATCTAACCCTGTTAATTAGCTGAGAGGCTGACAGAAGGGGCCCACCAGTCAGGTTTGACCTGGGCTGGCGCCTTTGACCTGCTGAGGTCAGCCTGACGCAATGCTGACGCAGTAATGCATTTTCTGGATTTATTTTATTCAGGAAATTCCAGAAAGTAGTCAAAACTTCTAAAAATCATAGAAAATCAACCATAGCTCCAAATGCAAAGATTTATATATGAAAAATGATCAGAAAAATTCAATCTATCCATCTGTAATGGTTTCATGCATGACAAAACAAGTTTACCTTGCTGTTTAAGCAGAATAAGGAAATGCACTATTAAGGCCATGTTTAATGAGCTAATATTTGAATCTTTGATTCAAATGAGTTCATTCCTTTCTATTATAACTTGCATTAGGCCAAGACACATTCATATTGCCATGTCATAGCATGCATCATATTGTTGCATATCGTCATGTGTTGATTGTGTTCCGATGTGTTCTTCGTGGTAGGTTCTGCCTCCGAGGATATTCACGAGTATCCAACTGAAGGGCAGTATCCCACTACCACTCCATCAGGCAAGCAACCATTGATCATTCCGATAAAACCCATGTTCTCGCTTCTGCTCTTGATTACTGGATTAAGACAACGCGTTTCAATCAGCTGTGTGCTACGGTAGTTGAACCCTTATCCTCTGCATGACCTGTCATTGCCACAGTAACTAGATGAAACCCACTAGCATGTGTAGGAGTTGATTGAGCCATGTATGTGATTCCTACCTTGCTATGCCTGCTATGCTTAGAGTTGTGTGAGGTCTGGTTCATCTGGGTGATGGGCTAGAGTGAAATGCTTATGTCGGTAATGTGAGGGATGTGTTGAACATGTTTTGGTAAAGGTATCGATGAGAGGCCATGTAGGAGTACATGGTGGGTTGTTTCATTGAGGCCGTCCCTAAGAACTAAGATCTGTATGTGTGATTTAAGATGCAGTTACTACCGTACATTGGGCCCGAAACCAATGGACCCTCTCGGCTTCTTAATCACCCTAGTACTCTGTCCAGGAGTTGCAAATAGTTTCTGGTGTTTGTAGGTTATGTGTTGGCGGCCGTGCGTAGCGCTGACCCTAGGGGTGGGCTATGTTGCGGTAGATACACCGTGGCCGGGTATGCTGGGCGCCCGTTAGGCGTCTCGGGACCCTGTTCACATCGTTCGGGGCCGTATGTGGAAACCTCGGCCGGACTCCCTGCGGATGGAACCTGGATAGGCGATAAACCTGGACTAGAGACTTAAGTGTTTAGGTAGGCCGTGGCCGACACCCTCGCTGGGCTTCCGCTTGAAGGTTGCCAAGTACATGTCGTGTAAGCGGCGGTAAGTGGTGAAAGCGTGTATGAAGAAGTACACCCCTGCAGGGTATAAAACTATTCGAATAGCCGCGTCCGCGGTAAAGGACTACTTGGTTGCCTATACAGTTCATAGACAAGTTAATGGATACTACTAAAATACTCAAGATAAGTGTGAGTACCGAGGATGGCCCTCTCGTAGGATGACGAGGGAGGATCTCCGGTGGAGTATTGTGTTGGTGAGTAGTGGACTCGTGTGCGAAAAGTATTTTACTGGTGGAGTTCCGTAGGATAGCTTAGCCAAGAGTCAAAGCTGGCTTGCTGCATTAACCCCACCACCTTCTTGAGAATAAGCATGTATAGTAGGGTCTGATGTAAGACTTGCTGAGTACCTTCGTACTCATGTTTGCTTAATTACTGTTTTCAGACGACAACACCGCCCCCTCCGATGGGTTCTACGTAGACCTTGACGTCGACGAGTGACTAGCCACCCAGGTGGTGATCCTGGCCATGGAGGGCCCTATGTAGTTAGACAGGCTTCGAGAAGCCTTCTTCTTTCTAGAGTCTGTTCCCAGACTAGTTGCTTCCGCATGTGCTTGTATGATTGTATGACTTGAGTGTCGGGTCATGTGACCCCTATCTGTATGAACGTGTTATGTATGGCTCTCTGGAGCCTTTAAATAAAGTTCTTGAGTTGTAGAGTTTTGTTGTGATGCCATGTTGTATGTACTCATATCGAGCATATTGTGTGTATGATTGAAATGCTTGGTATGAGTGGGATCCGACAATCTAGTTGTTTATCCTTGGCAGCCCTTCTTATGGGGAAATGTAGTCTAGTGTTCCTCGAGCCATGGTAGTCCGCTACAGCCCGGTTCACCGGAGTCCTGCTAGCCCAGCACTACTGCTCAGGACACTTGACTGGCCGGCATGTTTCACTTCGTTCCTATGTCTGTCCCTTCGGGGAAATGTCACGCGGTGATATCCGGAGTCCTGCCTAGCCTGCTACAGCCCGGGTTCCCCGGAGTCCTGTTAGCCCAGTGCTACAGCCCGGAATCACTCGCTGATGACCGACATGTTCGATGTGATTCATGTATGCCTATCTCCATAGGTCTGTGCCGCTTTGGGTTCACGACTAGCCATGTCGGCCCGAGTTCTCTATCATATGGATGCTAGCAACACTATCATATACGTGAGCCAAAAGGCGCAAACGGTCCCGGGCCATGGTAAGGCGACACCCATGGGATACCGTGCGTGAGGCCGCAAAGTGATATGAGGTGTTACCGGCTAGATCAACGTGACTTGGAATCGGGGTCCTGACAGCGTTGGCATCAGAGCCGGACTGCCTGTAGGTTCGTTGAGCCAAACTGGTCGATGTCGAGTCTAGAAATGCTTTAGGTATATGTAGGGGAATTGATTGTGGAAGGGAACGTAAGGCTCTTTTACTCCTTTACCCTATGCCTCTGATCGGAGTCATTCTCTTCTTATTCAACGTGGCTCTCTCTTTCTATCAGGTTCACGTGTTAGTAATCCGTAGTAGCTTATAGGATTGATGCTACAAGCCCCAGTTCAGTTTCTACTATTTTAGTATGTTGCTAATTGGATCAGAATCTTGATATGATGTTGTTGAGTGGTATTGCGCACTGTTGTGGATGTCTCAAATCTTTTTTTGAGCATTTACAGCTATTATGCTGTCCAATTTTCCCTAGAAATTCTGATGTCTTTGCATTGTGGTTGTGCTTTCAGATGGCCAACCGTGTTCAAAACCAAGTGGTTCGCCTGACCCGGTGCCTCGACGTGCCCGGTCATACTGCTATGTTAGTCCGGGTAATGATCGAGACGGGCTACCGTTGGTATCCTGAATACACCATCGAAGAGCAGTTCCGCGACTTTAATCAAAGCCAATATCTCTGCACCGTCAGGATATTTCCTTCTTATCTTGGATCTACCAAGCCCCTTCACTGTTCCTATGGACTCGGGGTTACTGTTGAGATGGCTGTGCAGGATGCTGCCTATTCTATGATGGCCATCTTGCGAGTCTGGACTGGCCTGCTTCAAAACACCGACTTCCGTTACATGCCAGCTTCACTTTCGGGAGCGCAAGGGTATCTTCAGGCTATCTATGCTGACTCCACTCAGGAGGACTCATTAACTCATACCACTGCCGAGATGCTCGAAGATAAGGACCAAGAGAATCGGGCCTTGAGGCTGGAGCTTTTCAATACCCATGCTGATCATTGGGCCACATTGACTCGGTTTGCACCTGCGGTGCAAGCTGGATGTATGGATACCAGGGATCTGTATCCTGTGAGATCAGCTCTGCCAGACATGGTGGATTGGCGTGATGTGGGAGGCATCACCCCACCCTCGTGGTCCCCGCAGGCCACCGTTTGTTGGTCCAAGACCTCATCCTAGCCCCTATGGTCCACAGGCTCCTCAGGACCGTCTGTTTCTGGATGGTCACGTTGAACTTCCAGGCTATGGAGGTGACTTCTATGAGAACTACTACGGAGCTGTCTGAGTTAGTAGTAGTACCACTAGTATTGTAGCAGTTGTATCTCCACTGTCCTGCGTGACTTGTGGAATACGACTTGGTGTGTAGTCAATCCCGGAGGTGTAGACAAATAATGTATAGGAGCTTGGAATGCCTTCGATGAGATGTAATGTCTTTCATCATAGTTGTACTGTAGCCTGGGCTTCTACTAAACTATGTATGATGTGTATAACCGTTGGTATATATATGGCAGTTTTATATTACCATGAAATACGGATGAACATCTCTGCATTCCGCGTTATCCATTACATTCTGCACTTCCTTGCTAAGTTTGAGCCATCCTTATCTAAACCATTGTCTTGTCTTTTCTTAGGATGGTCAACACCCGCAGCAACCCTGCTGCCTCGGAGCAGGGGGAAGCCAGTGCAGCTAGGGGTGAAAATCTGCCTCACCCGCCTTCTCTGGCCGAAGTAATGCTGGAGGCGGAAAGAAACAAGCGTGAGACTAACCGCCTGCTAGAGCGGATTGAGCAGAACACTGCACGCCACCCACGAAATGACTTGGTGTCAATCAATGACTTTATCAAGCTGTACCCACCAAAGTTTAAGCATTCCGTCAAACCCCTCGACGCGGATGACTGGCTTCACAGCATCACTCACAAGCTACGTTCTGCCAACGTAGCCGAAGCCGACAAGGTTACCTTTGCTGCCTATCACCTCGAAGGCCCTGCTAGCCTTTGGTGGGAAAACTTCTAAGCTATGCGCCCGGTCGGCCAAGTTACTACTTGGGCTGAGTTCAGTGAGGTTTTTCGCGAGCATCACATTCCGAAAGGTCTCATGGATCGCAAGAGGGAGGAGTTCTGCAACTTCACCCAAGGAAGACTGACCGTGGATGCTTATAGTCGTGAATTTGGAAATCTGGCACGCTATGCTCCCGAAGAGGTATCTACTGATGCTAAGAAGCAAGCAAGGTTCCTCAAGGCACTTAGCCCTGAGCTTCGCCGCGATCTTTGTCTGCACGAGTGCACCTCCTTTCAGAAGTTGGTCAATAAAGCCATCAGTGCTGAGACAGGCCAGACTGATTATGACGCTTCACGCAAGCACTCCCGTGACTTTGGCTCTTCATCCGGCTCTGGAGCTCAGAAGCGCCGGGTGTGGATCCCAAGCACGGCACTGCCACCCAGGTTCATCCCGAGGCCATCCTTTGAGGCGCCTCGTCCCAACTAGCAATTTGCACCGCCCAAGCCCTATGGTGGCCCCGCTGCTAATGCTGCTCCACGCCCCAATGTGGTGACATGCTTTAAGTGTGGCGAGCCGGGTCACTATAGCCGAGAGTGTCCCCAGAACAACAACCCCAATCAAACTGGGAAGTCCGTTGGCCGTGGTAAGCCCGCGGAAAAAACATTCTACGCCAAGCCGGCCACCACTGCACGTGGCCATGTCAACTATGTTTCAGCCGAGGAGGCTCATGAGGATCCCAACGTCGTCCTTGGTACGCTCCTTGTTAACTGCCATCCGGCATCTGTTCTTTTCGATACTGGAGCATCTCATTCATTCATATCCGAGAACTATGCTCGATTGCACAACACGACATTCTGTGACATGCCCTCTACCATGGAAATTCAAACTCCTGGCTCTAGATGGCAAACTTCTAGAGTAAGCCATGGGAATGAAATCCTTGTCGATAGACTTGTCTTCCTTGCATCCTTAATAGCTCTCAAGTCCTCGGACATAAACATCATCTTAGGTATGGACTGGATGTCAGCTCATTATGCTAAGATCGATTGTGCCACTAGAACCGTTCAACTTACTCACCCATCGGGCAAGACAGTCGATGTCTTAACTCGAGTGGCCAAGCGCCAGCTTTACTCCTTAAATGCCAACCCCCTTCCAGACCTTGAGGATGTTCTGGTAGTCCGAGACTTTCCGGATGTCTTTCCAGAAGAATTGCCAGGTGTTCCACCTGACAGGGATGTCGAGTTTGTGATAGACCTTGTTCCAGGAACCGTTCCAATTTCTAGAAGACCCTACAAGATGGCACCCTTAGAACTAGCCGAGCTTAAGAACCAACTCGATGAGTCCTTGAAAAAGGGTTTCATCCGTCCTAGTTCCTCTCCTTGGGCTTGCCCCGTCCTCTTCGTTAAGAAGAAGGATGGAACGGATCGAATGGTTGTGGATTACCGCCCTGTCAACCTGGTCACCATCAAGAACAAATACCCGCTTCCTAGGATTAACGATCTGTATGATCAGCTCGCTGGATCCTCAGTCTTTTCCAAGATGGATTTGAGGTTGGGCTACCATCAAATTAAAATCAGAAATGGGGACATTCCCAAAACGGCCTTTGTTACTCGTTATGGCCAATACGAGTACAACGTCATGTCCTTCGGTTTAACCAATGCCCCAGCCACCTTCTCGCGGTTAATGAACTCGGTTTTCATGGAGTACTTGGATAAATTCGTCGTAGTATACCTCGACGACATACTCATCTACTCCAAGAATGAAGAGGAACATGCCGAACATCTAAGGCTGGTATTGATGAAACTTCGAGAGCATCGCCTTTATGCCAAATTCTCCAAGTGTGAATTTTGGTTGCCAGAAGTGACCTATCTAGGCCATGTAATCTCTAGTAAGGGTATTGCTGTCAATCCCGAGCGAGTTCAAGCCGTCCTTGATTGGACTCCACCTGAGACGGTCAAGCAAGTTTGGAGCTTCCTTGGCTTAGCGAGCTATTGCCGCCACTTCGTCGAGAATTTCTCCAAGGTTGCCAAACCTCTAACTGAACTCCTCAAGAAAGGTAAAAAGTTCGAGTGGACTCCACAGTGCGAATTCAGCTTTTAGGAACTGAAAAGACGCCTGACATCTGCTCCCGTACTGGTACCACCAGATTTCTCCAAGGACTTTATTATCTATTGCGACGCCTCGCGACAAGGACTAGGTTGCATACTCATGCAAGATCGTCAGGTAATTGCCTATGCTTCACGGCAATTACACCCACATGAGGAAAATTATCCCACACATGATCTAGAGCTTGCAGCTGTAGTCCATGCACTTAAAACTTGGCGACATTACCTTCTCGGTAATCGTTGCGAGATCTTCACCGATCACCAAAGTTTGAAATATATCTTCACCCAACCAGACTTGAATCTCAGGCAAAGACGTTGGGTTGAGTTGATCTCGGATTACGACTTAGGAATAACTTACACCCCGGGCAAAGCCAATGTCATGGCTGATGCGCTAAGCCGTAAGTCCTATTGTAACAACCTGATGTTACAACAAAGTCAACCACTTCTCCATGAGGAATTTCGTAAGCTTAATCTTCACATTGTTCCTCGAGGATTCCTATCCACCCTGGTGGCGAAACCTACCCTTACGGATCAGATCATCAAGGCACAGAAGGTAGATCCGGGAATCTCCCGTATTAAGAGAAACATTAAGAAAGGAGTCACGAATTGTTTCTCCATTGATGATCAAGGTGTCGTATACTTTGGGAATCGCCTAGTGGTTCCAAAGGCACGAAACCTGAGGCGGCTGATCCTTAAGGAAGCTCATGAATCCCCTCTCACCATTCATCCCGGTAGTACTAAAATGTATCAAGACCTACGCCAGAGGTTTTGGTGGACTAGGATGAAGAGAGAAATCGCTCATTACATTGCTAATTGCGACGTTTGTCGTCGTGTTAAAGCAGAGCATCAATGGCCTGCTGGCACCCTTCAACCTTTGGCTATTCCTGAATGGAAATGGGATAAAATCAGTATGGATTTCATCACTGGGTTTCCCAGGACCAAGAGAGGGAATAATGCCATCTTCGTCGTGATCGACCGTCTTTCCAAAGTAGCCCACTTTCTACCTATTCGTGAGAGTATCACCGCTAGCCAGCTAGCCGATTTATACATCTCCCGAATAGTGTCTCTTCATGGTGTTCCATTGGAAATTAATTCAGACCGTGGGAGTCTCTTCACCTCTCGATTTTGGGAAAGTTTCCAAAATGCTATGGGAACTCGTCTCTCTTTTAGTACCACCTTCCGTCCTCAATCAAGCGGTCAAGTAGAGCGAGTCAATCAAATTCTGGAAGATATGCTCCGAGCCTCTGTCATCTCGTTCGGAATGGGTTGGGAGAATTGCCTCCCATTCGCGGAGTTTGCTTATAACAATAGTTATCAAGCCAGCTTGGGCAAGGCTCCTTTCGAAGTCCTCTATGGACGAAAATGTCGAGCGCCTCTTAACTGGTCAGAAACCGGGGAAAGACAACTCTTTGGCCCGGATATGATTCAGGAAGCAGGAGAGCAGGTTCGCGTTATTCGTGAGAAATTGAAAACAGCCCAATCTCGTCAAAAGAGTCAATATGATCGTAAACATAAGCCTATGACGTATGAAGTCAACGAGAAGGCTTACCTTCAGGTTACTCCGTTAAAGGGAACCCATTGTTTCGGTATCAAAGGCAAATTGGCCCCTCGTTACATTGGACCCTTTCGCATTCTTGCCAAACGAGGAGAAGTTGCTTACCAATTGGAACTACCTCCGCATCTTTCCAGAGTTCACGATGTCTCCCACGTTTCTCAACTCAGGCGTTGCTTCGCGGATCCCATCCGTGGAGTGGACCACGAAACGCTTGATCTACTAGATAACCTCTCATATCGGGAATATCCCGTTCGTATCCTTGATCAAGCCGAGCGTACCACTCGACGTCAGAATATCAAGTTTCTCAAGGTTCAATGGTCACACCATTCCGAGAAGGAAGCCACTTGGGAAAGGGAGGATCGTCTTCGACTCGAGTACCCCACCTTCTTTCCAGAGGATCCTAAATCTCGGGATGAGATTCTTTTGAGTGGGGGTGAGTTGTCACACCCTAGCTAGTTCAAGCATTAGAGTGTGCATCATGTTTAAATTTCTCTTAAATTTGAAATGGGGAAGGCAGAAACCCCCAACACCCCCCTGGAAACAACCAGGGTTTACTAAAATTATTTTCAATGAACCTGAAATGCCCTTCTAAAAAGTTCACCCTCTTTGTCTTGGGTTAAAACCTCTGGCAAAATTGGCGCACAATTTTCTAGGTCAACAGAAGGTCATTGAATTAAATCATAAGTATTTGAATTTGGGCATTTAAATGCTATAAAATAAATTAAATGCTCAAATAATTCTGGAAATAAATGTTTGCTGATGGAAATATTCTAAACAGAGCCCACAATTATTTTCAGGATTTTTGGAAACGTCTTAGTATTTTAAATAAAGCCCAACAGTTGCAGTTAAATAGAAAAACAAAAACAAATAAAAAGAAAAAGAGAGAGGGAAGCCCACCTGGGCCTTACCTGAGCTGGCCAGCCCACCTGGCTCGGCCCAGCCTACTGGCTTCGCCAGTCGTCGTCCTCCTCGTGCCAGGAGGCAGGGGCGCGTGCTCGCCGCGCGCCGGCCACGCGCCGGCCACCTCCTGCTTCTTCCGACGTCCTGGAGACGTCCAGGAGTGCCACGCGACCCCCACGTCCCCCTCTCATCCTCTCTCACTCCCCCCCTCGTCTCCCTCAATCTCCCCCGCGATGGCCGAGCGCGTACCTCGCTGCCGATCGTCGTAGCTGCCACCACAGCCACACCCTCGCCCCTCCGACGAGCCCAATCGCTCCGCCTCGTCACCCTGGACCTCTCCGTCGACTCATGCAAGCTCAGACGACCCCAAGACGACGTGGTGCCCTTCTTCCCCGTCCACGGACGCCGGACGCCGTCGTTCGATTCTCCGACCTCAGGACCTCCCCGAGCTCACTGACCCCCTCTCCGACTCCGCTGTGAGCTCCTCTTCCTTTCCCCCTAGCTCCCGTGCTCGTTTGGCCTCCGTAGCCGCCATTCCCACCGCACCCGAGAGCTCCCCGCCGCCGACCATGGCACCGTCATGGCTAGAGCCATAGTGGATCGAGGCCAAGCTCGCCGTTGTGCTCAGTGCAGCACCAGGAGCCCGTAGCCACCACCAGCTCTTCCTCCCGTGCACCATAGCATCGAAACCCACCCCGTCCGAACTCTGGCCGCCACCACGAGCTCGATTCCGGCGAGCTCGCTCCACCCCAGCTCCTCCCGCTTGCCCCACTAGATGCGCACGAGCCCCAGATACGCGTAGCACGTCTCTGCCGTCAATTTGGTCACTGGAGGACCAAATCCGAAGCCCTCCGCCGTCTCGGCCTCGCCGGCGGCTCAACACCGGCGAGTTTGACCCAGTTTAACCCCTGGGTGGGCCCTGGTAGACCCCCCTGAGTCTATGACAGGTGGGGCCGGTCTGCTAACTAATTTAGGATTAGTTTTAGTTAATTTTAATTAAATCAGTCACTGACATGTGGGCCCAGGCCCCACTGACAGCTAATTAGTGTTAATCTAACCCTGTTAATTAGCTGAGAGGCTGACAGAAAGGGCCCACCAGTCAGGTTTGACCTAGGCTGGCGCCTTTGACCTGCCGAGGTCAGCCTGATGCAATGCTGACGCAGTAATGCATTTTCTGGATTTATTTTATTCAGGAAATTCCAGAAAATAGTCAAAACTTCTAAAAATCATAGAAAATCAACCATAGCTCCAAATGCAAAGATTTATATATGAAAAATGATCAGAAAAATTCAATCTATCCATCTGTAATGGTTTCATGCATGACAAAACAAGTTTACCTTGCTGTTTAAGCAGAATAAGGAAATGCACTATTAAGGCCATGTTTAATGAGCTAATATTTGAATCTTTGATTCAAATGAGTTCATTCCTTTCTATTATAACTTGCATTAGACCAAGACACATTCATATTGCCATGTCATAGCATGCATCATATTGTTGCATATCGTCATGTGTTGATTGTGTTCCGATGTGTTCTTCGTGGTAGGTTCTGCCTCCCAGGATATTCACGAGTATCCAACTGAAGGGCAGTATCCCACTACCACTCCATCAGGCAAGCAACCATTGATCATTCCGATACAACCCATGTTCTCGCTTCTGCTCTTGATTACTGCATTAAGACAACGTGTTTCAATCTGCTGTGTGCTACGGTAGTTGAACCCTTATCCTCTGCATGACCTGTCATTGCCACAGTAACTAGATGAAACCCACTAGCATGTGTAGGAGTTGATTGAGCCATGTATGTGATTCCTACCTTGCTATGCCTGCTATGCTTAGAGTTGTGTCAGGTCTGGTTCATCTGGGTGATGGGCTAGAGTGAAATGCTTATGTCGGTAATGTGAGGGATGTGTTGAACATGTTTTGGTAAAGGTATCGATGAGAGGCCATGTAGGAGTACATGGTGGGTTGTTTCATTGAGGCCGTCCCTAAGAACTAAGATCTGTATGTGTGATTTAAGATGCAGTTACTACCGTACATTGGGCCCGAAACCAATGGACCCTCTCGGCTTCTTAATCACCCTAGTACACTGTCCAGGAGTTGCAAATAGTTTCTGGTGTTTGTAGGTTATGTGTTGGCGGCCGTGCATAGCGCTGACCCTAGGGGTGGGCTATGTTGCAGTAGATACACCGTGGCCGGGTATGCCGGGCGCCTGTTAGGCGTCTTGGGACCCTGTTCACATCGTTCGGGGCCGTATGTGGAAACCTCGGCCGGACTCCCTGCGGATGGAACCTGGATAGGCGAGAAACCTGGACTAGAGACTTAAGTGTTTAGGTAGGCCGTGGCCGACACCCTCGCTGGGCTTCCGCTTGAAGGTTGCCGAGTACATGTCGTATAAGCGGTGGTAAGTGGTGAAAGCGTGTACGAAGAAGTACACCCCTGCAGGGTATAAAACTATTCGAATAGCCGCGTCCGCAGTAAAGGACTACTTGGTTGCCTATACAGTTCATAGACAAGTTAATGGATACTACTAAAATACTCAAGATAAGTGTGAGTACCGAGGATGGCCCTCTCGTAGGATGACGAGGGAGGATCTCCGGTGGAGTATTGTGTTGGTGAGTAGTGGACTCGTGTGTGAAAACTATTTTACTGGTGGAGTTCCGTAGGATAGCTTAGCCAAGAGTCAAAGCTGGCTTGCTGCATTAACCCCACCACCTTCTTGAGAATAAGCATGTATAGTAGGGTCTGATGTAAGACTTGCTGAGTACCTTCGTACTCATGTTTGCTTAATTACTATTTTCAGACGACAACACCGCCCCCTCCGATGGGTTCTACGTAGACCTTGACATCGACGAGTGACTAGCCACCCAGGTGGTGATCCTGGCCATGGAGGGCCCTATGTAGTTAGACAGGCTTCGAGAAGCCTTCTTCTTTCTAGAGTCTGTTCCCAGACTAGTTGCTTCCACATGTGCTTGTATGATTGTATGACTTGAGTGTTGGGTCATGTGAACCCTATCTGTATGAACGTGTTATGTATGGCTCTCTGGAGCCTTTAAATAAAGTTCTTGAGTTGTAGAGTTTTGTTGTGATGCCATGTTGTATGTACTCATATCGGGCATATTGTGTGTATGATTGAAATGCTTGGTATGAGTGGGATCCGACAATCTAGTTGTTTATCCTTGGCAGCCCTTCTTATGGGGAAATGTAGTCTAGTGTTCCTCGAGCCATGGTAGTCCGCTACAGCCCGGTTCACCGGAGTCCTGCTAGCCCAGCACTACTGCTCAGGACACTTGACTGGCCGGCATGTGTTTCACTTCGTTCCTATGTCTGTCCCTTCGGGGAAATGTCACGCGGTGATATCCGGAGTCCTGCCTAGCCTGCTACAGCCCGGGTTCCCCGGAGTCCTGTTAGCCCAGTGCTATAGCCCGGAATCACTCGCTGATGACCGACATGTTCGATGTGATTCATGTATGCCTATCTCCATAGGTCTGTGCCGCTTTGGGTTCACGACTAGACATGTCGGCCCGGGTTCTCTGTCATATGGATGCTAGCGACACTATCATATACGTGAGCCAAAAGGCGCAAATGGTCCCGGGCCATGGTAAGGCGACACCCGTGGGATACCGTGCGTGAGGCCGCAAAGTGATATGCGGTGTTACCGGCTAGATCGACGTGACTTGGAATTGGGGTCCTGACAGGATCCATTCTTGGCAACAAAGATCTTGCCTTCGGATCTGAGGTAGAAGGTATACCCAATAGTTTCTTTAGGGTATCGTATGAAGACGCATTTTTCCGATTTGGGTTCGAGCTTTTCAGGTTGAAGTTTCTTGACATAAGCATCGCATCCCCAAACTTTTAGAAACGAGAGCTTAGGTTTCTTCCCAAACCATAATTCATACGGTGTCGTCTCCACGGATTTCGACGGAGCCCTATTTAAAGTGAATGCGGCAGTCTCTAAAGCATAGCCCCAAAACGATAGCGGTAAATCGGTAAGAGACATCATAGATCGCACCATATATAATAGAGTGCGATTACGATGTTCGGACACACCATTACGCTGAGGTGTTCCAGGCGGCGTCAGTTGTGAAACTATTCCACATTTTCTTAAGTGTGTGCCAAACTCGTGACTCAAGTATTCTCCTCCACGATCTGATCGCAAGAACTTGATTTTCCTGTCACATTGATTCTCAACCTCACTCTGAAATTCCTTGAACTTTTCAAAGGTCTCAGACTTGTGTTTCATTAAATAGACATACCCATATCTACTCAAGTCATCAGTGAGGGTGAGAACATAACGATAGCCACCGCGAGCCTCAACACTCATTGGACCGCACACATCAGTATGTATGATTTCCAATAAGTTGGTTGCTCGCTCCATTGTTCCTGAGAACGGAGTCTTGGTCATTTTACCCATGAGGCATGGTTCGCACGTGTCAAATGATTTGTAATCAAGAGACTCTAAAAGTCCATCTGCATGGAGCTTCTTCATGCGTTTGACACCTATGTGACCAAGGCGCCAGTGCCACAAGTATGTGGGACTATCATTATCAACCTTACATTTTTTGGTACTCACACTATGAATATGTGTAGCATTACACTCGAGATTCATTAAGAATAAACCATTCACCATCGGAGCATGACCATAAAACATATATCTCATATAAATAGAACAACCATTATTCTCGGATTTAAATGAGTAGCCATCTCGTATTAAACGAGATCCTGATACAATGTTCATGCTCAAACTTGGCACTAAATAACAATTATTGAGGTTCAAAACTAATCCCGTAGGTAAATGTAGAGGTAGCGTGCCGACGGCGATCACATCGACCTTGGAACCATTCCCGACGCGCATCGTCACCTCGTCCTTTGCCAGTCTCCGCTTATTCCGTAGCTCCTGCTTTGAGTTACAAATGTGAGCAACCGCACCGGTATCAAATACCCAGGAGCTACTATGAGTACTGGTAAGGTACACATCAATTACATGTATATCACATATACCTTTCATGATGCCGGCCTTCTTGTCCGCTAAGTATTTGGGGCAGTTCCGCTTCCAGTGACCACTTCCCTTGCAATAAAAGCACTCAGTCTCGGGCTTGGGTCCATTCTTTGGCTTCTTCCCGGCAGCTTGCTTACCGGGCGCGGCAACTCCCTTGCCGTCCTTCTTGAAGTTCTTCTTACCCTTGCCCTTTTTGAACTTAGTGGTTTTATTCACCATCAACACTTGATGTTCCTTTTTGACTTCTACCTCTGCTGATTTTAGCATTGCAAATACTTCAGGAATGGTCTTTTCCATCCCCTGCATATTGAAGTTCATCACAAAGCTCTTGTAGCTCGGTGGAAGCGACTGAAGGATTCTGTCAATGACCACGTTATCCGGGAGATTAACTCCCAGCTGAGTCAAGCGGTTATGTAACCCTGACATAGTGAGTATGTGCTCACTGACAGAACTATTTTCCTCCATCTTACAGCTGAAGAACTTGTCAGAGACTTCATATCTCTCGACCCGGGAATGAGCTTGAAAAACCATTTTCAGTTCTTCGAACATCTCATATGCTCCGTGTCTCTCAAAACGTTTTTGGTGCCCAGGTTCTAAGCTGTAAAGCATGCTGCACTGAACGAGGGAGTAATCATCGGTATGTGTCTGCCAAGCGTTCATAACGTCTTGTTCTGCAGGGAGAACAGGTGCTTCACCTAGCGGTGCTTGTAGGACATAATCTTTCTTGGCAGCTATGAGGATGATCCTCAGGTTTCGGACCCAGTCCGTATAGTTGCTGCCATCGTCTTTCAGCTTGGTTTTCTCTAGGAACGCGTTGAAGTTGAGGACAATGTTGGCCATTTGATCTACAATACATGTTGTAAAGATTTTAGACTAAGTTCATGATAATTAAGTTCATCTAAATCAAATTATTCAATGAACTCCCACTCAGATAGACATCCCTCCAGTCATCTAAGTATAACATGATCCGAGTTAACTAGGCCGTGTCTGATCATCACGTGAGACGGACTAGCCAACATCAGTGAACATCTTCATGTTGATCGTATCTTCTATACGACTCATGCTCGACCTTTCGGTCTTCTGTGTTCCAAGGCCATGTCTGTACATGCTAGGCTCGTCAAGTCAACCTAAGTGTTTGCATGTGTAAATCTGTCTTACACCCGTTGTATGTGAACGTTGGAATCTATCACACCCGATCATCACGTGGTGCTTCGAAACAACAAACTGTCGCAATGGTGCACAGTTAGGGGGAACACTTTCTTGAAATTATTATGAGGGATCATCTTATTTACTACCGTCGTTCTAAGTAAACAAGATGCAAAAACATGATAAACACCACATGCAATCAAATAATAATAGTGACATGATATGGCCAATATCACATAGCTCCTTTGATCTCCATCTTGGGGCTCCATGATCATCTTGTCACCGGCATGACACCATGATCTCCATTATCATGATCTCCATCATCGTTTCTCCATGAAGTTGCTCACCAACTATTACTTCTACTACTATGGCTAACACGTTTAGCAATAAAGTAAAGTAATTTACATGGCGTTTCTCAATGACACGCAGGTCATACAAAAAATAAAGACAACTCCTATGGCTCCTGCCGGTTGTCATACTCATCAACATGCAAGTCGTGATTCCTATTACAATAGCATGAACATCTTATACATCACATATATATCATTCATCATTCATCACAACTTTGGCCATATCACATCACAAAACACTTGCTGCAAAAACAAGTTAGACGTCCTCTAATTGTTGTTGCAAGTTTTACGTGGCTACAATAGGGTTCTAGCAAGAACGTTTCCTTACCTACGTGAAAGCCACAATGTGATTTGTCAACTTCTATTTACCCTTCATAAGGACCCTTTTCATCGAATCCGCTCCAACTAAAGTGGGAGAGACAGACACCCGCCAGCCACCTTATGCAACTAGTGCATGTCAGTCGGTGGAACCGGTCTCACGTAAGCGTACGTGTAAGGTTGGTCTGGGCCGCTTCATCCCACAATACTGCTGAAGCAAAATAAGACTAGTAGCGGCAAGAAAGTTGACAACATCTACGCCCACAACAAATTGTGTTCTACTCGTGCAAAGAGAACTAGGCATAAACCTGGCTCATGATGCCACTGTTGGGGAACGTTGCAGAAAACAAAAATTTTCCTACGGTTTCACCAAGATCCATCTATGACTTCATCTAGCAACGAGTGATCGGATTGTAGCTACATACCTTTGTAGATCACGCGCGGAAGCGTTCAAAGAACGGGGATGAGGAAGTCGTACTCGACGTGATCCATATCACCGGAGATCCTAGCGCCGAACGGATGGCACCTCCGCGTTCAACACACGTACGGTCAGCATGACGTCTCCTCCTTCATCCAGCAAGGGGGGAGGAGAGGTTGATGAAGATCTAGCAGCACGACGGCATGGTGGTGGATGCAGGGATCACCGCAGCAGGGCTTCGCCGTTCTACTGCGAGAGGGAGAGGTGTAGTAGGGGAGAGGGAGGCGCCAAGAGTCAAGGGTGCGGCTGCCCCTCCCTCCCCCCTTTATATAGGCTCCCCTAGGGGGGTGCTGGCCCTAGGAGATGGGATCTCCTAGGGGGGCGGTGGCCAAGGGTGGAGTAGCCCCCAAGGCAAGTGGGGGCGCCCCCCACCCTAGGGTTTCCAACCCTAGGCGCAGGGGGTGGGCCAAGGGGGCGCACCAGCCCACTATGGGCTGGTTCCCCTCCCCACTTCAGCCCATGGGGCCCTCCGGGATGGGTGGCCCCACCCGGTGGACCCCCGGGACCCTTCCGGTGGTCCCGGTACAATACCGGTGACCCCCGAAACTCTCCCGATGGCCGAAACTGCACTTCCTATATATAATTCTTCACCTCCGGACCATTCCGGAACTCCTCGTGACGTCCGGGATCTCATCCGGGACTTCGAACAACTTTCGGGTTACTACATATTCATATTTCTACAACCCTAGCGTCACCGAACCTTAAGTGTGTAGACCCTACGGGTTCGGGAGACATGTAGACATGACCGAGATGGCTCTCCGGTCAATAACCAACAGCGGGATCTGGATACCCATGTTGGCTCCCACATGCTCCTCGATGATCTCATCGGATGAACCACGATGTCGAGGATTCAAGCAACCCCGTATACAATTCCCTTTGTCAATCGGTATGTTACTTGCCCGAGATTCGATCGTCGGTATCCCAATACCTCGTTCAATCTCGTTACCGGCAAGTCACTTTACTCGTACCGTAATGCATGATCCCGTGACTAGACACTTGGTCACTTTGAGCTCATTATGATGATGCATTACCGAGTGGGCCCAGAGATACCTCTCCGTTATACGGAGTGACAAATCCCAGTCTTGATTCGTGTCAACCCAACAGACACTTTCGGAGATACCCGTAGTATACCTTTATAGTCACCCAGTTACGTTGTGACGTTTAGTACACCCAAAGCACTCCTACGGTATCCGGGAGTTACACGATCTCATGGTCTAAGGAAAAGATACTTGACATTGGAAAAACTCTAGCAAACGAACTATACGATCTTGTGCTATGTTTAGGATCGGGTCTTGTCCATCACATCATTCTCCTAATGATGTGATCTCGTTATCAATGACATCCAATGTCCATAGTCAGGAAACCATGACTATCTATTGATCAACGAGCTAGTCAACTAGAGGCTTACTAGGGACATGTTGGTGTCTATGTATTCACACATGTATTACGATTTCCAGATAACACAATTATAGCATGAATAAAAGACAATTATCATGAACAAGGAAATATAATAATAATCCTTTTAATATTGCCTCTAGGGCATATTTCCAACATAAGCTTCCTCAGAGGCAGCCTCATTAGGCAGGCTCGCGAGGAGGCGGAGAGATCAAGGTAGGGGTACCTCGCGAGAAGCCCGCGATGCAAGCCATGACGATCGAGACCAAGCGGGCGCCGGCCTGCGCAGTGTCCTTGTTTCCCCTTTGGTGCAAAGGGGGCATGCACAGGCCAAGACATCGGGCAAAGGTTACCATTCCGGTGCAACGAGACCAAGACCAATAGAGCGGCAGGACGGAGGTCACCGTGGAGCCCAAGATGGCGTCATCACTAGTACTTTTGGCAGCCGAAGACCACCTTTGGTCAGGATAACTTGTACTAGATGTTCCCCTTCAAAATGGCCAATTGTTGGCGCCATTCCCGCTCATTATTTGGGGAGAGGCCCAGGGCCTCTATAAATAGAGCTAGCCACCACAGAGTAGGGGGAGATCCAAACAACGATCTAGGGAGAAACATCTAGAGATCTGATAGAGTCCTAGCAGAGAGAGAGAGAGGCGACTGAACTCACCCAAGCAGTTCATTGCACCAGCTCAACAACACCTCTCATGAGGCTGTTCTTCCCTTGTACTGTTCATCATGAGCCCCTGAGGCAATCCACCACGCCACACACTGGAGTAGGGTATTACACCACAACGGTGGCCCGAACCAGTATAAACCTCGTGTCCCTTGTGTTCAATCTTCCTTCGTGCCCATGGGTGACTCTCGTCGGGCTCGCGCCGAGCGCTGGGCCGCTCTCGCCACCCGCGTCGCCCAGACGGCGCCCGTCGGCGGACGCCCTCGTCGTTCTCCGTCGCTTGCCGCCAACGCCGCCACCGGCCCGGCAGGGAACGAACAGCAGGCCTCATCCCAGCATCCTTCGGTGCGGCAGGAGGGCCGCACCGCCACACCGTCGCTGACTCCAGCCGCTTCGTCGTCCCACGCCCGCGCGCCCCCACGGACACGCACGCCGCGCTGCTCCTGACGAGAGAGCTCTTGCAATACCGCCCCGTCGACGACCTCTACGAGGACTGGCTCGTCCGCATCACCGAGCTCGTCAGTGCCGCAAGGGGGCTCCCCCTTGTCGTCCCTCTCGCTACCTCGCCCACCATTCCGCACAGGAGGCGGGGATCAGGAGGTGCCTCCACCACCTCCTCCTCAAGAAGGCGCCCTGGCTTCAAGGTGCGCAGCCCCAGGGCGAGACCCTCCGCGTCCGACGCCTACGCAGCAAGAAAGGAGCTGCCAAGAGATCCCTCGTCCCCAAGAAGGTGCTCGCGTGCTCCCAACGCCGACGCGCCAAGATCGCGTACCTGCACCTCCACGCCAAGACCCCGCTTTGGTCCAAGCGGCGGCGCGCGGTAATCCCCAGGAGCAAGCCCAGTACCAGCAAAAGGTACCGGTGGCCACAACAGGCTGTCATGCCCTCACCCCCAAGCTACGCGACGTCGCATGGCCAGGCAAGTTCAAGCCTGACCTGCCCCCTCGCTACGATGGCACGGTGGACCCTGCGGAGTTCGTACAGCTCTACGAGCTATGCATCGAAGCCGCCAACGGAGACGAAAGGGTCATGGCGAACTGGTTCCCCATGTCGCTCAAGGACAGGGCCCGCACCTGGCTCCTGAACCTGGCTCCTGGCACAATCTCCTCCTGGGACGAGATGCGCACTCGCTTCATCGCCAACTTCCAGGGCACTCGCGACCGGCCCCCGGCCGTGAGCGATCTGTGCTGCATCAAGCAGCGGCAAGGGAAAACCCTGCAGAAATACATCCAGCGCTTCAACAACGCTCGCCTCAAGATCCCCAAGGTTACTGAAGAAGCCATCATCTCGGCCTTCTCCGATGGTGTACGCGACATCAAGATGAAGGAGGAGCTAGCAATCCATGAAGACCTATGCACATCCCTGGAGCTGTTCAACTTGGCGACCAAGTGCACCAGGGCTGAGGAAGGGCACCTTTCCCTCCTCGAACTCCCGGCTGCTGACCCAGAAGAGAAAAAGCCCAAGGCCAAGGACGTGAAGCGCAAGGGGGCTACCGTGCTTGCAGCGGAGCCAGACACCAAGTGAGGCAGGGATCAGCCTGAGTCATCCAAGGGCAGCCGGTACTGTGTGTACCACGACCTCCACACCCACAACACCAACGAATGTCAAGAGCTCGGGGCCGTGAGAGATGAGCGTGTTGGCCGACGCCCCGAGCGCAACGACAGGGGCTATGGCCGAGGAGGAGGAAGAGGTGGCGGGCGATGGGAAGACTGTGGCCCTCGCCAAGGGTGGCATGACTGACCTCGCGAGGATCGCTGGCAGGACCAGCCTCATGAGGGAGGCTGGAGAGATCGGCCTCATGAGGATCGCCCGCACGGCAACGCAGGCCTTCCTCCTCTGCCGCCACCGCCAAGGAGGAATGAAGACCAACATCAAGACGAGGGGGCTGGGGGCTTCCAGGAGCCGCGCGCAATCACTTGCATCTTGGGTGGCGCGCAGGCCCCAGCCTCACAACGCATCTTCAAGCAGTTTGCTCGTGAGGTGAATGCAGTCCTCCCCAAGCTTGAGGCCACGCGCCCTCTCAGGTGGTCTGCGTGCGCTATCACGTTCAGCTCAGTGGATCAGCTCAAGTGCGCGGCAACGGCCGGAGTCCTCCCGATGCTTTGCTCCCCGGTCATCAGCAATGTGCAGGTCACCAGAACCCTCATTGACGGCGGAGCAGGACTCAACGTCCCGTCCGTCGAGATGTTCGACAATCTCCAAGTGCCGTACGATCAGCTTCAGCCAACCAAGCCCTTCTCAGGAGTCACTGATGGTTCCACTATTCCAATAGGGCAGGTTCGCCTTCCAGTCACCTTCGGGCAGTGCAACAACTACCGCACCGAGCTCATCGACTTCGACGTCGCCCACATCCGTCTGCCATACAACGCCATCCTCGGGTACCCAGCCCTGGCCAAGTTCATGGCAGTGACTCATCATGGATACAATGTCCTCAAGATGCTGGAAAGCGGTGGAGTCATCACCGTACCATGTGAAGAAAGGGACGCAGTGTGTTCACTTGAGCACGCGTCCCAAGCCGCAACAATCAAAGACCCGGACCACAGGAACAGAAGACTTCCCGAGGCGACCCTTAAGAAGAAGAAGGTTTTGCCTGGCCCAAGCCATAAGGAGGCAGGCGCCCCCGGAGGTGTTGCGTCAGGATCTGCGCCCAATTAGGGAGCGCCACCCTCTCTCGCATATGAAGGCGCGCCCGGCGCCCTCCTCAGGCAGGCTCGGGGGCTCTTTCTTAGAGAGCCACCAACCTTTCCAAGGTCGCGAGGGAGGCGCTCGGGCACCACTTGGAGGGGTGCTTCTAGGCACATTTCCCTCAGGAAGGTACAAGGCAAGGAAGACCAAACCCTCAGGAGTTCATCGCAAGAAACACCCAGGAGCTACAGGAGTTGAGAGTCATGCGCGGCAGCCGCCACTTGCCCGCCGCAGCCCCACATCCAGGCGAGGATGGTGGGCTGCGCATCTGCATTGACGTGCCAGGGCTCAACCGAGCCGCATCTCAGGAGTGCCTCTGGCCTTCACGTGTGGGGCCTTGCGAGGGTCCACCTCACAGCTATGTTCGCATGCCTTTCGGCCTGCCGAACGCGGCCGCCGCTCATCAGCGCCTACTGAGGCCTAGGAGGTTAGGCATTGTGCGGTCCTGGCGGAGATGGAGATGGCCCTCGGAGACCCACCCGCGCCTCCGGAGCCTCTCGAGGCTCCTGGGCCTGGGGGCTCGCGAGGGTCGACGTCATCATCGTGCATCGCCCACTTCTTCAACATCACTTCATCTTCAACGGCACCAGGCCACATCTTTCGAAGTTCGGTTTTTAGCTGGGAGCGCCCATAGGGCTGCATCATTCCCAGGTCGCGTGGGTCCGTCCCTGCGGCATGTATCCGTTTTGCTTATGCTCTTTACTTACCTTGTTGGGGGCGCCCCTCAGGCTGCATCATCCCCGAGCTGCTCGGGCCTGGCCCAGCGGCGTTTGCTTTTCCTGCGTCTACTTAAAATGAATTTCCTCCTGCGTGCTTAACGTACCCGACCTAATCGCCTGCTCGATTGACGCCTACCTATGGAGCCGCTCGCTCTGGCACGACATTTGCGCACGGGTCCGTCCCTGCAACACCGATAAATCTGAGTGGTCGAGCTCTGGCCGCGGCAGCCCCGCAAGGCGCCACCTCACCAGGCCCTCAGTGCCCCAATCACTTCCCCGGAGTGACCAAAGGTTGGCTGGCAACCATAACAACAGGTCTTGTTTCTCTTTATGATTGGTGTGCAGGACCTACTCCAGGAGCAACGCTGGGGACGTCGCGAGCTACCTCTCCCTCTCTCCACCACGGATCGCTTGCATGTTAAAAGTGGGGCGCCTGAGCATCGCGACTCATGGGCTCCTACTGGCTCTCCAGCCCTCACCCCCTGGCCTTGACCCACGACATCGCGACCTGTCATACCAGCGGCGGCTGAGCTCGCTCGAGGGCCGGGACCTGAGTGTTGGAAATATGCCCTAGAGGCAATATTAAATTAGTTATTATTATATTTCCTTGTTCATGATAATCATTTATTATCCATGCTGGAATTGTATTGATAGGAAACTCAGATACATGTGTGGATACATAGACAACACCATGTCCCTAGTAAGCCTCTAGTTGACTAGCTCGTTGATCAATAGATGGTTACAGTTTCCTGACAATGGACATTGGATGTCGTTGATGACGGGATCACATCATTAGGAGAATGATGTGATGGATAAGACCCAATCCTAAACCTAGCACAAGATCGTGTAGTTCGTATGCTAAAGCTTTTCTAATGTCAAGTATCATTTCCTTAGACCATGAGATTGTGCAACTCCCGGATACCGTAGGAATGCTTTGGGTGTACCAAACGTCACAACGTAACTGGGTGGCTATAAAGGTGCACTGCGGGTATCTCCGAAAGTGCCTGTTGGGTTGGCACGAATCGAGACTGGGATTTGTCACTCCGTGTAATGGAGAGGTATCTCTGGGCCCACTCGGTAGGACATCATCATAATGTGCACAATGTGACCAAGGAGTTGATCACGGGATGATGTGTTACGGAACAAGTAAAGAGACTTGCCGGTAACGAGATTGAATGAGGTATCGGGATACCGACGATCGAATCTTGGGCAAGTATCGTACCGATAGACAAAGGCAATTGTATACGGGATTGATTAAATCCTCGACGTCGTGGTTCATCCGATGATATCATCGTGGAACATGTGGGAGCCAACATGGGTATCCAGATCCCGCTGTTGGTTATTGACCGAAGAGTCATCTCGGTCATGTCTGCGTGTCTCCTGAACCCGTAGGGTCTACACACTTAAGGTTCGGTGACGCTAGGGTTGTAGAGATATTAGTATGCGGTAACCCGAAAGTTGTTCGGAGTCCCGGATGAGATCCCGGACGTCACGAGGAGTTCCGGAATGGTCCGGAGGTGAAGATTTATATATAGGAAGTCTAGTTCGGCCATCGGGAAAGTTTCGGGGTAATCGGTATTGTACCGGGACCACTGGAAGGGTCCCGAGGGTCCACTGGGTGGGGCCACCTATCCCGGAGGGCCCCATGGGCTGAAGTGGGAGGGGAACCAGCCCCTGATGGGCTGGTGCTCCCCCATGGGCCTCCCCCTGCGCCTAGGGTTGGAAACCCTAGGGGTGGGGGGCGCCCCACCTGACTTGGGGGGCAAGTCCCCCTTGGCCGCCGCCCCCCCTTGAAGATGGGATCTCCTAGGGCCGGTGCTCCCCTAGGGGCCCTATATATAGTGGGGGGGGGAGGGAAGGCAGCCGCACCCAAGTCCCTGGCGCCTCCCTCTCCCTCCGTGACACCTCTCCCTCTCGTTGGTGCTTGGCGAAGCCCTGTCGAGATCCCGCTGCTTCCACCACCACGCCGTCGTGCTGCTGGATCTCCATCAACCTCTCCTCTCCCCTTGCTGGATCAAGAAGGAGGAGACGTCTCTCCGTTCCGTACGTGTGTTGAACGCGGAGGTGCCGTCCGTTCGGCGCTAGGATCATCGGTGATTTGGATCACGACGAGTACGACTCCATCAACTCCGTTCTCTTGAACGCTTCCGCTTAGAGATCTTCAAGGGTATGAAGATGCACTCCCTCTCTGTCGTTGCTAGTATCTCCTAGATTGATCTTGGTGACACGTAGGAAAATTTTGAATTATTGCTACGTTCCCCAATAGTGGCATCATGAGCTAGGTCTATGCGTAGATTCTATGCACGAGTAGAACATAAAGTAGTTGTGGGCGATGATTTGTTCCATTCGCTTGCCATTACTAGTCTTATCTTGATTCGGCGGCATTGTGGGATGAAGCGTCCCGGACCAACCTTACACGTACGCTTACGTGAGACTGGTTCCACCGACTGACATGCACTTGATGCATAAGGTGGCTGGCGGGTGTCTGTCTCTCCCACTTTAGTCGGATCGGATTCGATGAAAAGGGTCCTTATGAAGCGTAAATAGCAATTGGCATATCACCGTTGTGGTTTTGCGTAGGTAAGAAACGTTCTTGTTAGAAACCCATAGCAGCCACGTAAAACATGCAACAACAATTAGAGGACGTCTAACTTGTTTTTGCAGGGTATGCTATGTGATGTGATATGGCCAAAAGGATGTGATGAATTATATATGTGATGTATGAGATTGATCATGTTCTTGTAATAGGAATCACGACTTGCATGTCGATGAGTATGACAACCGGCAGGAGCCATAGGAGTTGTCTTAATTTATTTATGACCTGCGTGTCAATGAAAACGCCATGTAATTACTTCACTTTATTGCTAACTGTTAGCCATAGTAGTAGAAGTAATAGTTGGCGAGGCAACTTCATGAAGACACGATGATGGAGATCATGATGATGGAGATCATGGTGTCATGCCGGTGACGATGGTGTTCATGCCGCACCTCGAAGATGGAGATCAAAGGCGCAAGATGGTATTGGCCATATCATGTCACTTTATGATTTGCATGTGATGTTTGTCATGTTTTTACATCTTATTTGCTTAGAACGACGGTAGCATAAATAAGATAATCCCTCATTAAATATCAAGAATTGTGTTCCCCCTAACTGTGCACCGTTGCTAAGGTCCGTTGTTCCGAAGCACCACGTGATGATCGGGTGTGATAGGTTCTAACGTTCGCATACAACGGGTGTAAGCCAGATTTACACACGCAATACAGTTAGGTTAACTTGACGAGCCTAGCATGTACAGACATGGCCTCGAACACGGAAGACCGAAAGGTCGAACATGAGTCGTATAGTGGATATGATCAACATGAAGATGTTCACAGATGATGAGTAGTCCGTCTCACGTGATGATCGGACACGGCCTAGTTGACTCGGATCATGTATCACTTAGATGACTAGAGGGATGTCTATCTAAGTGGGAGTTCATTGAATAATTTGATTAGATGAACTTAATTATCATGAACATAGTCAAAAGGTCTTTGCAAATTATGTCGTAGCTCACACTTTGGTTCTACTGTTTTAGATATGTTCCTAGAGAAAATTTAGTTGAGAGTCGACAGTAGCAATTATGCGGACTGGGTCCGTGAACTGAGGATTGTCCTCGTTGCTGCACAGAAGGGCTATGTCCTTAATGCACCGCTCAGTGCGTTGAACCTCGAGCGTTGTCTGTAGATGTTGGGAAACATCTGACATACACGTTTTGATGACTACGTGATAGTTCAGTGCATAATACTAACGGTTTAGAATTGTGGCACCAACGACGTTTTTTAAAAGGTCGCAGAACATATGAGATGTTCCAAAGACTGAAATTGGGATTTCAGACTAGTGCCCACGTCAAGAGGTATGAGACCTCTGACAAGTTTCTTAAGCCTGCAAACTAAGGGAGAAAAGCTCAATCGTTGAGCATGTGCTCAGATTGTCTGAGTACTACAATCACTTGAATCGAGTGGGAGTTAATCTTCCAGATGAAATAGTGATGATTCTCCATAGTCACTGCCGCCAAGCTATTGGAGCTTCGTGATGAACTATAACATATCAGGGATAGACATGATGATCCTTGAGCAACTCGTGATGTTTGACACCGCGAAAGTAGAAATCAAGTAGGAGCATCAATTGTTGATGGTTAAACCACTAGTTTCAAGAAGGGAAAGGGAAAGAATGGATACTTCATGAGACGGCAAATCAGTTGCTGCTCTAGTGAAGAAACCCAAGGTTGAACCAAACCCGAGACTAAGTGCTTCTGTAATGAGGGAACGGTCACTGAAGCAGAACTACCCTAGATACTTGGTAGATGAGAAGGCTGGCAAGGTCGATAGAAGTATTTTGGAAATACGTTATATTAATGTGTACTTTACTAGTACTCCTAGTAGCACCAGGGTATTAAAATACCGGTTCAGTTGCTAAGTGTTAGTAACTCGAAATAAAAGGCTACGGAATAAACAGAGACTAGCTGAAGGTGAGATGACGATATGTGTTGGAAGTGTTTCCAAGGTTGATGTGATCAAGCATCGCATGCTCCCTCTACCATCGAGATTGGTGTTAAACCTAAATAATTGTTATTTGGTGTTTGCGTTGAGCATAGACATGATTGGATTATGTTTATCGCAATACGGTTATTCATTTAAAGAGAATAATGGTTACTCTGTTTATTTGAATAATACCTTCAATGGTCTTGCACCTAAAATGAATGGTTTATTGAATCTCGATCGTAGTGATACACATGTTCATGCCAAAAGATATAAGATAGTAATGATAGTACCACATACTTGTGGCACTGCCATTTGAGTCATGTTGGTGTAAAACGCATGAAGAAGCTCCATGTTGATGGATCTTTGGACTCACTCGTTTTTGAAAAGATTGAGACATGCGAACCATGTCTATTGGTAGATATGCATGAAGAAACTCCATAGAGATGGATCATTTGGACTCACTTGATTTTGAATCACTTGAGACATGCAAATCATACCACATGGGCAAGATGACTGAAAGGCCTCGTTTTCAGTAAGATGGAACAAGAAAGCAACTTGTTGGAAGTAATACATTTTGATGTGTGCAGTCCAATGAGTGCTGAGGCACGCAATGGATATGGTTATGTTCTTACTTCACAGATGATTTGAGTAGATGCTGAGTATATTTACTTGATGAAACACAAGTCTGAATTATTGAAAGGTTTAAGTAATCTCAGAGTGAAGTTGAAGATCGTCGTGACAAGATGATAAAATGTCTATGATATGATCATAGAGATGAATATCTGAGTTACGAGTTTGGCACACAATTAAGACATTGTGGAAATTGTTTCACAACTAATAACGCCTGGACCACCTAGTGTGATGGTGTGTCCGAACATCACAACTACACCCTATTGGATATGGTGCATACCATGATGTCTCTTATCGAATTTCCACTATCGTTTATGGGTTAGGCATTAGGGACAACCGCACTCACTTTAAATAGGGCACCACACAATTCTGTTGAGACGACACCGTGCAAACTATGGTTTAGAGAAACCTAAGCTGTCGTTTCTTAAAAGTTTGGGGCTGTGATGCTTATGTGAAAAAGTTTCAGGCTGATAAGCTCGAATCCAAAGCGGATGAATGCATCTTCATAGAATACCCAAAAACAGTTGGGTATACCTCCTATTTCAGATCCAGAAGCAAAATTGATTGTTTCTAGAAACGGGTCCTTTCTCGAGGAAAAGTTTCTCTCGAAAGAATTGAGTGGGAGGATGGTGGAGACTTGATGAGGTTATTGAACCGTCACTTCAACTAGTGTGTAGCAGGGCACAGAAAGTTGTTCCTGTGGCACCTACACCAATTGAAGTGGAAGCTTATGATAGTGATCATGAAACTTCGGATCAAGTCACTACCAAACCTCATAGGTCGACAAGGATGTGCACTACATCAGAGTGGTACGTAACCCTGTCTTGGAAGTCATGTTGCTAGACAACAATGAACCTACGAGCTATGGAGAAGAGATGGTGGGCCCGGATTCCGACGAATGGCTCGAGGCCATAAAATGAGAGAGGATCCATGTATAAAACAAAGTATAGACTTTGAAAAGAACTACTTGATGGTCGTAAGGCTGTTGGGTGCAGATGGATTTTAAAAGGAAGACGGACAATGATGGTAAGTGTCACCATTAAGAAAGCTCGACTTGTCGTTAAGATGTTTCCCGACAAGTTCAAGGAGTTGACTACGATGAGACTTTCTCACTCATAGCGATGCTAAGAGTCTATTGGAATTATGTTAGCAGTTACTGCATTATTTATGAAATCTTGCAGATAGGATATCAAAACATTGTTTCCTCGACGTTTTTCTTGAGGAAAGGTTGTATGTGATACAACCAGAAGGTTTTGTCAATCCTGAAAGATGCTAATAAGTATGCAAAGCTCCAGCAATCCTTCTAAGGACTGGAGTAAGCATCTCAGAATTGGAATGTATGCTTTGATGAGATGATCAAAGATTTTGGGTTTATACAAAGTTTATTAGAAACTTGTATTTCCAAAGAAGTGAGTGGGAGCACTATAGAATTTTTGATGAGTATATGTTGTTAACATATTGTTGATTAGAAATGATGTAGAATTTCTAGAAAGCATACAGGGTTATTTGAAAAGTGTTTTTAATGGAAAACCTGGATTAAGCTACTTGAACATTGAGCATCAAGATCTATAAGGATAGATCAAAATCGCTTAATAGTACTTTCAAACGAACACATACCATGAATTTTTTTTGAAGCAGTTCAAAAATAGATCGGCAAAGAAGGAGTTCTTGGCTGTGTTATAAGGTATGAGTATTGAGTAAAACTCAAGACCTGACCACGGCAGAATAGAGAGAAAGGACGAAGGTCGTCCCCTATGCTTTAGACGTAGGCTCTAAAGTATGCAATGTTGTGTACCGCACCTGAAGCATGCTAAGCCTTGAGTCAGCCAAGGGGTACAAGTGTGATCTAGGAATGGATCACAGGACAACGGTCAAGGTTATCCTTAGTAACTAGTGGACTAAGGAATTTTCTCGATTATCGAGGTGGTAAAAGAGTTCGTCGTAAAGGGTTACGCCGATGCAATCTTTGACACCAATCTGGATGATTCTGAGTAGTAAACCGGATTCGTATAGTAGAACAATTATTTGGAATAGCTCCAAAAAGAGCGTGGTAGCTGCATCTACAAGATGACATAGAGATTTGTAAAGCACACACGAATCTGAAAGGTTCAGACCCATTGACTATAACATCTCTCACAAGCATAACATGATCAAACCCAGAACTCATTGAGTGTTAATCACATGGTAATGTGAACTAGATTATTGACTCTAGTAAACTCTTTGGGTGTTAGTCACATGGGGATGTGACCTTGAGTGTTAATCACATAGCGATGTGAACTGGATTATTGACTCTAGTGCAAGTGGGAGACTGTTGGAAATATGCCCTAGAGGCAATAATAAATTAGTTATTATTATATTTCCTTGTTCATGATAATCGTTTATTATCCATGCTAGAATTGTATTGATAGGAAACTCAGATACATGTGTGGATACATAGACAACACCATGTCCCTAGTAAGCCTCTAGTTGACTAGCTCGTTGATCAATAGATGGTTACGGTTTCCTGACCATGGACATTGGATGTCGTTGATGACGGGATCACATCATTAGGAGAATGATGTGATGGACAAGACCCAATCCTAAGCCTAGCACAAGATCGTGTAGTTCGTATGCTAAAGCTTTTCTAATGTCAAGTATCATTTCCTTAGACCATGAGATTGTGCAACTCCCGGATACCGTAGGAATGCTTTGGGTGTACCAAACATCACAACGTAACTGGGTGGCTATAAAGGTGCACTGCAGGTATCTCCAAAAGTGTCTGTTGGGTTGGCACGAATCGAGACTGAGATTTGTCACTCCGTGTAATGGAGAGGTATCTCTGGGCCCACTCAGTAGGACATCATCATAATGTGCACAATGTGACCAAGGAGTTGATCACAGGATGATGTGTTACGGAACGAGTAAAGAGACTTGCCAGTAACGAGATTGAACGAGGTATCGGGATACCGACGATCGAATCTCGGGCAAGTATCGTACCTATAGACAAAGGGAATTGTATACATGATTGATTAAATCCTCGACATCGTGGTTCATCCGATGAGATCATCATGGAACATGTGGGAGCCAACATGGGTATCCAGATCCCGCTGTTGGTTATTGACCGGAGAGTCATCTCGGTCATGTCTGCGTGTCTCCCGAACCCGTAGGGTCTACACACTTAAGGTTCGGTGACACTAGGGTTGTAGAGATATTAGTATGCGGTAACCTGAAAGTTGTTCAGAGTCCCGGATGAGATCCCGGACGTCACGAGGAGTTCCAGAATGGTCCGGAGGTGAAGATTTATATATAGGAAGTCCAGTTTCGGCCATCGGGAAAGTTTCAGGGGTAATCGGTATTGTACCAAGACCACCGGAAGGGTCCCGAGGGTCCACCAGGTGGGGTCACCTATCCTGGAGGGCCCCATGAGCTGAAGTGGGAGGGGAACCAGCCCCTGATGGGCTGGTGCGCCCCCCATGGGCCTCCCCCTGCGCCTAGGGTTGGAAACCCTAGGGGTGGGGGGTGCCCCACCTGACTTGGGCGGTAAGTCCCCCTTGGCCGCCGCCCCCCTTGGAGATGGGATCTCCTAGGGCCGGCACCCCCCTAGGGTCCCTATATATAGTGGGGGGGAGGGAGGGCAGCCGCACCCAAGTCCCTGGCGCCTCCCTCTCCCTCCGTAACACCTCTCCCTCTCGTTGGTGCTTGGCGAAGCCCTGCCGAGATCCCGCTGCTTCCACCACCACGCCGTTGTGCTGCTGGATCTCCATCAAGCTCTCCTCTCCCCTTGCTGGATCAAGAAGGAGGAGATGTCTCTCTGTTCTGTACGTGTGTTGAACGCGGATGTGCCGTCCGTTCGGCGCTAGGATCGTCGGTGATTTGGATCACGACGAGTACGACTCCATCAACCCCGTTCTCTTGAACGCTTCCGCTTAGCGATCTTCAAGGGTATGAAGATGCACTCCCTCTCTCTCGTTGCTAGTATCTCCTAGATTGATCTTGGTGACACGTAGGAAAATTTTGAATTATTGCTACGTTCCCCAACACTGAGGACGTAGAGCATTAAGGAAAGTGCGGGGGAGTGGGAAGAAGCTCGCGAGGACCTAACCCAGCAGCGCCTCAGCTGCCACCACTTGGGCTGGGCGCTTCGTCGAGGAACTACACCAGATTCAAGAGATAAGTCACGCCCTTACATGAGTTGGACTAACGCAGCGCAAAACCCTCGCCCAGTGCGGCTCTGTCACGGTGACGTTGCCTTCCTTTCTCACCCAGCGAGGGATGCTTGAGCGCTAAAGGGGACCTCCCGAGTATCGCGACTCGGGGGCTCTTACCGGACCTCGGGCCGCTCACCTCTTGGCCTTGACCACGGCATCACGACCTGGCATACCAGCGACAGCTGAAGCCTGCCTGGGGACTAGGACCTGTCAGCGTAGAGCGCCAAGTCCTCGTGAGGATAGAAAGGGGGAGCCGAGCCGAGACAGGACAAGCACCTCACATTAATTCATATTAAGACATAATGTTCGCAAAAGACATGGCAGGCGCCTTACATACCCCCACGGGGTGTTGCTTCGATTCCTCGCAGGGAACAAAAGTACTAATCCTAAGGAACGCTAATCGCCCGCACCTCTGCAAGGGACGCCATCATCAACAGCGGGCTGCCCAACGTCGGCGCCAACCCCATCCAGATCAGTGGTGTTGGCGGCTGGACGCAGCCGCCCCGCTCCGAGCACGAGCGAGCTCGGGGGCTCGTAGCTGTCGTCGCTCGTCTCCGGAGTCGCAAGGAGCTCGGGGAGCCGCTGGATTCCCTAGCTCCTCCGCTGCTGCCTGAAGAGCTACTGGAGGACCGATGGGCGGGCCAAGTCCTCGCCAGTTCGTTGCCTCTACCGCTCTCCCTGGGGCAACACTCCAGCCGGCGTCCTTCAGCATCGAAGACCTTGAAGAACATCAGGGAGGCACCGTCGTATTCAAGATGAATTACGAGGGCGCCTACCATCCGGCAGACCCGGGCGATTTCGCCCCAGCCCTGGGTCATGAAGACCTTGCCCGGAGCGACGACCGCGACCTCCGCTCTGGTCGCAAGGTTACCGCAGTCAGCGTGCTGTAGCCAGAGCTCCAGAGCCCTGCTCGGCGGCATCTCGAAGGAGAAGGAAGGAGGAAGGCGAATCCAAGAGCTTGGAGGCATGGCGGCGTGGAGCACGAGCTCGCGAGAGGAGCGCTCGGCGTGGACTCCAGGAGGAACAACGCGCACCATCGTGACTCGCCGACGTCGACGGCGGCACCGTCGATGTCGCTCGACGCCTTCTCCCCCAGGACCCACGACGCGGGCGTACAAGGGTAGCGGAAACCCAGGCGGCGGCCGCTCGTACCAGGGCCTCGATGCCTCCTGCTGAGCACCCTTATCTCGGTGGCAGAGGACCAGCCGCTTCTTCGGCGGAAGTGGGTCAGGACCCTCTCGGGGGGCCTTTCCCTTCTCTTCTGCAGAAAACCAGCGGATTGGTGCCATTGGCGTAAGGAGGAGCAAGAACAAGGAAGAAGAAGGAAAGGAGCACAGGAAGGGATGGACTGAAGGGGCTCGCGCAGCCCCGTACTTATAGCCGGAGGAGGCCAACCGCCGAGCACCACGATAGCAGGTAATCATGACCGGTCTCTTTGCATGCAGGGACTTGTCAAGTCGTGCAGTCGCTGAGGCGTCGTGGGGAAGCACAGACGCCCACGTCCAATCAATCGCCACGTGGTGCTTCGCACTTGCCCCTTCGCTTCCCTGTTAGGCCAAGCCCGGGCGCGCCTTGGGCCCGGGGGCTACTATCGGCGTTCTGGGAACGGGGGTCCCCAGACTTGCCTGCCTGCGGCGTGGCTCAAGTGGGGGCCCAGCGCGGCTCATCTTCATTAGCTCAAGCTTAAGACCCTCACGAGGGGCCAACCCTCGCGGGGCGGACGACCGGAAGGTTCCTTAGAGGCAGCCACATCAGGCAGGCTCAAGAGGAGGCAGAGAGATCAAGGCAGGGGTACCTCGCGAGAAGCCCGTGACGCAAGCCATGAAGATCGAGACCAAGCGGGCGCCAGGCGGGCGCCGGCCTGTGCAGTGTCCTTGTTTCCCCTTTGGTGCAAAGGGGGCAAGCACAGGCCAAGGCATCGGGCAAAGGTTACCATTCCGGTGCAACGAGACCAAGACCAACAGAGCGGCAGGACGGAGGTCACCATGGAGCCCAAGACGGCATCATCAGCAGTGCTTTTGGTAGCCGAAGACCACCTTTGCTCAGGATAACTTGTACTAGATGTTCCCCTTCAAAATGGCCAATTGTTGGCGCCCTTCCCGCTCATTATTTGGGGAGAGGCCCAGGGCCTCTATAAGTAGAGCTAGCCACCACAAAGTAGGGGGAGATCCAGACAACGATCTAGGGAGAAATATCTAGAGATCTAATAGAGTCCTAGCAGAGAGAGAGAGAAAGAGAGGGAGAGAGGCGACTGAACTCACCCAAGCAGTTCATCGCACCAGCTCAAGAACACCTCTCGTGAAGCTGTTCTTCCCTTGTACCGTTCATCATCAGCCCCTGAGGCAATCCACCACGCCACACACTAGAGTAGGGTATTGCACCACAACGGTGGCCCAAACCAGTATAAACCTCGTGTCCCTTGTGTTGTTCGTTGTTTTCAGCTTAGATCACGCGAGGAGATTGGACGTAGATCGGTAGGGGAGAGATCTCCGCGCGCACCCCAGTGTTCGAACCTCAAGGGTCTGCCGGAACCCGAAATCCAACAACCACCCCTCTCGACCTTGACGTGGATGGCAACGGCAGCGAAGCTCACGTCCACGGTGCTTGGCGGTGGAACTGCTGCCATGTTGGGCCTTGCTCTGGCCCACACGCTGCAGTTTCCATGCAGCCACCAACACCAAGTGTTGGGCCATCCTCGTCTCCTCAAGCTCAAGCTGCACAAGCCCCTCGCAACTTTCTCCAACCTCTCATCGGCGGTCCGCTGTTGCCACCTGCTGCAGCCCCTGTTGATGCGCTTGTGCTGTCCGACGGCAGTGAGGGAATTGAGGGCGCCGCCCAAGACTCTGACCTCACCGGCACCTTCACGCCATCGGTCGATGTCTCCAACTCCTTCTCCGCGCTCGATCTAGATGGTGGCGAGACCTCACTTCTCTCGGGTAACTATCCCGACTCCCAGCTTTCCATCTCTCTTTCACTCGATCTGCCCCTAAGTATTGCTGCTCCGTCCTGTTCAGTCAAGGATTCTACCTCGCCCGGGTCCGAAGTGCATGAGGCCACGATGCATCGTAAGCTGGCTGCTAACAAGAGGGCCACCAACGCTGCCAAGCTCCGACGCAGCCGTTGCCTCACTGTCAAAGGGGATGGTTAGTTCGTGGACATGACCACGAAGGCCATGCGTGTCAAGGCTCGTCGCTTCGACCTGCAGCACACCTCTCACGACCTCGTTGAAGCCCTGGACATCTCTGGACTCACCAGTGCCCCAGAGGACCCGGTGCTGGACTTCGATGCCCTTGCTCTGATTGCCAAGCTTTGTGGCGCTGAACCGGTGGAGGTTCAGGAGGTGTCCTCGCTGGCACCGTGATCTACGACCTCCTGCCTTGGATGATGGCTCCTCGCCATGGCTGCTCTGTCCTTATTCGTATGGCTGTATCTGCCCATCTGGCAATGGTTTAATTCCTAGTTTCCCACTCCTTAGCTTAAGCCCGTGGTCACCGTGCTGTTCCAGCGAGCTAGTCATCGATATTTTTGTAACGTGTTTTGTAATGCGTGTGTGCTCCCAGGACTGTCTGCTCTGTCCCTCTAGTGAACTTTTATTTGCTTCTAGGTGCCTTCCTCATCGATATGGTTAATCACAAATTCAGTTTCTGCTGTTGGAATGTTCGTGGCCTTGGGCAAACCCAAAAATGTTTGGACGTTCTCTCTGAACTCCCAGCCATTAATCCTCATGCTTGTTTCTTGCAAGAAACCAAGCTAGACTCCATCTCTACTCTAAAGCAACATTCTTTCCTCCCTAAGCACCTGAATCTAACACACCCTCGGCCGGCCCTTGGGTCTGCAGGTGGTATGTTTTTAGACTTCTCCTCGACTCACTTTTCTTTGATTGCCATGGACTCCGGACTCTACATCCAAACAACCCTCGTCTCCTGTCTAGCCTCCCCTCACCTGCTCGCCATTACCAACATCTATGCTCCTACCGACCATGCGCTCAAGCAGGATTTTCTGTCAGAGCTCGCTACCTTCGCCCCTCACCTCCCACACCTTGGCTAATCTTGGGTGATTTCAATCTCCTGAGACTTCCCTCGGACAAAAACACGAGCAATTTCAGGCAGACCGAAGGAGACATGTTCAATTCCTTCATTAACCAGAGTGCGCTGATTGAGCTTCCCCTTCTGGATAGATGCTACACTTGGTCTAGCAAAAGGGATCAACCCACTATCGAAAAAATTGACAGTGTTCATCAACGTGGACTGGGATCTCCTCTTCCCAAACACCACCATTTCTTCGCTCACTAGATTCGTCTCTGACCATGTTCCCCTGTTGATCACTATAGATACCATCATCCCTCGTCCCGTGCTTTTTCGTTTCGAACTAAGATGGACCACTAGGCCGGCCTGTCATACGGTAGTCCAAAACGCCTGGGCCACGGCCCGCTTGTGCTCAACCCACTCGCTTTCCCTGGTGACCGCTCCCAAACGTACTCGCGCTGACTTAAAAATTTGGCAGCGCTCCGCTCTTCCTCTAAATACTCGGGAAAGGAACTGCAAGACTGTCATTTCCGTTCTCGACCTCATTGAAGAATCTTGTTTCCTCTTGTTCCCTGAACTAGTTCTCCGCCGTGTCATTGTTAAAGTTCTCCAACGCATGCTGCGTGAGAAGGCCCTTTATTGGATCCAGCATGGCAAAATTCACACCACTTTAGAAGGGGATGAAAACTCGCGCTTCTTTCACGCGTCTGCCTCTGTCCGTCTCCGGAAAAATAAAATTAATATTCTTGTCTCAAATGGTTCGGAATTCTTCTCCCAAGATGCTAAATTCAACATTCTTTCGGACTTCTACGCCTTCCTTCTCGGCACGGCCTTTCAGCCAACCTGGTCCTTCGCTCTCATGGACCTATACCCAAAACCCATTCCACAACTATGCTCCCTGGATGCCCCCTTCACAGACGCTGAAATCTCCAATGCCTTCCTCTCCATGAACAAGAATGCTAGTTCTGGACCGGACGGCTTCGGCCCTGGGTTCTACCGCAAATATTGGCACATCCTCAAAGGGAAGATAACTCAATTCCTTTCAGACTTTCACGCCCAAAAGAGCGATATCTCTTGCCTTAACCGGTCCCTCATAATCCTCCTTCCAAAGCATAATGATGCTCACTCCCCCGCTGACTTCTGCCCCATCTCTCTTCAAAACTGTCCTATCAAAGGAGTCGCCAAACTTCTAACCAACAGGTTAAAACCCCTTATCCCCCTCTTGGTGCATGCTGACCAAACCGGTTTTCTGTCCGGTCGTAACATCTCTAAGAACTTCCTCTACGTTATAGATATCCTACACTGTTGTGCTAAAAGGAAAGCCCCCTCCCTCATCATCAAACTAGACTTCCGAAAAGCTTTTGACTCTGTTTGCTGGACGACCCTCCTCCATACCCTTCAGGTTAGAGGTTTCCCCCCTCGGTGGTGCGACTGGATTAACTCTCTCCTTACCACTGGATCCACTGCCGTTATGCTAAATGGCATCCCTGGGAGGTGGATTCAATGCAAAAATGGCCTCCAGAAGGGCGACCCTCTCTCCCCTTACCTTTTCATTATTGTCGCGAATATCCTCCAACAAATGATAATCAAAGCCAACCGTGAAGGTAAGTTGTTGCACCCCCTAAGCCCTCACCTTCCCTGTCCCGTCCTTCAATACGCCGATGACACGCTTATCATAGTTAAAGCTACGCCTGGGGCTGCAAAACACCTCAAGAGTATTCTAGATAGCTTCGATGCGGCCACTGGTCTCCAGATTAATTTTGACAAGACCACCTTTATCCCTCTTAATGTTGATCCCGCCGACGCGTCCCTTATGGCAGCTGATCTTGCCACTAACATTTCCTCCTTTCCGCAAACTTATCTCGGCCTTCCTCTCTCTCCCTACAAACTTCCCCCCTCGGCCTTCCAACCAGTCATCGATCGCTGTGACATCTACCTCGCTGGGTGGTGCACGCTTCTTCTCTCTCACGGTGGCAAGCTTGTCCTCCTATCCGCTGTTCTTGACAGCCTCCCTACCTATTTTATGCTCTGTTTCTCTCTCCCTGTCCAGGTTATTAAGGCTATCGACAAGAGACGGCGTACTTTTTTCTGGTCTAACGATGACACTTGCTCTGGGGCTAAATGCCTGGTTGCTTGGGATAAAGTTTGTACCCCTAGAGAGGCAGGTGGTCTAGGTGTAAAAAACCTTCGCGCACAAAACTTTTGTCTACTGTTGAAATTTGCGTATAAATTTTTACACTCCGCAAACCTTCCCTAAAAAGATTGGGTCTTACACCATTCACCACTTCACATTGGACATGGCAAGAACAGCTCCTTCCTAGCTAAAACCATTTTCAAGCATCTGCAGAGTTTGCGAGAGATTTCCCAGTGCACTATTGGAGATGGTTGCTCTACTTTTTTTGGTTAGATGGTTGGCTAAAGCCGGAACCCCTAGCTTTAGTGTACCCTGCTCTTTTTTCTCACCACACAAACCAAAATGCCTTGGTAGCCACTATTTTGCAGGATGGGATCGAACTTGCTCTTAGTAATCAACTAACCTCTACTGCGATTGCAGAACTTGCTTCTCTAAACTCCTTGTTGCAGGATTGTGCACTCTCTCAGGTACCGGACGATCGTCGCTTGCTTAACGGCGCTGCCTTTTCCACAAAGGGCGCATATGCGGCCCTCTCGGATCCCATGCTTAATGATATTTGGGACTCAAAGGTTCCCAAGAAGGTTATGATCTTTGGTTGGCTATTCTACCTTGATCGCCTAAACACAAGGAAGAATCTGCATAAGAAGAGCATTCTGGACTCTGCAGCTTGTCCTAGATGTACTCACTTGGTTGAGGATCGAGAACACCTTTTTTTCACTTCTCCAGCAGCTCGCAGGATCTGGAGAGCAGCCGACATCTGCCCTCTCTACGCACCTATCACTAGTCTCTTCAGGACGACGCTTCCGGGCTCGCTGCCTACCACGGTCCGCCCCTTCGTGCTCCTTCTGATTCTTTGGAAAATTTGGGATGCACGCAACAAGAAAGTTTTCCAAAGTCTAGATGTTGTGGCTTCGAACTCTTGAGAGCTATCTTGGATGATTTGATCGTTTGGTCTCATAGACTTAAATCTGAAACTTTAAAGGGCCATGCCGGTCTGTGGCGTGAGTTCCTATCCTTGCAACACTCTTAACTCTGTAACACCTGGCCGGTTTTGAAATATATATTCAGGTGGGGAGCCTTTTCCCCCCGGTGAACATTTCAAAAAAAGAAAAGAAAAACAGGTTACCTGTTTTGAGAATCTGAAAAAACAGTACATGATTTCAAATTTTTTGAGTATTTTATAAATATTCATGTATTTTTAAATGTACACGGATTAAAAAACGTTCATGAATTTAATATTTTTAGGAATTAAGAAAATGCTCATCATGTTTCTAAGAGAATGTTCACCAATTCTGAAAACCGTCGGATATTTATTCTTTGAACTGCCATTTTTTATATTGTTTCATGAATTCATGATTGAATTGAAAAAACCTACAAAGTATAAAGGATAAAGGAAAAAACTAAAAATAATAATTGAGAAAACGACAGAAAGCTAGTTTTGTGTAAAAATAAATAAACACGGTGAAGGAAATCCGTTCTCATCAGTAATAACCGAGACAAGGAAGGGCTAACTGCACAAGCCCGGCAGGCGAAGGGTGTATGTGTTTTGTATCGAAAAACTACTATCTTGAGTAAATTCATGTTTTTCTTTAGAAAACCTCCGCCAATCTCACTAGAAAGTTTTTAGCCCAAATCCACCTCTAAACTCAATTGTCGAAAAATCATCCCCCTGAGTGGTTTTGAAGTTTCTATGTCAAATTATATGCGGTTTTGATTGGTGATTAGGACGTTCGCTCCCTCTCTGCCTTTACCACAAGTGCCCACTTGTGTTGTGTACAAGGAGAACGTCCGTTAGTGTGTAGTTCAAGTCGTCATCGCCACCATCATCGTTCCTATGGCTAGAGGTCTTTGCAAGTGCAAAAACCATCTCCATGCACTCCGAAGTACCTCATGCATCTCTACCAAAGGAATTGATGGGATGGTGAGCAATCCTCACCACTGACTCCTTCCATGCTTCTCACTATCTATTCTCTAGTCCAACGTTATTATTTTTCTTGTCCATCTATCGCTTCGACATTGTTCTGGTCCTCCATGGGCGGTGGGTCTTGGTCACTGTGCGAAGTCAAGCACTTCACCGCCGATTGGTTCCCAGAGTTCGCCCATAGCCACTTGTGGGCCCATCTATTGTGTGTCACTCCTTGTTGACTCAAGCAGATAACAACGCGACGATGTTCACCATGAACCCACTCTAGAGCGAGAGCTGGAGCACCTGCGAGGTGTTACGGTAAAAACCCATAGTTTAGAAGAAATGGAGGATTTTTTTGAATGTGTATTGCATTCATGCATCCAAATTTTGGTGGACTTTAAAACAGTTATAAGTTGTTGACCAAGTGTGGGAAAATGGGCATGGCCTTTGCTCATTTTGCCATGTTTACACCATGATATGAATAACCCATCATGTAAGGACTTAAGTGCATAAGTAAATTTCAATGTACAATTGAATTCTAAATATCATTGTCAATAGAATAATAAAAAATGCTTTATAATAGTTAAGAAAGTAAATATAAATGCATATTTGTAATTAAATAGTACAAATACATGACCATTCAATACAAAAGCCATGTAAATGAATGTAGATACAACGTTCCATTACAATCATTATTACAAAAGGAGGAAAAGATGCGAAAAGTTAAGAAGAAAGAAGGCACATCTATCCTAAACCCAGTAATCCTTTTCTTCTCCTTAAATTCGTATTTTTGACTTTTCCTCTTGCAGTGAAACCTGAAAAACAAAGAAAAAGAAAGGAACTGCTTACAGTAAGTTCGTATACAACACTGACTAAGATGCATATAGTTTAGGAGCTAGCACTTGGAGTACATCAGGTTTGCAAAAGAAAAAGGGTCGATCATAATCTTAAGCAATATTAGAAACCATGCACCATGCGTCCAAAGATTCATTCCAACCATATTGAGCCGACCGTTAGATTTTATGGGGCTCGGCCCACTAAAAGTACTGGAGCGAGCTGAAGGCGCGCCACAGTCATCATTCCTTTTTTATCGGAGCCGAGCAGTCGGGAAGTCACGGTGCTAAGGCCCCATAGGACCATCGCACAAAAAACAACCGTTGTCAATGAAGGTAAACGTAGATCGAAAGAATCCAACCTATAGACACACGAATGTAGACTGGATCCATGGAGATCCACCGAAGACCAACACCGAATGAATCCCACGAGATTCGCCAGAAACACTTCCACACGCCTTTCTAAGACGTTGTACGTACCGCCATAGCGGGGACTAAGTGGGAAGAACCTTGTTACAACTACAAGGAGCCGCCATCGTCTCGCCTTCCTAAGCAGGACATAAACCCTAATTGATCCTAAAATAAGACCTGAAAACGGAGCAGGAGCCCTCCCACCGGCAAGAGCCAAGGTCCACCGTGCCTTCATGGCCATGAGGCCACCGGAGACAACGCAGGTCAGCGGTGAAACCAGCAAGAGGCGAGAAGGCCCTCGTCCTGAGAGGAGTCACTCATGGAGGAGGAAAGCTAGATGCGATCCGTGTGTGAATAATGACACATTTACTTACTTGGACCATAACCAATATCAATCATCACACAAGCATCATTGATCCTGATCAAAACAACTTTCAAATTGTCCATCCGTCGATGCCAACTATGAAATGATGATAAAAAATATGCAACAGCCTAACCTCTAAAAAAATAGGGTTACTCTGTCTTCTATCAGCGTCACCGTTGGTCTGCCTCGTCTCTGGTTACCTTAGGGACATGGGGCATGGTGGATCCCGACCTTTGCTGGTGGGAGGGCTATATTTTTAGATGTTTCTTAAAGTTTTCTTAGGGTTTATGTCCTGCTCAGGAAGGCAAGATGGATGCAGCTCCTTGAAGATGGAATAAGGTTCTCGTCGCCTAGGCCCTGTTCCGGTGGTGCGCATCATCGGTGGGCATGTGGAGGTGTGTCTCCGACGGATCCATCTTTTGTGGATTTGCTCGGATCTGGTTGTCGTTCGTCTTCGTTGTGTGTTTCCAGGTTGGATCCTTCTAATCTACACTACTCTTCACTGGTGCGCATCGGTGCTATACAAACGGTTTTTAACCCTTTTCCGCGACGGTATTTGGAACCGTCGCCTAGTAGTTGTGGGTGATAGGGGGGGTCCTTCCCACACGACCCAAAAACCGTCGGGGACATGCTCTCCTGGCACACACGCTCAGCAAAATGAGGTCGTGTGCGACCCGCGAGTGCTTAAATACGGAAATACATATAGTAGAGATAAAAAATATAATTATACAGGCGAAATTGTTTCCGGTCGCAAGTACATCCCACACAGTCAGTCCCCGCTACCGTTTTCATTAGTATGTACATCCCACACAGTCGGTCCAAGGAAAACGTTTCTGTACACAGGTACATCACACACAATTTTTTCAGTTAAATCGTTTGCATTATTGAATGTATCACACACGGTTCGTAGAAGAAACTGTGTGGCAAAGACTGTCCATCACGCACAGTTTTTATGTGGTAAATGTTTGCGCAAGGTGGCCTAACGCAAATAGTTTTCAAGAGAAAGTCATGTGTGATTGATCATTGATACAACACAGTTTATTCCTATAAACTATGTGCGTTGCCTGAGATCATCGTCCACGGTATTTTTTCAATAACCGTTTGCAATAGCAAAACCCAATTAGCAGACTAATTTCCCTATTATTAATAATCCATTTATTAATCTAATTGACATTCATATTAAGCACATAATATATTTCATTTCCATATTAAGGCAGCGGGATTTCATAATTGAAATACATCAGAGTACAACATGATATAGCTTCAGCACTCAACTACCACATTACACAACTGCACCAAACCAAGTTTCACATGCAACATGTAGAACCTTTCGAAATTAGCATCATAGACGATATATAGACAGATTCATCTTATCTAGAAAACTGCTGAAGCGGAAGGTGAATATTGAGCCTTCATTCATATTGAAGGTCTTTGTAACTTTAGGCCAGTGCCTGTGGATGATTGACCATCCGTCATTCGTCCTCTTCAGGAACACTTCAATATTGAACAGTGGATGTTGTATGAAAACATTCCTCGCTTCCTGACCATAGAGGTGGTTTGAAAGGTAATCATCACTGGACTACTTTGGAAAGGCCTGAAAATAAGGATGTGCATAAATATCTTCTCTATATTGAAATGGAGCAAAGGAATAAAAAAAGGCAAGGTATAGTAGTTAGTACCACCTTGTAGTGAACTGATGTCTTCTTCATTGTGCAGACAAAGATCTTGTTGTTTTTTGTCGCTAATTTCTTTATCCTAACAATCTTTCTAAGTTTCTTGATTTGATTGATATTCATGGACAACTCATTTCCCCATATGTAAAAATGGTCGAACAGTGGGTCAAAACCTCTGGTAGCATGACCTAGTTGTGCAATACCAAATTGTTAAAAACCAAAATATTAGAATGGTTCCTGCAATTGCACAATAATGTGCTATTAGACAATGGACCATGCACATTCTAACCTCGATTGTAAACCTCAGTGCTTCCCATTGTTTCCCTGCAACACATATAAGGTAGTTAGTCATCGGTTAAGTAAGGGTTCCCATGCTACCAGTAAAATATGTTGATGAAAAATAAGCACATTGCAGATTCATCAGATTAATTCAAGCCACATGGAAAACCCATTTATCCAAACCAAACATGATTAAGAACTAGGAAATATAGCACTTGTATATGTTTCTCATGTATTAAGTGCAGCCAAATTCGATTTATTCCTCACATGCAGAACAATACAAAATTCTACCCACGACAGTTGGACATCACATTGCAGAATTGAACCAATCATTTAACTAAACACCACAACAAATGAACCAAACATTAACTGAGCACCACATTGCACAATATAACATACTCCTAATAGAAGATCGGACAGTTAACCAAACAGTTAACTACAACCAATTGTAGCAATTGTATCTGTTTCTCATGTATTTACTAGAGCCAAATTCAATTTATTCCTCACATGGTATACAATAACAGAATGCACCCACAACTATTGAACATCACATTGCAGAATTGAACCAAACAGTTAACTAAACACCACAACACAAATGAACCAAACATTAACTGAGCACCACATTGCACAATGTATAACCAAACCAAACATGCTTGGCAACTTGGAAATATAGCAATTGTATTCATTTCTCATGTATTTTGTAAAGATAAATTCGATTTAGTTCTCACATGGAAGACAATACAAAATTGTAGCCTGAAGAATTGAACATCACATTTGCAAAATTGAACCAAACAGTTAACCGAAGACGACAACTAATTAACAAAATAGTTAGTAAGTGAGCACCACACTGCACGACATATAAAACATATACACTAGAGCAATAGATTGCATGGTAAAATTAGATAGCATAATTCACTAGAATTTGTGAAGAAAAGGCAGGAGCAGCACACGCAACGGGTAAACCGAGCATGCTTAACAGACGTAGCTAGCAAATGGCAAGGTGCTCCTCCAAGATTTGGGGGTCAGCATGAATGGCAGCCATCGCGACCTCATCCGCGCATGTGGCCATGATTTGCTTCTCCGCTGCCAAATGCTCCTTGAGATCCTAGCTATATTGCGTGCACCATGGCTTAGGACGGCGCTTATTTGGTGGAGGGGTCAGTGATTTGGGTGAAAGGTGTCGCGCTCGCGCCGACAGTCGGGGCATGTGGGATGTGGAAGGAGGAGGAGGATGGGGGTCGGGTGTGGATTACCTGCCTCGATAGACGAGGCCGAGCAGCGTGAAGGAGGGTCTCCGATGAGGAGGCGGCGCTGCAAGCAAGGAGTGAAGGTTTCAACTTGGAAAGGAAGGCGGAAACAGGGGAAATGTGTGAAAGTGCAACTATCCCTAGGTGGTTTTGGTAATTCATAACAACATATAGCTCATTGAGCTAATGCTATTCCAAGATGATTATTTCAGGAAAGCTCAATGATTGGCATGGCATGGATGTGAAAGTGGAACCCTCAAAATGCTAAGGACAAAGGATTGGCTCAAGCTCAAAAGCTCAAGACTCTTCATTTTATATTTTAGTGATCCAAGATCACATTGAGTCTTTAGGAAAAGCCAATACTATCAAGGAGGGATGAGGTGTTGCTTAATGAGCCTCTTGCTTCATGTGCTTAGTGATATGCTCCAAAACCCTCAACTACTTTCCCATATCCACATATGACCTAAACCCTAAGCCAAACTCGGTCCTACCGATTCTTTCTATCCGGCGCCACCGAGTTTCACTTGTCATAAGCCACTGCCAAACCCTAGCAATTCGGTTCTACCGATAGGGATCTCGGTCTCACCGAGATGGGATTGCAAACTCTCTGTTTCCCTTTCGTAACTTTTCGGTCTCGCCGAAAGAGCGAATCGGTCCCACCGAGATTGCAATGTAAATTCAGTGTTTCCTTTTTGTAACTTTTCGGTCTCACCGAAAGAGCATATCGGTCCCACCGAGTTTGCCTGACCAACTCTCGGGTTAGCTAATTACCAAAATCGGTCTCACCGAGTTTGTGTAATCGGTCTCACCGAGATTATGTTATGCCCAAACCCTAACCATATCGGTCCTACCGAGTTGCATGTCAGTCCCACCGAAAATCTCTAACGGTCACTAGGTTTACCTTTTCGGTCCGACCGAGTTTGTTGATTCGGTCCCACCGAGATTGGAAAACTGTGTGTAACGGTTGGATTTTGTGTGGAGGCTATATATACCCCTCCACCTCCTCTTCATTCATGGAGAGAGCCATCAGAACACATACACAATTCCAACTCATATGTTCTGAGAGAGAACCACCTACTCATGTGTTGAGACCAAGATATTCCATTCCTACCATATGAATCTTGATCTCTAGCCTTCGCAAGTTGCTTTCCACTCAAATCTTCTTTCCGCCTAATCCAAATCCTATGAGAGAGAGTTGGGTGTTGGGGAGACTATCATTTGAAGCACAAGAGCAAGGAGTTCATTACCTACACACCATTTGTTACTTCTTGGAGAGTGGTGTCTCCTAGATTGGCTAGGTGTTACTTGGGAGCCTCCGACAAGATTGTGGAGTTGAACAAAGGATTTTGTAAGGGCAAGGAGATCGCCTACTTCGTGAAGATCTACCGCTAGTGAGGCAAGTCCTTTGTGGGCGATGGCCATGGTGGGATAGACAAGGTTGCTTCTTCGTGGACCCTTTGTGGGTGGTTGCTTCTTCGTGGACCCTTCGTGGGTGGAGCCCTCCGTGGACTCGTGCAACCGTTACCCTTCGTGGGTGGAGCCCTCCGTGGACTCGCGCAACCGTTACCCTTTGTGGGTTGAAGTCTCCATCAACGTGGATGTAGGATAGCACCACCTATCCGAACCACGGGAAAAACATCCATGTCTCCAATTGTGTTTGAATTCTCCAAACCCTTCCCATTACATTCTTGCAAGTTGCATGCTTTACTTTCCACTGCCAATATACTCTTTGCATGCTTGCTTGAATTGTGTGATGATTGCTTGACTTGTCCTACAATAGCTAAAATCTGCCAAGAACTAAAATTGGGAAAAGGTTAAGTTTTTATTTGGTCAGGTAGTCTAATCACCCCCCTCTAGACATACTTTCGATCCTACAAGTGGTATCAGAGCTTTGGTCTCCATTTGCTTTGATCTCCATAGCTTTTGGTGGTCATAGCCTTGGTTTCACAACCTAGGAGAGTATGGCGTCTAGCGAGGGAAATTATCACCGTAGATGTCCTTACTTTGATGGTACTAATTTTGCTAGTTGGAAGCATAAAATGAAAATGCATATTCTTGGACATAACCCCGCCGTTTGGGCTATTGTGTGTGTTGGTTTGCAACGTGACTTCTTTGATGGGAAAGAACCAAACCGTGAAGCTACCGCGGATGAGTTGAAGATGTTGCAATACAATGCTCAAGCTTGTGATATTCTCTTCAACGGATTGTGCCCCGAAGAATTCAACAAAACCGGTCGTCTTGAGAATGCAAAGGAAATTTGGGACACTTTGATTGATATGCACGAAGGTACCGACTCCGTCAAGGAATCCAAGTTGGATGTGCTTCAAAGTCAACTTGACAAGTTCAAAATGAAGGATGGTGAAGGTGTCGCTGAAATGTACTCTAGGCTTGCTCTCATCACAAATGAGATTGCCGGCTTAGGAAGTGAAGAGATGACCGATAGATTCATCATCAAGAAGATACTAAGAGCCTTGGATGGAAAATATGATACCGTGTGCACATTGATCCAAATGATGCCCAGTTACAAAGATCTCAAGCCAACGGAGGTGATTGGAAGAATTGTTGCTCATGAGATGTCACTTAAGGATAAAGAGGAACTTCACAACAAATCAAGTGGTGCCTACAAAGCCTCATGTGAAGCCCCTACATCATCAAGTGAGAAACAAAACTTCAATGAAGAATTGAGCTTAATGGTGAAGAACTTCAACAAGTTCTACAAGAGTAGAAGCAAAGATAGAAGCTTCAAGTCAAGGTCCTACAATGACAAAATATCTTCTAGTCGAGAGCGAAACTGCTACAGTTGTGGAAGACCCATACACTATTCCAATGAGTGTACGGCTCCCTACAAGAGAAGAGAAGATTCTCCAAAAAGAAGAAGCAAAGAATCACCACCAAGAGAGAGAAGGAGTAGAGATGATCGTTATGAACGAAGATACTCACGGAGAAGCAAGGATTTGGAAAGGAAGGAAAAATCATCAAGGAGCTACACAAAACGAAGACATCAAGCTCATGTTGGTGAATGGGTATCCGGCTCCGACTCCGACAGTCACTCCGAGAGAAGTTATTACTCCGACTCCGAAGATACTCAAGATGAAGGTGTTGCCGGTCTAGCACTTGTGTCAACCAACTCCTATGACATATTTGACTCACCAAATGAAGGAATTGGAAGATGCTTCATGGCCAAAGGTCCTAAGGTAACACACCCCGAGTATGTTGATTTCAATAGTGATGAAGATGACTTGTTAGGTGATGATTTGTTTGTTGACAACTCTGGTGATGAATACTATGATGAAACGTCAATTAATCATGCTAATCAAGATAAAACGAATGACAATGATAAGGAGAAGATTGAGGCTCTAACTAAAGAACTAAACACTCTTAAGTTAGCTCATGAAACTATCTTCGAAGATCATTGAGAACTTTTAAGAGCTCATGAGAAATTACGCTTTGAAAAGCTCAATCTTGAGCAAGAGCATGAGTTCTTAAAAGCAATCAATGATGATCTCTGCAAGAAAAGTTCTTCTTACATTGCCAAGCATTTACTCTTATCCACTTACATGCCTCAAGTCAAGTCTAGTAACAAGAACAAGAAAGATTCTTCCTCTAGCAGTAACAATGATCATGCTAAATCCAATATTGTTGCTTCTAGTAGTTCTCTTGATTCCACTAATGATTCTCTTAGCCAAGTTACACTTGAGCAAGAAAATAGCTTATTGAAGGGAATTATAGAGAAAGGAGTGTACAAAAGCCTTGCCTGGAGTAAGCAATTCGAGGAAATTGTGCGCAAGCAAGGAATGCACCGGAAGAATCAAGGTGTTGGTTTTGAACGAAAGTTCAATGCCAATGGAGTTGAGTGGGAAGAAGATCAATACCCCAAGACAAAGTTTGTTCCTCAACAAGAGAAGTATGATACTTCTTTCAAGGGGACACAAGCTCAAGATGATCTTCCACCACAAGACTACAAGCAAAAAGGCAAGGACAAGCTTCAAGAGGAAATTGATGCATTTGAAGATGCTCCTAAGACCTTAGTCAGGTGGATTCCCAAGACTACTTCAAGTTCCACTTCATCAAGTACGACTACAACTCCAAGGATTCCCATCAAGATGGTGTGGATCCGAAAGAAGAAGAACTAAAGAGTTCTTGAGGGTGACTCCGCCAACATACTTCACTCTTAGCATTTTGGCAAGAACAAGTGCAATCAACTTCCACATCTTGCACTAGTTCAAGGAGTCACAAACCCTCTTGTTGGTAAGACAAGGGACAAGGTAACCTAAAAGTTTTCATGGACATCATCTTGTGTGTGCATCACTCTATGTCTATGGATATCCTTGTTTGTTCCTTGTGGGACTAACCCATGTAGGTATTGAAAGTGTAATTCACTCAAATGGATAGCTCCAAGTGATCTACATCAACATTGAGCATCCACATCTTCAACATCTACATGAAGTCATCATCGACAAAACCCGAGGTTAGTTCATCCCTCTAAGGGGGGATATCACATCTAGGGGGAGCTTTACTCTAAGACTTGAGCTAAAGCAACTCTAAAGATGTGAACACAACAATGCTTTATGTAAAAGTGGTAACCCCACTTGAGCTTAAACGATGAGTATGACCTATGATCAAGTGTTCTCACTTGACTCCTAAGTCAATATGCTCATATATAGATGACCTTGTCATCGAAAATTGCTTGATAGATGCTAGAATTGGTTGTGCATGTCTCATCACATATTTCATTTGCCATCTTATTGTGTGAGCATGCTGGTCGCATATTTTACTCATTCGAGGACATCCACTTGTTGTTTTGATTGTTTGGTTTTATTTCCTTCTGCCAAGTGGATGGACAAGAATGCCTAAGAACCTCCTCTAGCTATCTATGCTTTTCTCGTCTCAAACTCTATTCATGCTACATCACAAAATTTGATCAAGTCAGATTCGAACCACTCTGTGTGAGGAGCGCTCGGAGTTCTCGATTCGTCATAGACTTAAACTTCCAAAACCTCTTTATGATTCTCGGTCTGATCGATACCCTACTTTCGGTCCTACCAAGATCATTAAGTTGATCTATGTTTTCGATCTCGGGGCAACCGATTTGAACCATTCGGTCACACCGAGTTGCAATAACTGTATACAGTTTTGCATCTCGGTGCCACCGAGTTGCTCCACTCGGTCACACCGACAGGGTCGGGCTATATATTGTCACGGGCAAAATTTGGAAATTTCTCAGAACCCCTTCGCCCGCGCGATAGCCTGCTCTGCCAACGTGGTCTCCGGATCGTCTCCTCGCCGCCAGCCGCCTCCAGTCGCTGGTCTCCGTCACCGTCAACGGGAATTCTACCCCGCCGTTGTCGCCGTAGCGAGTCTCCGCCGAACTAGGGTATGGACTCGATCTTTGTGCTATTCCCCAATCCGATTCTTAGCACATTGTGATCATCATGATTCTTGCCACGATTGAAACACTCCTATCCAGTCAATGCGCTCGTAGATTAGGTTTGATTCGAAATTTTTAGGGTTAGGTTTCCGCCGAAACCATCTCGGACCCACCGAGTTGAAAAACTCGGTCCCACCAATTTGGCTTATGCCATTGCACAAGTGAGACTCGGTCTGACCGAGAATTACTTATCGGTGTGACCGAGTTTGGAACTCTGTGAAACCCTAGCAGTCTCGGTGCCACCGAACTGTGACTCGGTCCAACCGAGTTCACTAGTTTAGGTTCCAAAACTGCTTCGATATCACCGAGTTTGAAAATCGGTAGATCCGAGATGATTTCAGTGGGAAACTAAAACTAAGTTTTTGGATCATTCTTTTGCAAAAATCTCTGCATTTTGTGATGCTCATCCACTCTACCTCATCTATAAACTGTTCACAGGGTCAGCAGTCAGCTTGTTCATCATGTCAGACCAAAGTGATAGCCAGAACATGTCAGAAGAGCAAGTGCAGATGAGTGAGGGCACTAGTCCCTCAAGTTCTTCAGATGATGGCAGCAGGAGCACTCCTAGCAATTTGCCAAAAGCTGCCACCAGACAGAGGAAGAAGAGAACTTCAGATTCTGAGGATGAAGATTATGTGGCAGAAGAGGAAGCAACTTCCAAGAGAGTTGAACCAGCTCAAGGCACAAAGCCAGGGATGAAAATCAAAAGGCCAGCAGGTAGGCAGCCTATGCCAAAGGCCAGAGCCTCAACTCAGATTGCTGAAAAGCCTGCTCCCAAAGAGCCAGTTGCTGCTGAAGGCAAGAAAAGGAAGGAAAGGGTCAGGAAGACCGTAGCCAGAGTGCTTGGAAAGGCTTCCATCATGGAAGAAGAGGAAGAAGAAGAGGTTGCTGCACCAGCACCTAAGGCACCTAAGCTTATGGGTGATGCTATAAGATCAGGGGCTGCCACATCTAAGCCCAAAGAAGCACCCAAAGCTGCCTCCAAGCCCAAGTCTGCACCAAAGAGAAATACAAGGAGCATACCCGCAACTGAGAAGAACAAGGCCCCAGTGCCTGAAGCTGCAGAAGAAGATGATGAAGAGCAAGTACTCAGAAAACTCAAGCCCAAGATCCCAGACCACAATGATGCTCATCCTGTGGCTGAGGATATGAAGCTCAGGAGAGATTCAGGGCTCAGGAAGTGGAGAGAAGCAGATCCGTATGCTTCAAGGAGAAGAACTGCTGTGGATTACTGATTTCACACCAAGGAACAACAGGACTTCTATGAGACAGTTTTGCTTGACAAGAAGCCTATAGTTTGTGACATGAGATGGGTTGATTGGTAGTACATCAAGGAAAATGAAGAGCACTATCCTGGAGTGCAAGACAGCTTTAGTGCTTGTGGAGTTGCACACTTTGTTGGGCAGAAGCTCACAAAGTGGAACGAGGAGTTCATTATGCAATTCTACTCCACAACACACTTTTATCCAGATGGTAGGATAACTTGGATGTCTGAGGGTACGAGGTACCAATCTACAGTTGCTGAATGGGCTCAGCTGATCAATGCCCCTGAACTGCATGAGGATGACTTGGATATCTATGCCAAGAAGAAGATGGATCATAACTCAATGTCCAATATGTACAAAGAAATTCCAAATGAAGCTCTTGAAACTTTCAAATTTGGCTCAGTGCATTATCTTCTATCAGGGCTGCCAACTATCAATTGGATCTTGAGGCACACCTTATTGCCCAAGTCTGGAGATCACAAGATGATCAGAGGCCATGCAATCAATTTGCTTCATGTATTTGATGTGCCTCAGAAATTCAAGGTCATGAGCCTCATAGTAGAGACTATCAAGAGGACTGCAACAGACCAGAAGAGGAGTTGTGGATATGCCCCACAGATTCAGGAGCTCATCAACTCAAAGATGGGCACAGACATATACTCATTGGACAAGGAACACCTGCCCATCCGTCCAGATTTTGAGGATAATCAAGTGGTTATGACTGAGAATGAACCATTATCAGCACAAGCACAAGCAAAGAAGGAGAAGGCAAGGAAGGAGAAAGCTGCCAAGATGCCAACTCAAGAGGAGGCATCTGAATATTTCTTGAAAACTAAACAAGAGTAGCTTGGTTACCTAATTGCATCCACCCTGCGGATTGAGAAAGGACTAGCCACCCTAACTCAGAACCAGGCAAGCCTAGAGAGAATTATGGAACAAAAGTTCTATGACTTGGATGTCAAGGTGACAGAGATTCAGACTGCAGTGGAGCAGCTCCAGGATGACATGCAGGAGAGGAGAGGCAGAACTACAACTGATGCCTTTGCCAGAGTGCCACGAGGTCCAAGGTCGTCTGCAGTGCCAGTTGCTGACACCAAAGCCACCACTTCTGCACCAGCTACAGCCTCAGTTCCACCAGCTCTAGCATCTACTTCAGCCCCAACTCCAGCGTCTACTTCAGCGTCTACAGAAGCCTTTGTCCTTGGAGTGATCCGGACTCCACCACCACCTGAAGATCAAGCCTGAGCATCGATCTAGCACTATGCATTTTCTAGGAACTTTTTGGTAACTTGTTGCCAAAGGGGGAGAAAAATGTATAGATCATAGGCTTCGAGAGAGAGAGAGTGTTGCTTTTTTCTCTCTTGCTTTATTTGGTGGTTTTTTGAACTTTGTTTGCTTTTGAGTGCTTGAGATACCATGTCATTGCTTGTGAGACATTGATGATCATGTGTTTGATCATAAGCTACACTTAATGCTTGGTGAATGTTATTATCTTATCTATCTTATGTGATCATTCACTATTCTTGGTGGTGAGTGCATGTATTTCATTCTTATCATTTTAAGCGATCCACCAAGATGTATGTGACATGGAAGAGTAACCCATGACTCTAACTCTTTGTGCATTTGCAGTCCAAAGAAAATTTTAAATATGCACAAATTTAGGGGGAGCTCTTACTTGTCACATACTTCTCAAAGCGACGATATACTTCATGCTTATTATCAATTATCGAAGATTTGATCTATATGTTGTCATCAATTACCAAAAAGGGGGAGATTTAAAGTGCAACTATCCCTAGGTGGTTTTGGTAATTCATAACAACATATAGCTCATTGAGCTAATGCTATTCCAAGATGATTATTTTAGGAAAGCTCAATGATTGGCATGGCATGGATGTGAAAGTGGAACCCTCAAAATGCTAAGGACAAAGGATTGGCTCAAGCTCAAAAGCTCAAGACTCTTCATTTTATATTTTAGTGATCCAAGATCACATTGAGTCTTTAGGAAAAGCCAATACTATCAAGGAGGGATGAGGTGTTGCTTAATGAGCCTCTTGCTTCATGTGCTTAGTGATATGCTCCAGAACCCTCAACTACTTTCCCATATCCACATATGACCTAAACCCTAAGCCAAACTCGGTCCTACCGATTCTTTCTATCCGGCGCCACCGAGTTTCACTTGTCATAAGCCACTGCCAAACCCTCGCAATTCGGTTCTACCGATAGGGATCTCGGTCTCACCGAGATGGGATTGCAAACTCTCTGTTTCCCTTTCGTAACTTTTTGGTCTCATCAAAAGAGCGAATCGGTCCCACCGAGATTGCAATGTAAATTCAGTGTTTCCTTTTTGTAACTTTTCGGTCTCACCGAAAGAGCAAATCGGTCCCACTGAGTTTGCCTGACCAACTCTCTGGTTTGCTAATTACCAAAATCGGTCTCACCGAGTTTGTGTAATCGGTCTCACCGAGATTATGTTATGCCCAAACCCTAACCATATCGGTCCTACCGAGTTGCATGTCAGTCCCACCGAAAATCTCTAACGGTCACTAGGTTTACCTTTTCGGTCCGACCGAGTTTGTTGATTCGGTCCCACCGAGATTAGAAAACTGTGTGTAACGGTTGGATTTTGTGTGGAGGCTATATATACCCCTCCACCTCCTCTTCATTCGTGGAGAGAGCCATCAGAACACATACACAATTCCAACTCATATGTTCTGAGAGAGAACCACCTACTCATGTGTTGAGACCAAGATATTCCATTCCTACCATATGAATCTTGATCTCTAGCCTTCCCAAGTTGCTTTCCACTCAAATCTTCTTTCCACCAAATCCAAATCCTATGAGAGAGAGTTGAGTGTTGGGGGGACTATCATTTGAAGCACAAGAGCAAGGAGTTCATTACCTACACACCATTTGTTACTTCTTGGAGAGTGGTGTCTCCTAGATTGGCTAGGTGTTACTTGGGAGCCTCCGACAAGATTGTGGAGTTGAACCAAGGAGTTTGTAAGGTCAAGGAGATCGCCTACTTCGTGAAGATCTACCGCTAGTGAGGAAAGTCCTTTGTGGGCGATGGCCATGGTGGGATAGACAAGGTTGCTTCTTTGTGGACCCTTTGTGGGTGGTTGCTTCTTCGTGGACCCTTCGTGGGTGGAGCCCTCCGTGGACTCGCGCAACCGTTACCCTTCGTGGGTGGAGCCCTCCGTGGACTTGCGCAACCGTTACCCTTCGTGGGTGGAGCCCTCCGTGGACTCGCGCAACCGTTACCCTTTGTGGGTTGAAGTCTCCATCAACGTGGATGTAGGATAGCACCACCTATCCAAACCACGGGAAAAACATCCGTGTCTCCAATTGCATTTGAATTCTCCAAACCCTTCCCATTACATTCTTGCAAGTTGCATGCTTTACTTTCCGCTACCAATATACTCTTTGCATGCTTGCTTGAATTGTGTGATGATTGCTTGACTTGTCCTACAATAGCTAAAATCTGCCAAGAACTAAAATTGGGAAAAATTTAAGTTTTTATTTGGTCAAGTAGTCTAATCACTCCCCTCTAGACATACTTTCGATCCTACAATGTGGCTTTTGGTAAGGGGGAGGGGGGGGGAAGGTAGATACTTCCACGAAAGCCGAAAATTTGGAATCGCTTCAGCGAAAAAACTAGAGCGCATAGTGTCATCAGACACGGTCCCTTATTCAGAACTGTGTATGATATGTGAACATCACAAACAATTCAGATGACGAGTTTGAACGTCAAAAAATTTGGTTTGAATTTCCATGGTTACAGTGGCCATCCACGTCATTGCATAATTTGGGTACACAAAGGAGACTACACCACACCCACACTTCTTAATCGAGCAAGTTCAACAATTAAACAGAGCTAGCTGACCTAAACATTACTCTAACAAATTAAAGACCAGCGCTCTTAATTAAACAAAACAAAGAGTACTACTACGACTGGTGCTCGCCGATCTCCGCCGCCGCCTCCATGTCCAGCTCGCGCCCGATGGTCTCTTGGGGAAGGGGCTCCATGGCATCCATCGCACCATACTCGGCAAGCATCTCGCCATCTGCGTCCGCCATCTCTTTGGAAAAGGCCGCCACGAGTTGGGCATGGGCGGACACGATCTAGGCTTGGACGGGCTCCGTCATCGCAAGGTATGCGGCGGAGGAACGGACGGCTGCTCGAACACTCTCGGCGATTGCCAGCTCTTCGGCCGTGGGTGCCGACCATTGTCGGGGAAGCTTTGTTCGATTTGTGCGGTGACTGCCAGGAGCTGGGCGTGGGCGGCCTCGACATGGTCGTGGGCAGCCTCCATCAGGGCTAAGGCTATCGCCGCAGAACAAACAGTTGCTGTGCCGCTCTTGCTAGTTGTTATCCCTGAGCCAGAAGTTGCTGCCGCCACCTGAGAAGCAACAACGGCCGTTTGGGCTGCCATGGCTGCCCAGTCACAGGTTGCGGCCGCGCTCATGCACCTTGTTAGCACGCGCATGACGGCTGCGGCCGCGCTCTCGCCGGAGTGGGCCACCAAAGTTGCCCTCACGATGCAGGTCCACGTGCCCATCTTTCACCGACGACGATTGAACAATGAAATGATATTTGAGGAGCGAGCTAGTGTGCTTGAGACGCCGGTTATGGACTGTAGCTGATGCACCTTCTCGCGCAAGCCATAGGCGTACTATACACCGACAGTGCTCCAGGATATTTTGTGCTGCATCTCACACGGTTGGTGATAATAAACTTTGTGCGATCTACTTCATTTTTCATCTTGATTTGAATTACATAATGGGGTCACAGCGGCAATGGACGGTGTTTTAATTGCTAGACCTTTTATCTGGAGTGAACATGCAACTATATGTGTGTCGTAAAAGAATTGGAATTATTCAGGGTTCGTTTGAACATTTTATACATTAAATTAGTTTTCTAGCCATTTCAGGTGCACAATTCAAAATTAAACTACATGCATATGCTCTGGTGCACCAACATGGGTTGTAAAATCATATATGTGTCCATGGGTTTATGCTTATCTCCCATGCAAGAAATGGGGATGAAATTCGAACACCACGGCACCGTGGCTCTCCGGCAAACGTCGACTTACTTGCTTTTGTAATTCTAGTAAATCCAAAATTCGTTCGAAATTCATGAAACTTGGCATGCTATCATGGGGCGGCATCAACATGCTGTGGTAATTATTTTGTCCCATTTGGGGCAGGTTTGGGTATAAGCTTCTCATAAACCGGAGCTTCTCACAACAAGTGTCATGGTTTCGGTAGGGAACGTTTCACCTTTCTGGACGAAACGATATCTGTTGCCTTTTCTCGATTTCAATTTTTTTCCTAGTGTCAACATAGAACAACAGGAGTGTTGTGTCAATTTTTGAGATTTTTCGGGATTCACTTGGACATTTTTATACATTAACTGAGTTTTCTGTGCATTCATGTGCACAATTCAAATTTGAACTACAGGCACATGCTGTAATGCATATAAATTAGTTGAAATTTCAAATATGTGTCCTTGGTTGCCTGCTTAGGTCCCATGCAAGAAATGGGAAGGAATGTCAAACACCCCGCCACCATCACTTGGCCGCAAACATTGATATACCTGGTTTTTAAATTCTACTAAATCCAAAACTCGTCTGAAATTCATGAAACTTGGCATGCTATCATGGAGCGGCATCAACATGCCGTGGTAAATTTTTTTCCCATTTGGGGCAGGTTTGGGTATATGCTTCTCACAAACCAGAGCTTCTCACAACAAGCATGATGGTTTTGGTAGAGAACGTCCCACCTTTGGGGACGAAACAATATCCATTGCCTCTTATTGCTTTCAAATTTTCTCATGTCAACATAGAACAACAGGAGTGTTGTGTCAATTTTTGTGATTTTTCGGGGTTCTTTGAACATTTTTATGCATTAACTGAGTTTTCAATGCATTTATGTGCATAATTCAAATTTGAACTACATGCACATGCTCCAGTGCATATAAATTGGTTGAAAAATCAAATATGTGTCCTTGGGTGCATGTTTAGGTCCCATGCAAGAAATGGGAATGAATTTCAAACACCAGGCCACTGTTGATTACCGACAAAACATTGAGATGTCTGGTTTTAAATTCTAGTAAATCTAAAACTCGTCTGAAATTCATGGAACTTGGCATGCTATCATGGAGCGGCATCAACATGCCATGGTAAAATTTTTGTCCCATTCGGGGCAAGTTTGGGTATATGCTTCTCACAACAAGCATGATGGTTTCGGTAGGGAAAATCCCACGTTTGGGGACGAAACGATATCCATTGCCTCTTATTGCTTTCAAATTTTTTCTCGCATCAACATAGAACAACAGGAGTGTTGTGTTAATTTTTGTGATTTTCGGGGTTCGTTTGGACATTTTTATGCATTAAGTGGGTTTTCAATGCATTTATGTGCATAATTCAAATTTGAACTAGATGCACATGCTCCAATGCATAGAAATTGGTTGAAAAAAAATCCATGTCCTTGGGGTGCATGCTTAGGTCCCATGCAAGAAATAGGAATGAATTTCAAACACTAGGGCACCATTGATTGCCAGCAAAACGTTGAGATACTTTATTTTTAAATTCTAGTAAATCCAAAACTCGTCTGAATTTCATGAAACTTGGCATGCTATCATGGAGCGGCATCAACATGCCGCGGTAAAATTTTTGTCCCATTTGGGGCAGGTTTGGGTATATGCTTCTCACAAACCAGAGCTTCTCACAATAAGCATGATGGTTTCGGTAGGGAACGTCCCACCTTTGGGGACGAAACGATATCCGTTGCCTCTTATTGCTTCCAAAAATTTTCTCATGTCAACATAGAACAACAAGAGTATTGTGTCAATTTTTTGTTTTTTTCGGGGTTCGTTTGGACATTTTTATGCATTAACTGAGTTTTCAATGCATTTATGTGCATAATTCAAATTTGAACTACATGCACATGCTCTAGTGCATATAAATTGGTTGAAAAATCAAATATGTGTCCTTAGGTGCATGCTTAGGTCCCATCCAAGAAATGGGAATGAATTTCAAACACCAGGGCACTTTTGATTGCCGACAAAACATTGAGATGCCTGGTTTTTAAATTCTAGTAAATCCAAAACTCATATGAAATTCATGAAACTTGGCATCCTATCATGGAGCGGCATCAACATGCCATGGTAAATTTTTTGTCCCATTTGGGGCAAGTTTGGGTATATGCTTCACACAAACCAGAGCTGATCACAATAAGCATGATGGTTTCGGTAGGGAACGTCCCACCTTTGGGGACGAAACGATATCCATTGCCTGTTATTGCTTTCAATTTTTTTTCTCGTGTCAACATATAACAACAGGAGTGTTGTGTCAATTTTTGTGATTTTTCCGGGTTCGTTTGGACATTTTTATGCATTAACCGAGTTTTCAATGCATTTATGTGCATAATTCAAATTTGAACTACATGCACATGCTCCATTGCATATAAATTGGTTGAAAAATAAAATATGTGTCCTTGGGTGCATGCTTAGGTCCCATGCAAGAAATGGGAATGAATTTCAAACACCAGGGCACCGTTGATTGCCGGCAAAATGTTGAGATACTTTATTTTTAAATTCTAGTAATTCCAAAACTCGTCTGAAATTCATGAAACTTGGCATGCTATCATGAAGCGGCATCAACATGTTGTGGTAAATTTTTTGTCCCATTTTGGGGCAGGTTTGGGTATATGCTTCTCACAAACGAGAGCTTCTCACAACAATAATGATGGTTTCGGTAGGGAACGTCCCACCTTTGGGGACGAAACGATATCCATTGCCTCTTATTTCTTCCAAAGAATTTCTCGTGCCAACATATAACAACAGGAGTGTTGTGTCAATTTTGTGATTTTCGGGGTTCGTTTGGACATTTTTGTGCATTAACTGAGTTTTCAGTGCATTTATGTGCATAATTCAAATTTGAACTAAATGCACATGCTCTAGTGCATATAAATTGGTTGAAAAATCAAATCTGTGTCCTTGGGTGCATGCTTAGGTCCCATGCAAGAAATGGGAATGAATTTCAAACACTAGGGCACTGTTGATTGCCGGCAAAACATTGAGATGCCTGGTTTTTAAATTCTAGTAAATCCAAAACTTGTCTGAAACTCATGAAACTTGCATGCTATCATGGAGCGGCATCAACATGTCGTGGTAATTTTTTTATCCCATTTGGGGCAGGTTTGGGTATATGCTTCTCACAAACCAGAGCTTCTCACAACAAGCATGATGGTTTCGATTGGGAACGTCCCACCTTTAGGGACGAAACAATATCCATTGCCTCTCATTGCTTAAATTTTTCTCGTGTCAATATAGAACAACATGAGTGTTGTGTCAATTTTTGTGATTTTTCAGGGTTTGTTTGGACATTTTTATGTTTTAACTGAGTTTTCAATGCATTTATGTGCATAATTCAAATTTGAACTACATGCACATGCTCCAGTGCATATAAATTGGTTGAAAAATAAAATATGTGTCCTTGGGTGCATGCTTAGGTCCCATGCAAGAAATGAGAATGAATTTCAAACACCAGGGCACGTTGATTGCTGGCAAAATGTTGAGATACTTTATTTTTAAATTCTAGTAAATCCAAAACTCATCTGAAATTCATCAAACTTGGCATTCTATCATGGAATGGCACACGACATGCTGTGGTATTTTTCGTGTTCATTTTGAGAGAAGGTGCACTCGAATAACTACAGCCAACAAAGGCATTTTGAAAAAATAGCTACCACTTTAATATCTCAAACATTTGTATAATTCAAACCGTGTGCGTTCTGTTAACCATTCACATGATGCCATGTGTCTTGGTTTTAATGGCTATAGGAGGTGTCGTGCGGACAGCTGCTTGACCTTGACTGAACAGGAGGCGTGCGAGCATAGTCCGGTGCGCGGGCTGACCGAGAGGCGTGCAAGCTGTCCTCGAATGCATAGGCTCACCGGGAAGCGTGTGAGCTGTACGCTACGCAGGCTCAATGGGAAGCGAGCCCTTTGACTTCCATGGCCGCCTGCCTTCCTCTCCGTGCGTGCGCCCCCTCAGCGGCATGGGACGCCGCCATCGAACGCTACCTCTCAGCGCCGCCAGCTGCCGTCCTCCCGCGCCCCGCCCGTCGACCCCGGGACGACATGATGCAAAGTAAGAGCAGGATTTATGCATATCTTCAACGCAAACGATTCTTTTGGATGACCCATGTGCAACCACTTACAAACAATTTCGTGCGATTTGCATGTCATATTGGGTATGTTACCATTTGTCAAACTGAGAGATTGACATTTGTTGATCTAGTAACATTTCCATTTGTCAACCTTGTTACACAGCGATTTGTCAAAATATGAAGCTAAATATCACTAGCAGTATCAAATTTTTGCAACTAAAATCCAGTATTTAAGCATAGATTCATTCATAGATTAAGCAGTCGTTCTTAATTTATACAAACAGTTCAACTCGATAGCTGAACCGACCAAACTTTTCCCAAATTGTTGCCAACCAAGTACTGAAATAGCTAGTTCAACTATATATACTAGCTAATTTTAAGTACATTGTATAGTTCCACCACATCTATAGTCAGATGAACTGAACAAAATAACCCCTAAATACTACTACTACCGCGGAGGGGCTTTGTACTACTTCCGGCTGCCTCTCCTCTCCTGAGCGCGCTCAGTAAGAGGCGGCGGAGGAGGAGTGATATGTCCATTTTGCATCATGCTTTTATATCGATATTTATTGCATCATGAGCTGTTATTACACATTATGTCACAATACTTATGCCTATTCTCTCATGTTTTACAAGGTTTACATAAAGAGGGAGAATGCTGGCAGCTGGAATTCTGGGCTGGAAAATGAGCAAATATTAGAGACCTATTCTGCACAGCTCCAAAAGTCCTGAAACTTCACGGAAGTTATTTCCAGAATAAAAAATACTGAGCGCAAGAAGTACCAGAGGGGGGCCACCCACCAGCCACGAGGGTGGGGGGCGCGCCCTACCCCCCTGGGCGCGCCCCCTGCCTCGTGGGCCCCCTAGTGGCCCTCCGATGCCCATCTTCTGCTATATGGAGTCTTTCGTCGAGAAAAAAATCATAAGCAAGCTTACGGGATGAGACTCCGCCGCCATGAGGTGGAACCTTGGCGGAACCAATCTAGGGCTCCGGCAGAGCTGTTCTGCCGGGGACACTTCCCTCCGGGAGGGGGAAATCATCACCATCGTCGTCACCAACGATCCTCTCATCGGGAGGGGGTCAATCTCCATCAACATCTTCACCAGTACCATCTCATCTCAAACCCTAGTTCATCTCTTGTATCCAAGCCTCAGATTGGTACCTGTGGGTTGCTACTAGTGTTGATTACTCCTTGTAGTTGATGCTAGTTGGTTTACTTGGTGGAAGATCATATGTTCATATCCATTATGCATATTAATACCCCTCTGATTATGAACATGAATATGCTTTGTGAGTAGTTACATTTGTTCCTGAGGACATGTGAGAAGTCTTGCTATTAGTAGTCATGTGAATTTGTATTTGTTCGATATTTTGATGAGATGTATGTTGTCATCCCTCTAGTGGTGTCATGTGAACGTCGACTACATGACACTTCACCATTGTTTGGGCCTAGAGGGAGGCATTGGGAAGTAATAAGTATATGATGGGTTGCTAGAGTGACAGAAGCTCAAACCCTAGTTTATGCGTTGCTTTGTAAGGGGCTGATTTGGATCCATATGTTTCATGCTAGTGTTAGGTTTACCTTAATACTTCTGTTGTAGTTGCGGATGCTTGCAATGGGGGTTAATCATAAGTGGGATGCTTTTCCAAGTAAGGACAGCACCCAAGCACCGGTCCACCCACATATCAAATTATCAAAGTACCGAATGCAAATCATATGAACGTGATGAAAACTAGCTTGACGATAATTCCCATGTGTCCTCGGGAGCGCTTTTCTCTATATAAGAAATTGTCCAGGCTTGTCCTTTGCTACAAAAAGGATTGGTCCATCTTGCTGAACTTTATTTACGCTTGTTACTTGTTACTCGTTACAAATTACCTTATCACAAAACTATCTGTTACCGATAATTTCAGTGCTTCCAGAGAATACCTTGTTGAAAACCGCTTATCATTTCCTTCTGCTCCTCGTTGGGTTCGACACTCTTACTTATCGAAAGGACTATGATAGATCCCCTATACTTGTGGGTCATCAAGACTCTTTTCTGGCGCCGTTGCCGGGGAGTGAAGCGCCTTTGGTAGGTGCAATTTGGTAAGGAAAAATTTATATAGTGTGCTGAAATTTACTGTCACTTGTTACTATGGAAAGTAATCCTTTGAGGGGCTTGTTCGGGGTATCTTCACCCCGACTGATAGAGCAAATAGTTCCTCCTCAACCTACTGGACCTACTGAAAATGAAAATGTTTACTTCAAAATTCCTTCGGGTATGATAGAGAAACTGCTAGCTAATCCTTTTGCAGGAGATGGAACATTGCATCCCGACTTACACTTAATCTATGTGGATGAAGTTTGTGGATTATTTAAGCTTGTAGGTATGCCCGATGATGCTATCAAGAAGGTCTTCCCTTTATCTTTGAAGGGAGATGCATTGACATGGTACAGGCTATGTGATGATATGGGATCATGGGACTATAAGCGATTGAAATTGGAATTTCACCAGAAGTTTTATCCTATGCATCTTGTTCATCGTGATCGTAATTATATATATAATTTTTGGCCTCGCGAAGAAGAAAGCATCGCTCAAGCTTGGGGGAGGCTTAAGTCAATGTTATATTCATGCCCCAATCATGATCTCTCAAGAGAAATGATTATTCAAAATTTTTATGCTCGGCTTTCTGACAACAATCGCTCCATGCTTGATACTTCTTGTACTGGTTCCTTTATGATGAAGACTATTGAATTCAAATGGAATTTATTGGAGAGAATTAAACGCAACTCTGAAGATTGGGATCTTGATGAAGGTAAGGAGTCAGGTATAACACCTAAGTTTGATTGTGTTAAATCTTTTATGGATACCGACATTTTCTGTAAATTTAGCACTAAATATGGACTTGACTCTGAAATAGTAGCTTCTGTCTGTGAATCCTTTTCTACTCATGTTGATCTCCCTAAGGAGAAGTGGTTTAAATACAACAAAAGTAGTTGCACCTATTAAAGTTGAAGAAAAAACTATCACTTATGATGATCCTGTTGTTCCCACTCCTTATGTTGAGAAACCACCTTTTCCTGTTAGAATAAAGGATCATGCTAAAGCTTCAACTGTGGTTCGTAAAAGTAATATTAGAACTTATACACCTCCTAAGCAAGTTAAAGTTGAACCTAATATTGCTATTGTTAAAGATCTCTTGGCTGATAATATCGATGGGCATGTTATTTATTTCTATGATGAGACTGCTAGAATTGCTAAACCTGGTGCTAAAGATAAACATAGACCTGTGGTAGGCATGTCTGTTATTTCTGTTAAAATAGGAGATCATTGTTATCATGGCTTGTGCGATATGGGTGCTAGTGCTAGTGCAATACCTATTTCCTTATACAAAGAAATTATGCATGATATTGCAGCAACTGAGATAGAAGATATCGATGTTACCATTAAGCTTGCTAATAGAGATACTATTTCACCAATTGGGATTGTTAGAGATGTTGAAGTCTTGTGTGGGAAGGCTAAATATCCTGATGATTTCCTTGTTCTTGGTTCCCCTCAAGATAGCTTTTGTCCCATTATATTTGGTAGACCCTTCTTGAATACTGTTAATGCTAAGATCGATTGCAAGAATGATGTTGTTACTATTGGTTTGGATGATATGTCTCATGAGTTTAATATTTCTAAATTTCGTAGACAACCCCGTGATGAAGAATTGCCTAGTAAAGATGAAATTATTGGTCTTGCGTCTATTGTTGTGCCTCCTAATGATCCTTTAGAACAATATTTGCTAGACCATGAGAATGATATTTTTATGAATGAAAGAAGGGAAATAGATGAAGTATTCTTTAAACAAGGACCCATTCTGAAACACAATTTGCCTGTTGAAATCCTAGGGGATCCTCCTCCACCCAAGGGTGATTCCATGTTTGAGCTTAAACCATTACCTAATACTCTTAAATATGCTTATCTTGATGAAAAGAAGATATATCCTGTTATTATTAGTGCTAACCTTTCAGAGAAGGAGGAAGAAAAATTATTGAAAACTCTGAAGAAGCACCATGCTGCTATTGGATATACTCTTGATGATCTTAAGGGCATTAGTCCCACTCTATGTCAACACAAAATAAATTTGGAGAAAGATGCCAAACCAGTTATTGATCACCAACGACGGCTGAATCCTAAGATGAAAGAAGTGGTAAGAAAGGAAATATTAAAGCTCCTTGAGGCAGGTATAATTTATCCCATTGCTGATAGTCAGTGGGTGAGTCCTGTCCATTGTGTCCCTAAGAAGGGAGGTATTACTGTTGTTCCTAATGATAAAGATGAATTGATTCTGTAAAGAATTATTACAGGTTATAGGATGGTAATTGATTTCCGCAAATTAAATAAGGCTACTAAAAAAGATCATTACCCCTTACCTTTTATTGATCAAATGCTAGAAAGATTATCCAAACATACACATTTTTGCTTTCTAGATGGTTATTCCGGTTTTTCTCAAATACGTGTGTCAGCTGATGATCAAGCAAAGACCACTTGTACTTGCCCTTTCGGTACTTTTGGTTACTATTGGTTTGGGGGATATGTCTCATGAGTTTAATTTTGCTAAATTTCGTAGACTACCCCATGATAAAGAATTGCCTAGTAAGGATGAAATTATTGGTCTTGCCTCTATTGTTGTGCCTCCTAATGATCCTTTAGAACAATATTTGCTCGACCATGAAAATGATATGTTTATGAATGAAAGAAGGGAAATAGATGAAGTATTCTTTAAACAGGGACCTATTTTGAAACACAACTTGCATGTTGAACTCCCAGGGGATCCTCCTCCACCCAAGGGTGATCCCGTGTTTGAGCTTAAACCTTTACCTGATACTCTTAAATATGCTTATCTTGATGAGAAAGAGATATATCCTGTTATTATTAGTGCTAATCCTAGGGGAAAACTCTGAAGAAGCACTGTGCTGCTATTGGATATACTCTTGATGATCTTAAGGGCATTAGTCCCACTCTATGCCAGCACAAAATAAAATTGGAGAAAGACGCGAAACCGGTTGTTGATCACCAACGACGGTTAAATCCTAAGATGAAAGAAGTGGTAAGAAAAGAAATACTAAAGCTTCTGGAGGCAGGTATAATTTATCCCGTTGCTGATAGTCAGTGGGTAAGTCCTATCCATTGTGTCCCTAAGAAGGGAGGTATTACTGTTGTTCCTAATGATAAAGATGAATTGATCCCACAAAGAATTGTTACAGCTTATAGAATGGTATTTGATTTCCGCAAATTAAACGAAGCTACTAAAAAGGATCATTACCCTCTACCTTTTATTGATCAAATGCTAGAAAGATTATCCAAACATACACATTTTTGCTTTCTAGATGGTTATTCTGGTTTCTCTCAAATACCTGTGTCAAAAGAGGATCAAGAAAAGACAGCTTTTACTTGCCCTTTCGGTACCTTTGCTTATAGACGTATGCAAGGTTGTCAGAATCGCGATTCTGTTATACGATTCTACGACTTTACGATCCAAGCTAACTCCTCTGATTCTACGATTTTAGTTCATAGAATCTACGTTTTTACGATCCTGATAGTGAAGATTCTACGATTTGCGATCCTACCATCAGAGCTCCGATCCGATTCAAAATAGCGATTCTGACAACCTTGGACGTATGCCTTTTGGTTTATGTAATGGACCTGCTACCTTTCAAAGATGCATGATGGCTATATTTTCTGACTTTTGTGAAAAGATATGTGAGGTTTTCATGGATGATTTCTCTGTTTATGGATCCTCTTTTGATGATTGCTTGAGCAACCTTGATCGAGTTTTGCAGAGATGCGAAGAAACTAATCTTGATCTGAATTGGGAGAAATGCCACTTTATGGTTAATGAAGGTATTGTCTTGGGGCATAAAATTTCTGAAAGAGGCATTGAAGTTGATAAAGCTAAAGTTGATGCTATTGAAAAGATGCCATGTCCCAAGGACATTAAAGATATAAGAAGCTTCCTCGGTCACACCGGTTTTTATAGGAGGTTCATTAAAGACTTCTCAAAAAAATTCAAGGCCTCTGACTAATCTATTACAAAAAGATATTCCTTTTGTCTTTGATGATGATTGCGTAGAAGTATTCGAAATACTTAAGAAAGCATTAATTTCTGCACCTATTGTCCAACCACCTGATTGGAATTTACCCTTTGAAATTATGTGTGATGCTAGTGATTATGCTGTAGTTGTTGTTCTAGGGCAAAGAGTTGATAATAAATTAAATGTTATTCAATATGCTAGTAAAACTCTAGACAATGCCCAGAGAAATTATGCTACTACTGAAAAAGAATTTTTAGCAGTTGTTTTTGCTTGTGATAAGTTCAGACCTTATATTGTTGATTCTAAAGTAACTATTCACACTGATCATGCTGCTATTAAATACCTTATGGAAAAGAAAGATGCTAAACCTAGACTAATTAGATGGGTTCTCCTGCTACAAGAATTTGATTAGCATATTATTGATAGAAAGGGAGCTGAGAACCCCGTTGCAGACAACTTGTCTAGGTTAGAAAATGTTCTTGATGACCCACTACCTATTGATGATAGCTTTCCTGATGAACAATTAAATGTCATAAATGCTTCTCGAATTGCTCCATGGTATGCTGATTATGCTAATTATATTGTTGCTAAATTTATACCACCTAGTTTCACATACCAGCAAAAGAAAAAAATTCTTCTATGATTGGAGACATTACTTTTGGGATGACCCACATCTTTATAAAGAAGGAGTAGATGGTATTATTAGACGTTGTGTACCTGAGCATGAATAGGAACAGATCCTACGCAAGTGTCACTTCGAAGCCTATGGAGGGCAATGAGGGAGTCCTAGATTAGGGGGTGTTCGGGTAGCCGGACTCCTGGACTATGAAGATACAAGATTGAAGACTTCGTCCCGTGTCTGGATGGGACTTTCCTTGGTGTGGAAGACAAGCTTGGCGATGCGGATAGTCAAGATCTCCTACCATTGTAACCGACTCTATGTAACCCTAACCCTATCCGGTGTCTATATAAACCGGAGGGTTGTAGTCCTTAGGCAATCAACTCCATATACAACAATCATACCATAGGCTAGCTTCTAGGGTTTAGCCTCCTTGATCTCGTGGTAGATCTACTCTTGTACTACCCATATCATCAATATTAATCAAGCAGGACGTAGGGTTTTACCTCCATCAAGAGGGCCCGAACCTGGGTAAAACATCGTGTTCCTTGCCTCCTGTTACCATCCGGCCTAGATGCGCAGTTCGGGACCCACTACCCGAGATCCGCCGGTTTTGACACCGACATTGGTGCTTTCATTGAGAGTTCCTCTGTGTCGTCGCCTTTAGGCCCGATGGCTCATTTGATCATCAACAACGATGCAGTCCAGGGTGAGACTTTGCTCCCCGGACAGATCTGTGTCTTCGGCGGCTTTGCTCTGCGGGCCAATTCGCTCGGCCACCTGGAGCAGATCGAAAGCTACGCCCCTGGCCATCAGGTCAGGTTTGGAAGCGTAAATTACACGGCTGACATCCACGGGGACTTGATCTTTGACGAATTCGAGCCACAGCCAAGCGCGCCACACTGTCTCGATGGGCATGATATAGCTCTGCCGCCGAACAGCGCCTTGGAGGCCGCATACGCATCGGTTTCGACCATTGATTCAGAGCCTACTGCGCCGATCGAGGATCAGCGGTTGGACGCTGCCTTAGGGGCTGCGATCTCAGAGGCGATCGAGCCGAACGCTAGCCCCGCACTCTGCACTACCCGTGACTCCGAGGATCCGGACTCCTCCCCGGACTCCGAACCCCCCGTGCCCCTGCCAATCGAATCCGATTGGGCGCCGATAATGGAGTTCACCGCTGCAAACATCTTTCAGCATTCGCCTTTTGGCGACATCCTGAATTCTCTTAAGTCTCTCTCTTTATCAGGAGAGCCCTGGCCGGACTACGGTCAGCGAGGGTGGAATACAGACGATGAGGAAATTCAAAGCCCACCCACCACCCACTTTGTAGCCACAGTCGACGATCTAACCGACATGCTTGACTTCAGCTCCGAAGACATCGACGGCATGGACGACGATGTAGGAGACGAACAGGAACCAGCACCTGTAGGGCGCTGGAAGGCCACCTCATCATATGACATATATATGGTGGACACTCCAAAAGATGGAGATGGCGATGGAACAGTGGGGGATGACGCCCCCAAGAAACAGCCAAAGCGCCGGCGTCAGCGGCGCTGCTCTAAATCCCGCCAAAACAAAAACGGTGATTCCGGCACGGGAGATAATACTACCCCGGATTGCGCTGAAGAACACCCACCTCAGCAAGATTCGGCACAGGAAGATGGAGAAGCCAGCCCTCATGAGAGAGTGGCAGACCGAGAGGTCGAGGATGATAACTATACGCCTCCCTCCGAAGACGAGGCAAGCCTCGATGACGACAAATTCGTCATACCATCAGACCCCGTCGAACAAGAGCGCTTTAAACACAGACTTTTAGCCATGGCAAGCAGCCTCAAGAAAAAGCAGCAACAGCTTAGAGCTGCCCAAGATTTGCTAGCTGACAGATGGACTGAAGTCCTTGCGGCCGAAGAGTATAAACTCGAACGCCCCTCCAAGAGTTACCCGAAGCGCAAGCCGCTACCCCGATCAGAGGAGGAAGCACCTACATCACCAATGCATGACATGGCAGACCGGCCACCTCACGGCCGCGACAGAGAGGCCTCTCGGCCATCCACCCAAGCCATGCCCCAACGCCGCTCAACTAAGGCACGGGAAAATGCACCCGACCTGTGAGACATACTGGAGGATAAGGCAAGACAAACAAGATCGATCTACGGATCGCGCAGGCGCCCTACGGCATGTGACAATGATCTTCACTCCGGATACAACAAATCCGGCTGGGCCGAACACAACAGACATAGCTCTTCCGAGCTGCGTCGTGATATAGCCCAGTACAGAGGCGCCGCACACCCGCTATTCTTCACGAATGAAGTAATGGATCATAAAATCCCAGAGGGTTTCAAACCCGTAAACATCGAATCATACGATGGCACAACAGACCCGGCGGTATGGATCGAGGATTATCTCCTTCACATCCACATGGCACGCGGCGATGATCTACATGCCATCAAATACCTCCCGCTCAAACTTAAAGGACCGGCCCGGCATTGGCTTAGCAGCTTGCCAGCAGACTCAATCGGTTCTTGGGAGGACTTGGAAGCCGCATTCCTCGACAACTTCCAGGGCACTTACGTGCGACCGCCGGATGCCGACGACTTAAGCCACATAATTCAGCAGCCAGAGGAATCGGCCAGACAATTCTGGACACGGTTCCTAACAAAGAAAGACCAGATAGTCGACTGTCCGGACGCAGAGGCCCTAGCATCCTTCAAGCATAACATCCGTGATGAGTGGCTTGCCCAGCACCTAGGACAGGAAAAGCCGAAATCCATGGCAGCCCTCACGACACTCATGACCCGCTTTTGCGCGGGAGAAGACAGCTGGCTAGCTCGCAGTAACAACTTATCAAAGAACACTGGTAATTCGGATACCAAGGACAAAAGTGGCAGGACACGTCAGAATAAGCAAAAACGCCGCGTTAATAGCGACAGAAATGAAGACACGGCAGTCAATGCCGGATTCAAAGGCTATAAATCCGGTCAGCAGAAAAAGCCATTCAAAAAGAATACTCAGGGCCCGTCTAGTTTGGACCGAATACTCAATCGCTTGTGCCAGATACATGGCACCCCCGAAAGGCCAGCCAATCACACTAACATGGATTGTTGGGTGTTCTAGCAGGCAGGCAAGTTAACGGCTGAAAACAGAGACAAGGGGCTGCACATCGATGACGAGGAGCCCAAGCCGCCAAACAACAATGGACAGAAGGGCTTTCCCCCACAAGTGCGGACGGTGAATATGATATACGCAACCCACATTCCCAAGCGGGAGCGGAAGCGTGCGCTACGGGACGTATACGCAATAGAGCCAGTCGCCCCAAAGTTGAACCCATGGTCCTCCTGCCCGATCACTTTTGATCGAAGGAACCATCCCACCAGCATCCGTCATGGCGGCTTCGCCGCATTGGTTCTCGACCCAATCATCGACGGATTTCATCTCACAAGAGTCCTCATGGACGGCGGCAGTAGCCTGAACCTGCTTTATCAGGATACAGTGCGGAAAATGGGCATAGATCCCTCAAGGATTAAGCCCACAAGAACGACCTTTAAAGGCGTTATACCAGGTGTAGAAGCCAACTGTACAGGCTCAGTAACACTTGACGTGGTCTTCGGATCCCCGGACAATTTCCGAAGCGAAGAGTTAATCTTTGATATAGTCCCGTTTCACAGTGGCTATCACGCCCTGCTCGGACGAACCGCATTCACAAAGTTCAATGCGGTGCCGCACTACACATATCTCAAGCTCAAGATGCCAGGCCCTCGAGGAGTAATTACGGTCAACGGAAACACCGGACGCTCCCTCCGTACGGAGGAGCATACGGCGGCTCTCGCAGCGGAGGTACAAAGTAGCCTTCTCAGGCAATTCTCCACTCCGGCCATTAAAACGTCAGACACTGCCAAGCGCGCCCGGAGTAACCCACAGCAGGACCGCCTGGCACACTCTGAGCAAACATAGCAATGCGGCCCCAACCCCAGCTGTCGCGACATAGCGAAACCAGTACCTCGCGTACATAACTACGCCCTTGAAATACCTTGGGCACAGGGGAAGAGGCACAATAACGGCACGCCCAAAATACAGCTTAAAACATACTAGGGGCTGCCGGATTCTTTTTTAATTTTTTCTTACTTTCAGGACTCCATACTTCGGACGACCTGTTCGGCAATTCGACTGCCGCACAAACGATGCAAGATCCAGGGAGGCAGACAAGCCATGCCGCATTATGGAACCCCCAGGTTGTCTCTATTATGAGCAGTATACCTGTTTTGAATACAATTCCACGGCCTGCCCCTGGCTAGGGCATGTTAAATAGTCCAATATCTTTACCTTATAATACCACTTGTATCATTCTGCTCTGACAGCAACCTTTATATAAACAATGCATAGCTTTTGTCTATTTTTTGCATTACTCTCTTTTATATATGTTCATTAATGACATGTTGCACCCGTACACCGTGGTATGGCAAGTACGCTAGGGGCTTCAGTACCCTTTAATATGGTGTGAGAAGTCCGTACACTTTCACAAGTGCGGCACCCCGAACTTATAGCACTATATGCATCGGCTCCGAATCATGATTTGGGTCAATAGTTGGGTTTGCCCGGCTCCTATGTTTTGGTGCCTTACGTTCCACTATATCGGCTAAGGTAGCACTAGGAGAACCACTGCGATTGTGCCCCGGTTGAGCTGGGTTAAGCACCTCAGTGGAGAAAGCTAAAACTGACTGTCATGACGAGGCGAGAGACCGGTCGCTGTTCGAGAGGTTTTTCGAGTCCCTAAAGACTTATGCCACTTCGAGCGAGGAGCCGGATTTGTCCGACCAAGCCATGGATAGCGCCCCAAACTCGGTCTTCCGAACTAGGGGCTTCGCCGAAATTTAAAATTATAAAGTTCTATGGCTAAGTGAGAGTGTTCAAGCATTATAGTCCGAGTGCCTGGTTCGTTGTGCTGAGCGCCTCCCTCGAAGGACCCAACTATGGGAAAAAGAGCGCTCAGGTTTATCCCGAACACCCCAGCACTAGTGGCATGGGGGCAGAAGCCGACGACTGGCCATCTCTCAATTTTTTGATAAACGGCCGCACAGAAAATAATATTTTAAATTCAACAAGCATTGCTTAAGCGCCCATGAACAAGTTTTCAGCACACAGGATAAAAACGAGCGAGTTTATTCAAAAATTACATCCTTGGTACATTCATCCGCCACAAGGCGGCACCCGCAAGAACATCCTTGTAATAGTTCTCGGGCTTGCGATGCTCCTTCCCCGGCGGCGGCCCGTCCTTCACAAGCTTCTCACCGTCCAGCTTACCCCAGTGCACCTTTGCACGGGCAAGGGCCCGACGGGCACCTTCGATGCAGACGGAGCGCTTGATGACCTCGAGCCTTGGATAGGCCTCCACCAGCCGCCGCACCAGCCCGAAGTAACTCCCAGGCAGGGCCTCTCCAGGCCACGACCGAACTATGAAGCCCTTCATGGCCTGTTCGGCCGCCTTGTGGAGCTCGACCAGCTGTTTCAGCTGGTCGCTCAAGGGCACAGGGTGTCCGGCCTCAGCATACTGAGACCAGAACACCTTCTCTGTCGAGCTGCCCTCTTCAGCTCGGTAGAATGCGGCGGCGGCGGATACGCTGCGGGGAAGATCTGCGAATGCCCCTGGAGAACTCCGGATTCGGGTAAGTAACAAGTAGTTTAATTTTATATTTCTGCTTTGCATAAAGAATTCCTTACCCGCTGCTATCTTCTTCATTTCCTCCAACTCTTGGAGGGCCTTTTGGGCTTTGGCCTTGGCAGACTTGGCAGTCTCAAGGGCCGCCGCAAGCTCGGACGCTTGGGTCTTTGAGTCAAGCTCCAAACTCTCATGTTTTTTCATGAGAGCCTGAAGCTCTTGCTGCACCTCGCCGACCTGAGCCCCAAGTTTCTCTCGCTCGGTGCGCTCCGCGGCCGTTTTCTTTTCGGCCTCGGACAACGCCTGCTTGAGGGTCGCCACCTTAGTGGTGGCCCCTATAATAAGCAGTGCAATCCTGTTATTTTTTGCAATCACACCTATCTATAGGCACTTTTTCTGTAAGGTATTTCCTACCTTCTTTTTCCTCGAGCTGCCGCTTGGCAAGGCCGAGCTCTTGCTCGGTCCGCTTGAGGTCCTGTTTCAGGACACCCACCTCCACAGTCAGTGCGGCGGTGGATAGCAGCGAAGCCTGCACACGCATATTGACTCTTTATTGTTAGACTCCTGCGAAATTTACTAGTTCCTCTATTCGGCTTTTCTTTTCGAATGCTAAACAGAGCATCAGGGGCTACTGTCTATGCGGTACTATTTTTATATATTTTTACTTACCTCGAAGCCTGTTAGAAGGCTAGTGCAAGCTTCAGTCAGTCCGCTCTTGGCGGACTGAACCTACTGGATCACCGTACTCATAATAGTACGGTGCTCCTCGTCGATGGAGGCGCCGTCAAGCACCTCAAGCAGATTGTCCGGCACCTCCGGTTGGATGGAGGCCGCCGGCTCAGAAGGCTTGATCCTCTTGGAAGGAGTTCGCCTACCGCGGTCCGGAACTGTTGAAGATTCCGGCACGGTGTCCGGCACAAAGCCGGACTTGGAGCCCTGGGGGGTCTTGTCCCCTTTACTCCTGGGGTCCGGGAGGTCGCCTTGCGGCTCCTCCAGGACCACCTCCTCCTGCCCCGGAGCTCGTTGCGACGCCACTTCGGCGTCATCCGTAGTGTGGGGGGAGACAGCGGGCGGAACTGAGTTCATGTCCGATGAATCTAGGGAGCCGCTCGATGACTCGTTGAGTTCGGCCCAGGGCGGGCTACATAATTATGTTCGACATTAGGGAAAGCTGTGCGACAAAGGAACGTCATGAGTTACTCTGATATCTGAATACTTACGATTTCGTCGGATGCTTGGCCCTATCTGGCCACTCCTCTTCATCCTCTTCGGCGTCGGGGGAGTAGTTCGGCGGAGGGGTCTACCTCTTCCTGGACCCTTCGGCCTCCCCCGTTGGGGCGGCCTTCCTTTTCTTTCCTCCCCCCGCTGGAGGGGGAGAGTTTTCTTCTTCCTCCTCCTCGTTCTCACGGGAGGAGAGCGTCTCGGACTCGTCGGATGACGAGTCCGACACCACCACATTACGGGCACTCTTTCGAGTCCCCGTGGCCTTCTTCTTCTTGGCCTTCTTCTCCGGCACCACATAAGGCGCCGGAACCAGCAGCTTCACTAGTAGAGCTGGGGCTGGGCCTTCGGGCAGCGGAGCCGGACAGTTGATTGGTCCAGATATCGCTCGCCAAGCCTGTCAAAGGTAAGGGTGTTTAGATCCCGCATAGAGTCAAACTATGAAAAAAGCTTAACATCCTGTAAAAGGTGAAGATAGCTTACCTCGCTAGCGTGATGCTGCGAGCTGTATCCGCGGTCCTCGAAAGCGGATGCGGGAGCCTCGACGCCCTTGAATAGCACCTTCCAGGCATCTTCGTATGTCGTGTCAAAGAGCCTGCTAAGGGTTTGGTGCTGCGCCGGGTCGAACTCCCACAGATTAAAATCCCATTGTTGGCACGGGAGGATCCGGCGGACGAGCATAACCTGGATTACATTAACAAGTCGGATTGGCTTGTTCACCAGGGACTGGATGCATGTTTGCAATCTGGTCACCTCTTTTTCGTCACCCCACGACAGGACCGTCTCTTTCCAGGACATAAGCCACGTGGGGGGTCTGGATCGGAACTCGGGGGGCTGCGATCCAGTTCGGATCGCGTGGCTCGGTGATGTAAAACCACCCGGATTGCCACCCCTTTAGGGTCTCCACAAAAGAGCCCTCGAACCATAGGACGTTGGCCATCTTGCCCGCCATGGCGCCTCCGCACTCCGCTTGGCTGCCACGCACCACCTTGGGCTTGACGTTGAAGGTCTTGAGCTAGAGGCTGAAATGAGGGCGGACGCGGAGGAAAGCCTCGCACACGACGATAAACGCCGAGATGTTGAGGATGAAGTTCGGGGCCAGATCATGGAAATCTAGGCCGTAGTAGAACATGAGCCCCCGGACAAATGGGTGGAGTGGAAAACCCAGTCCGCGGAGGAAGTGGGGAAGAAATACTACCCTCTCATGGGGCCTTGGGGTGGGGAGAAGCTGCCCCTCTTCGGGAAGCCGGTGCGCGATGTCCTTGGACAGGTATCCGGCCTTCCTTAGTTTCTTGACTTTGCCCTCCGTGACGGAGGAGACCATCCACTTGCCTCCCGCTCCAGACATTGCTGGAGAAGGTTGAGGTGGGAAGTGCGGGCTTGGGTGCTGGAGCTCGAGTGCGCAGGAGACGGATAGGCAAAGGAGGAAGAAGGCGTGGGTAAAAAGGTGGATCCTTATCCCCTTATATGGGCGGATGCGGTTGTGCGTCCCCACCAGCCTAGTAAAACTCGCTTGCCTCCCAAGCGCCGTGATAAATGGCGCGGTTGGGTTACCCACGTCCGTATTGATGAGAATCCCGTAAAGGGGGTACACGATCTCTGCTTTGACAAGACGTGCCAAGGAAACCGCCTCGCAAAACATGCTGAGGTGGAAGAGTGAAAACGATTCGAGTGAAGGACTTGGCTGTAGTGTGATGACGCACTGTGGAATACGTCAGCAGATTTGGTTTGTGTTAATATTATTCTCTCTATGGCAATATGTGGAAGCTTATTTTTGCAGAGCCAGACACTACTCTTGGTGTTTACAATCTTCTATGAAGGACTTGGAGGAGGAACCCGCCTTGCAATGCCGAAGCCAATTTGCGCGCCGGACTCGTCGTCATTGAAGCCTGGTTCAGGGGCTACTAAGGGAGTCCTGGATTAGGGGGTGTTCGGGTAGCCGGACTATACCTTCAGCCGGACTCCTGGACTATGAAGATACAAGATTGAAGACTTCGTCCCGTGTCCGGATGGGACTTTCCTTGGCGTGGAAGACAAGCTTGGCGATGCGGATATTCAAGATCTCCTACCATTGTAACCGACTCTATGTAACCCTAACCCTATCCGATGTCTATATAAACCGGAGGGTTGTAGTCCGTAGGCAATCAACTCCATATACAACAATCATACCATAGGCTAGCTTCTAGGGTTTAGCCTCCTTGATCTCGTGGTAGATCTACTCTTGTACTACCCATATCATCAATATTAATCAAGCAGGACGTAGGGTTTTACCTCCATCAAGAGGGCCCGAACCTGGGTAAAACATCATGTTCCCTGCCTCCTGTTACCATCCGGCCTAGACGCATAGTTCGGGACCCACTACCCGAGATCCGCCGGTTTTGACACCGACAGGCACCATGCTGGAGATAGAACTGCACACAAGGTATTGCAATCTGGTTTTTATTGGCCTACTCTCTTCAAGGATGCCCGTAAGTTTGTCTTGTCTTGTGATGAATGTCAAAGAATTGGTAATATTAGTAGATGTCAAGAAATGCCTATGAATTATTCACTTGTTATTGAACCATTTCATGTTTGGGGCTTTGACTATATGGACCTTTTCCTTCCTCTAATGGGTATACACATATTTTAGTTACTGTTGTTTACGTTACTAAGTGGGTAGAAGCTATTACAACTAGTAGTGCTGATCATAACACATCTATTAAGATGCTTAAAGAAGTTATTTTCCCGAGGTTTGGAGTCCCTAGATATTTAATGACTGATGGTTGTTCACATTTTATTCATGGTATCTTTGGTAAAATGATTGCTAAGTATGATGTTAATCATAGAATTGCATCTCCTTATCACCCACAGTCTAGTGGTCAAGTAGAATTAAGTAATACAGAGCTCAAATTAATTTTGCAAAAGACTGTTAATAGATCTAGAAAGAATTGGTCCAAGATACTTGATGATGCATTATGGGCATATAGAACTGCATATAAAAATCCTATGGGTATGTCTCCGTATAAAATGGTTTATGGTAAAGCATGTCACTTACCTCTTGAATTAGAACATAAGGCATATTGGGCTATTAAAGAGCTCAACTATGACTTCAAACTTGCTGGTGAGAAGAGGCTTTTTGACATTAGCTCACTTGATGAATGGAGAACCCAGGCCTATGAGAATGCCAAGCTGTTTAAAGAAAAAGTTAAAAGATGGCACGACAAAAGGATACAAAAGCATGAGTTTAATGTAGGTGATTATGTATTACTATACAACTCTCGTTTAAGATTTTTTTGCAGGCAAACTTCTTACGTTATCGAGGAGGTCTATTTTTCCGGTGCCATAAAAATCAACAACTTCGAAGGCACAAATCTGAGGGTGGTGAACGGTCAAAGAATCAAACATTATATCTCAGGTAATCCTATAAATGTTGAAACTAATATCATTGAAACTGTAACCCCGGAGGAATACATAAGGGACACTTTCTAGAATGTTTCAGACTCCGAAAAGGAATAGGTATGTGGTACGGTAAGTAAACCGACTCCAAAACTGTTCTAATGGCATTTTTTCTCCGTTTTGGAATTTTTAGAAAAAGAGGAAAATAAGAAGCAGTCCAGGAAGGACACGAGGCTTCCATGAGGGTGGGAGGCGCGCCTTACAACCCTGGGCGCGCCCCCTGCCTCATGGGCACCCGTGTGCTCTCCGGACTCCGTTTTCTTACAAGATACTTCTTTTAGTCGGTAAAAATTCATTATATAATCTCCCAAAGGTTTTGACCTCCGTATCATGCAATTATCCCCTATTCTTGTTTCGAGCTGTTTTTGCCGCAGATTAGCGCAAGATGTCTTCTCAAGAGTCAGTCGGGGAGAGTCGGGTGTCTCATCCGATGCCAGGTCCAGGGGCAAACAGCGATGCCTATCACTTTGGGCCCTCAACGGAGGAAGAGATGGAAGCTGACTTGAAAAGGATAGATGCCATGGAGGAGGACCAAGAAGTTACTTCTCGTTTCCGGGCAGGATTCACGATGGGGGAACTACAGAGCTCAGCTATTCCAAACTCGGTCATCCCTTCCAATGTTAGATTTCTTTCTTATGAAAATATGAAAAAGAGTGTTACTTGTTCTCCCGCAGCTATGCAACATCCTTGGGTGAAAGGAGCTTTAGCCATCACTGGCAAGCTCTGTAAGGAAATAATGAACCTCAAGCAGCAAGTCAATAAGCTCAAGGAAGAGAATCGTATCCTGAGGGGCATCATCGCCAAGAATATCACATCACCACCCCCGAAAAAGGAGACATAATCACACGGGTATGGGCACTCCCCTTGGCAACTGCCAAGCTTGGGGGAGTGCCCCGGTATCGTATCACCATCACACCTTTTATCTTTACTATTTTTCTTAGTTTGATCCTTTTGATAATATCTTGATATAGTAGAATAAAGTTTTAGTATGATCTAGTTGTGAGTTTTGCTTTATGATCCCTCTACGTAATCGAGTCCGTGAGCTATATATAATAAAGATTAGTGTTGAGTCAAGGGCTTGATTTTCTTTCTATGATTATGAGCGAATAAAAAAATAAAAGAGAAGAAATAAAAAGAAATAAAGAGATCATATGGATCTTATGGAGAGTAATGAGCTCACATATAAAGAGTATGATGAATAAAAGTTGTTGAGATTTGACAAACATAGTTTTGGTCATCATTGCAATGAATAGGAAGTAATAAAGAAAGAGAGGTTCACATATAAATATACTATCTTGGACATCTTTTATGATTGTGAGCACTCATTAAAGTATGACATGCTAAGAGTTGACGTTGGACAAGGAAGACAACGTAATGGGTTATGTTTTCTTACATATGAGATAAATTATATTGTCATGGATCATCCAACATGTTGAGCTTGCCTTTCCCTCTCATGCTAGCCAATTTCTTTGCACCAAGTAGAGATACTACTTGTGCTTCCAAATATCCCTAAACCCATTTTTGCCTTGAGAGTCCACCATACCTACCTATGGATTGAGTAAGATCCTTCAAGTAAGTTGTCATCAGTGCAAGCAATAAAAATTGCTCTCTAAATATGTATGACTTATTAGTGCGGAGAAAATAAGCTTTATATGATCTTGTGATATGGAAGAAATAAAAGCGACGGACTGCATAATAAAGGTCCATATCACAAGTGGCAATATAAATTGACGTTCTTTTGCATTAAGATTTTGTGCATCCAACCATAAAAGTGCATGACAACCTCTGCTTCCCTCTGCGAAGGGCCTATCTTTTACTTTTATCTTCTACCTTACATAAGAGTCATGGTGATCTTCACCTTTCCTTTTTACACTTTATCCTTTGGCAACCACAATGTGTTGGAAAGATCCTGATATATATAGCTAATTGGATGTGAGTATTCATGAATTATTATTGTTGACATTACCCTTGAGGTAAAACATTGGGAGGCAAAACTATAAGCCCCTATCTTTCTCTGTGTCCAATTAAAACTTCATACCCATAAATATTGCATGAGTGTTAGCAATTGTGAAAGACTAAAAGATGGTTGAGTATGTGGACTTGCTGAAAATCTCTTATATTGGCTCTTTCCTATGTTATGATAAATTGCAATTGCCTCAATGACTGAGATTAGAGTTTGCTGGTTCTCAATGAAGTTTATGATTCATACTTGAAATTGTGATTGAATTGTTACTTTAGCATAAGAGATCATATGACAATATTATATATATATATATATATATATATATGTTGTTGTTCTAAGAATGATCATGATGCCCACATGTTCGTATTTTATTTTATCGACACCTCTATCTCTAAACATCTGGACATATTTTTCGATTTTGGCTTTCGCTTGAGGACAAGCGAGGTCTAAGCTTGGGGGAGTTGATACGTCCATTTTGCATCATGCTTTTATATCGATATTTATTGCATTATGGGCTGTTATTACACATTATGTTACAATACTTATGCCTATTCTCTCCTATTTTACAAAGTTTACATAAAGAGGGAGAATGCCGGCAGCTGGAATTTTGGGCTGGAAAAGGAGCAAATATTAGAGACCTATTCTGCATACCTTCAAAAGTCCTGAAACTTCACGGAAGTTATTTCCAGAATATATAAAAACACTGAGCGCAAGACGTACCAGAGGGGGGCCACCCACCAGCCACGAGGGTGGGGGGCGCTCCCTACCCCTGGGTGCGCCCCCTGCCTCGTGGGCCCCCTGGCGGCCCTCCGATGCTCATCTTTTGCTATATGGAGTCTTTCATGGAGAAAAAAATCATAAGCAAGCTTTCGGGACGAGACTCCGCCGCCACGAGGCGGAACCTTGGCAGAACCAATCTAGGGCTCCGGCAGAGCTGTTCTGCCGGGGACACTTCCCTCCGGGTGGGGGAAATCATCACCATCATCATCACCAATGATCCTATCATCGGGAGGGGGTCAATCTCCATCAACATCTTCACCAGCACCATCTCATCTCAAACCCTAGTTCATCTCTTGTATCCAATCTTTGTATCCAAACCTCAGATTGGTACCTGTGGGTTGCTAGTAGTGTTGATTACTCCTTGTAGTTGATGCTAGTTGGTTTTCTTGGTGGAAGATGATATGTTCAGATCCATTATGCATATTAATACCCCTCTGATTATGAACATGAATATGCTTTGTGAGTAGTTACATTTGTTCCTGAGGACATGGGAGAAGTCTTGCTATTAGTAGTCATGTGCATTTGGTATTCGTTCGATATTTTGATGAGATGTATGTTGTCATCCCTCTAGTGGTGTCATGTGAACGTCGACTACATGACACTTCACCATTGTTTGGGCCTAGAGGGAGAAATTGGGAAGTAATAAGTAGATGATGGGTTGCTAGAGTGACAGAAGCTCAAACCCTAGTTTATGCGTTGCTTCGTAAGGGGCTGATTTGGATCCATATGTTTCATGCTATGGTTAGGTTTACCTTAATACTTCTGTTGTAGTTGCGGATGCTTTCAATGGGGGTTAATCATAATTGGGATGCTTGTCCAAGTAAGGACAGCACCCAAGCACCGGTCCACCCATATATCAAATTATCAAAGTACCGAATGCGAATCATATGAACGTGATGAAAACTAGCTTGACAATAATTCCCATGTGTCCTCGGGAGCGCTTTTCTCTATATAAGAAATTTTCTAGGCTTGTCCTTTGCTACAAAAAGGATTGGGCCATCTTGCTGCACTTTATTTACACTTGTTACTCGTTACCAATTACCTTATCACAAAACTATCTGTTATCGATAATTTTAGTGCTTGCAGAGAATACCTTGCTGAAAACCGCTTATCATTTCCTTCTGCTCCTCATTGGGTTCGACACTCTTACTTATCGAAAGGACTACGATAGACCCCCTATACTTGTGGGTCATCAAGGATCCTACCGATGAGCTGGGCAACCGCAATACGGTGCTTGCCACTGTTGCAGCTTCAGCGACGCTCACCTTGAACACCCTCTGCCACTCCAGATGACCCCTCTCGAAGCGGTGGTTCTCCTCGTAGATCTCTTGATTCCTCACCTCTGAGGCAGCGTGTGTCGTGGCCATGGTGGCGGTAAGTCTCTTTGCGTGCCTGACGAGGCGCTCCTCCTTCTCCCGCAGGAACTCGGTGTAGCGCACAAGGTCACTGACGCACATGCGGGCATCCACCTCCGCCTCCCGCCTTCGGGCGGCGGTGGCGGAGCGGGTGATGATCCCGTGGTCGACGGTAGGCTGGCGGCTACGGCGGCCGACGACGGGGTGGCGGCCACAACCACCACCTCCCGCCTTCGGGCCGCGGTGGCGGAGCAGGTGATGGCCACGGTGGCCGGCAGTGGGGTGGCGGCCACAACGGTTGTCAGTGTTAAAACCGGCGGATCTCGGGTAGGGGGTCCCGAATTGTGCATCTAGGATCGATGGTAACAGGAGACGGGGGACATGATGTTTACCCAGGTTCGGGCCCTCTCTATGGAGGTAATACCCTACATCCTTCTTGATTGATCTTGATGAATATGAGTGTTACAAGAGTTGATCTACCACGAGATCGTAATGGCTAAACCCTAGAAGTCTAACCTGTATGACTATGGTAATGAATATGTCATTTCCGGACTAACCTCTCCGGTTTAAATAGACACCAAGAGGGAGGAATCTAGGGTTACATAGAGTCGGTTACATAAGAAGGAATCTTCATAGTCGGTCGCCAAGCTTGCCCTCCATGCCAAGTAGAATCCAATCCGGACACGGGTGCGGTCTTCGGCCTTCATGTCTACACAGCCCATCAGTCCGGCCCATGGATAACAAGCCGGACGCCTGAGGACCCCTTAGTCCAGGACTCCCTCAGTAGCCCCTGAACCTGGCTTCAATGACGAGGAGTCCGGCGCGGCGATTGTCTTCGGCATTGCAAGGAGGGTTCCCCCTTCCGAACTCCCAGTTGATCTTCAGATGTGATGATTGTATCCGGACTTGTATACACAACCGCAGAGGACATAATATTTTATGAGTTCACCTCGTCGACCATTTTTTGGTAATATGACACCATGCCTGCCCGGCCACTACTTGCAAACCGTTTTAGCCGTCCCGTCGCCCCACGTCCCAAGACGTGGCTTTATTGGCGCGTCTTATCCAAGCGGAGATTGTGCCTCCTTTTTAAGGGATTCCTGTCAACCCAGACGTGGGTAACCCAACCGTCACTGGGGTACAACTCCTTGGAAACAAGCACATTTTTGAGGCCCAAGAGGAGACGTTTGATATTTGCAGCCTTTATACAGGGGTACCGACCCGTATTTTTCTTCTACACTTGCCTCTTCCTTGACCCCTATAACCCGAGTTCCAACACCCGGGTTTCGGTCGCCACAAGCCCCAATCATGTCCGGATCCAGCCGTCAAGGCCGGTGGGTAGCTTCTTCTGTCACCGAGGAATATATCAGAAAGCTTCGGGCGGCGAGATACTTGACCGCAGAAATCTGTCACCGGCTTCTTGCCGAGGGGCAGGTTATTCCCACCCCTAGATCCAGCGAGAGGGTCGTGTTCGTGTCCCACTTCCTCCGCGGGTTAGCGTTTGCACTTAACCCCTTCGTCTGAGGGCTCATGTTCTACTACGGGCTAGATTTTCACGATCTGGCCCCGGACTCTATTCTTCTTATCTCGGTGTTTATTGTCACGTGCGAAGCCTTTATATGAACTACTTCGCACTTCGGCTTGTGGCTCAAGACCTTCGATGTGAAGCCGCAAGTGGTAGAGGGGGAGCAATCCGAGTGCGGCGGCGCTGCAGTGAGCAAGCTTGCTAGCACTGTTTGGCTGAAAGGATCCTTCGCCAAATCTTCCGATCTGTGGTAGCAGGGGTGCTTCTATATCACCGAGCTCCGCAGCTCCAAGTGGGCAACTACGCCCGCCTTCCGATCCAGCCCCCCAATTCAGCTTGCATCATGGATTAAAAAGGGACTGGATTGGGGATCGATGAATGATGTGCGAACTCTGCAAAGTCGTATCTGAAGCCTCATTGAGAGGGACATCGACATAGCCAACATCGTTCAATTAATGCTAGTTCATCGGACCCTGCCGTGTCAGCGACGGCCACTCCGCCTATGGGAGTTTTATCCAGAAGGGCCGCGAACTCTTCAGCACTTCTTCAGCACAACGCATGAAGGAATGTGGAAATTATTCTTTGGGAAACGAAGGAAATGGCCGGATACCACCGAAGATGTCGGCATAGACTGTAACCGTCCAGATACCCCGGTAAGTACCCGATTACCGAATACCTTATAATCAAATACCCAGTGGCACGATACCAACAATATCATCCTTTTTCAGGGCTGGATAAAGAATGTGGAACTAACTAGGTGTCCGGCTCCCCTTCCCGAAGACTCAGCAACTCCCATGTTAACAAGGATGCTGGCCTCGGCGCCATACCAGGCGCCAGTGGGGGAGGGCGAGAAGACCCAAGATGACCTTGGTTCCAGGGGTAAGTCGGACACTGAGTCCGGAGAAATTGACCTTTCCTCGCCTGAAGACGGAGGCGGAAAAGGACCCAGTATCCCTTCTCCAAATAGGAGGAAAAGGGTCGCCTCCGAAGATTGGGAGGGCGGTCTCCCAAGAAGGGCAATATGCCACCGTCGAGCGGCCTGGGTTTGGAAAGCGACGCCGTTAAACAACTCCAACAAGGGGACAAGCCCTCGGCAAAACCGTAAGAGAATTCATAGCACTTTGATAACGTCCCGCTCCGTTGCTGTTACCAAAGATATACGTAACGCATTCATGTATTTCTACAGGTCAGCATAGAGTTTTTCTAGGTGATCCTCTTCTTCGGGGAGTCTCCTCCCAGAGATGATGGAGAGCGAGACACCTCCTCCAACCTCCTCGCCCAACAAGGCGGATGACTCTGAAGTGTCATCACGGAGGGTCCCTTTTGACCAACAAGTTACGCAGGGGACAGAAGAGGCAGTACCCGAAGGTGGAGCTTCGACCATCCGGGATTCCGGGGCTGATGATAACAAAGGCCCCGGACTGACTGGTTTGCAGCCGACAGTGATTCTGGAGACGGGTGAATAGATTCCTTCAAAGGATGATTGTGCTCCTGGAGCAGCTTCCGGAAACCCAGAGACCCCGGATATATTGCAGGACATGTTGCGGAAAGCATCTGTCTTGGGGGAACATCGTACCTTGATGGGTACAGTGATTGAGAAGATTCCATCCGCGAAGAGCGGATTAAATGAAGCCTTCATGAGTCTACTGAAGGGCTTCGAGGTTTGTGACATAATGTTTTCGGCTATGCTTCATTTGCAAAGATGCGCCTGTGTATAGGTCGTAGCCCCTGATACTCGGGTTGGCTTCCACTGGGAAGCAAAACGGAGGATCGAAAAGGATCGTTTGAGGACTAACCTGATCAACTTTGAACACAGGCTTCTTCCCCCTTGGCTGCTTCCTGGACTATGGAAATTGCCGATTTGCAGCAGAAGCTTGATGTGGCAGGGGATGATCTTGCTTTAATCCATATGCATCTGGACGAGTCACAACGTATGTATTCGGGACAATCCTCATACATTTTTGTGGTATAAGCATGATGCTGAGATTTGGCTGCAGATGGTGTTGCCGCCGTTGAAGTTCTTCGAGCGGAGCTGGCTCGGGCCAAGGAGCAGGCCTAGCGTAGCAATGCTGCTGCCGAAAAGGATCCACGATGACGCTCGAACTGGAGAATGCTACCGGCCGCTGCGAATTTCTGGAGAAGGAGAGTAAAGCCTTAATGGCTGATCTGGACAAGTCCTTACAAGAGGCGAGAGAAGCGCGATCGGAATGCAGAGCAGCCCGTGAGGAGGTTCGACAGGCGAGGGAGATTGCGGCTGGAAAGCCCTTTTTGCTGCAAACTAAGTTCGGTGATCCGAACTATGCCCAGCTTAACCAAGTATGGAGTTCTCCGGATGAGTTCTTGGGCTTGCCGAAGAGTTCTGCCGATCCGGCACAGTATTACCAAGCGTGAGATGGATATGCAATGGAGAAGCTTTTTTGGTCGCAGTTTGGCACATCAAAGTGCCCTTTCTTGCTCAATGAATAGATGCCCCAATGGGCCGAACTTCATAGGATATCCGGCGCTGCCATGAAGGACATCGTAATCCGGTTGTGGCCAACCGAGCCTGTTCCGAATAGCTATTTCGGTTTGGTGCAAAGGCTTGTTGACGCGGTGCCGCGTATCGACGCTATGAAGCGGTCAACGTGCATTGAGGGTGCATGGATGGCTTTTGCCTGAGTCAAGACATTCTGGGGGAAGATGAAGTCCATCGATGTTGCAACGAAGGGTCCACCCAAAGGCAAGGACCGTCCGGAGCCGGAGCATTATTTTGAAGACGTCCTAGAGGCCATCCACTTTATAGAGGGTTAGTGCTCAAAAGACATAATGTTCGAGTGAGGTGTATGAAAATTGTAAAAGACAATTTTATAGTTAATCTATTTATGTTTTGCTTGAAAGCCTGAATTCCTCGTGTGCGGCCGTTTTGATATAATCTGAAAGTTTTCCAGTTGTCAGTTTCAGCCCCCTCGTAGAAGTACGGGGGTGTTCGGAAAAGCATTTAATCACTCTTTATCCAACGTCTTGGTCCATGAAGGAGGTGATAATGCAGCGAACCAGGCAATCAGACTATAAGGCGTTAACACCTTCACCTAGCCATAGGAGTTTTATGGTGGGGATATGACATAGCCCCTGGTATGTATGCGGCGTATGGTGCCTTACATATTTGATCTGAAAAAGATCCCTCGTGTGACACCGAGAATCACTAAAGATTCCAATAAGTCGTCAAGTGGTTGACCAGCTCACGCCGCATCATTACAGTCAGTTTTCGGCTTTCTCTACTGAGGTGCTTGTCCGGTTTAGACCAGGGCACAATCGCAGTAGTTCTCCCTTTACTAACCTTGCCGATAGAGCAGAACGTAGGGTAGCAAGCACAGGAGCCGGGCAACCCAACTATTGACCCAAGACAACGATTTGGAGCTGATGCATATAAAGCCAAACTTGCAACGCCGAAGTATGCTATGGAGCTGTTCAGACTTTTACTGTCAACTCATTTGTTCCCACAAAGAGCCCCTGGCAGGTTATGCCAAGGTATTTCTATGAAATAACCGTAGGAGCCATATTTTTTGGGAAAACAATACGGATGATTAGTTTGGATATTGTTTACTGGTAACTGAGCGATATGCCAATGATTACTTATGATATATATGTATATATATAAGCCATCCGCCCGGCTATTTGACATGCTCGGGGTTGGAGGCAGAGGAACATGCATAGTACAGGCTCAAGAAATAGGGAGTGCGGTCTACAAAAAGTTATTTTGGACCTCCTGCCGCACGTCTGCGCCGCCAGTCCTCGGTGGGGGGAATCCTTGATGGAAGTAGCCCCTTGGGTGAGTGTACGGATCCGGACTCCGATAGAGCCAGTTTCAGATGTTTATCCTGTTCGTCACCTGTTTTTAAAGGATAGCGAAGGAAGAGAATAAAACATAAGTAATAAAATAAAGTTACAGGAGTGCTTGCAGGCTTGTCCGTATTGTGCTTCCACCAATGCCCATGGTATCTTGAGTGCGTAATGATGTATGCGTGGTACAAATTTTGTAGGTTTGTGGAGTGGGCGGCGGAAGCCGGGTTGCTATTTCCGTTCTAGGAGTAGATGATCCTCGGGTGGAGGTTGCTTCTGACCCCCGGTGTTTCATTGGTGAACCTTTCTGTCATCCCTGTCGCTTGGCGGCCTCCTCCCCCTATGTTCGGTGTTGAGCTTGCCGGCCTGTTTAAAGACCCAGCAGTTTCTGTTGGTATGATTAGCTGGTTTATCGGGGTGGCCATGAATCTGGCATGGTCGGCCCAATATCCTGTCCAGGTTGGATGGTTCGTCTCGATTCGCCTTGAATGGCTTCTTCCGCTGACCAAGCTTGGGGTTGCTGAATCCAGCATTGACCGCTGTGTCGCCTGATCTTTCATTGTCATTGCGACTATTGTTTTTGCTTCCTCGTGGCTTGCCGTTGCCGTCTCGGATTTCGGAGGTGCCCTGGTTGCTGGCGCTATTGCTTCTACGAGCGAGCCAGCTGTCTTCTCCTGCACAAAAGTGGGTCATCAGAGAAGTGAGGGCTATCATGGATTTAGGTCCTTCTTGGCCGAGGTGGCGTGCAAGCCATTCGTCCCGGACGCCGTGTCTGAAAGCCGCAAGGGCTTCCGCGTCCGGACAATCGATGATTTGGTTCTTTTTGACTAAGAACCTAGTCCAGAGCTCCCTGGCTGATTCTCCGGGCTGTTGGACAATTTGACTTAGGTCATCGGCATCCGGTGGCCGGACATATGTTCCTCAGAAGTTATCGAGGAAGGCCTCTTCCAGGTCTTCCCAGCTGCCTATGGAATTTTCAGGCTGGCTGTTTAACTAGTACCGAGCTGGCCCTTTTAGTTTTAGTGGAGGTATTTAATGGCGTGGAGGTCGTCCCCACGGGCCATATGGATGTGAAGGATGAAATCTTCTATCCACACCACGGGATCGGTTGCCCCGTCGTATGATTCAATATTGACGGGTTTGAATCCTTTAGGGAATTCATGATCCATTACTTCATCAGTGAAGCAAAGCGGGTGTGCGGTGATACGTCTCCGTTGTATCCACTTTTCCAAACACTTTTGCCCTTGTTTTGGACTCTAACTTGCATGATTTGAATGGAACTAACCCGGACTGACGCTGTTTTCAGCAGAATTGCCATGGTGTTATTTTTGTGCAGAAATAAAAGTTCTCGGAATGACCTGAAAATCAACAAAGAATTATTTTGGAATATATAAAAAATACTGGAAGTAAGATCCACGTCAGGGGGGCTCCACCTGTCCACGAGGGTGGGGGGCGCGCCCTACCCCCCTGGGCGCGCCCCCTGCCTCGTGGGCCCCCTGACGCTCCACCGACCTCAACCCTGACTCCATATATTCACTTTCAGGGAGAAAAAAACCAGGGAGAAGGATTCATCGCGTTTTACGATATAGAGCCGCTGCCAAGCCCTAAACTCTCTCGGGAGGGCTGATCTAGAGTCCGTTCGGGGCTCTGGAGAGGGGAATCCGTCGCCATCGTCATCATCAACCATCCCCCATCACCAATTTCATGATGCTCACCGCCGTGCGTGAGTAATTCCATCGTAGGCTTGCTGGACCGTGATGGATTGGATGAGATTTATCATGTAATCAAGTTAGTTTTGTTAGGGTTTGATCCCTAGTATCCACTATGTTCTGAGATTGATGTTGCTATGACTTTGCTATGCTTAATGCCTGTCACTAGGGCCCGAGTGCCATGATTTCAGATCTGAACCTATTATGTTTTCATCAATATATGAGAATTCTTGATCCTATCTTGCAAGTCTATAGTCACCTACTATGTGTTATGATCCGGCAACCCCGAAGTGACAATAATCGGGACCACTCCCGGTGATGACCGTAGTTTGAGGAGTTCATGTATTCACTATGTGTTAATGCTTTGATCCAGTACTCTATTAAAATGAGGCCTTAATATCCCTTAGATTCCAATAGGACCCTGCTGCCACGGGAGGGTAGGACAAAAGATGTCATGCAAGTTCTTTTCCATAAGCACGTATGACTATATTCGGAATACATGCCTACATTACATTGATGAACTAGAGCTAGTTCTGTGTCACCCTAGGTTATGAATGTTAAATGATGAACCGCATCCGGCCTAATTCTCTATCACTGATCCATTGCCTACGAGCTTTCCATATATTGTTCTTCGCTTATTTACTTTTCCGTTGCTATTGTTATCATCACTATAAAACACCAAAAATATTACTTTTGCTACCGTTACCTTTTACCACCGTTACCACTACTATCATATTACTTCGCTACTAAACACTTTGCTGCAGATATTAAGTTTCTAGGTGTGGTTGAATTGACAACTCAGCTGCTAATACTTGAGAATATTCTTTGGCTCCCCTTGTGTCGAATCAATAAATTCTGGTTGAATACTCTACCCCCGAAAACTGTTGCGATCCCCTATACTTGTGGGTTATCAAGACTATTTTCTGGCGCCGTTGCCGGGGAGCATAGCTCTATTCTTTGAGTCACTTGGGATTTATATCTGCTTATCATTATGACGAACTTGAAAGATCCAAGAACCAAAATTTATCCCTTAACTACGAGGGGAGGTAAGGAACTGCCATCTACCTCTGCACTTGATTCACCTTCTGTTTTGAGTAAGCTTGTGACACCTAAACCTGCTTCTGATATTAATTCTGATATGTTGCATGTTATTGATGATGCCACTTCTGCTATGCATGATACTTATGATGAAACTACTTCTATGCTTGATACTACTGTGCCACTTGGTGAATTTCTTGATGAACAACTTGCTAGGGCTAGAGAGAATGAAATTATTGAAACTGATAATATTGATGAAAGTGATGATGAAGACTCTCCCCCTAGATATGAATTACCTGTTGTGCCAAAGGGCTATGTTATGGATGAAGAAACTGCTACAGATTTTCTTGCTTGCAATGATAGGAGTGATCTTAAGAAATTATTAGCTAAGCTGAAACAAAAAACTCTGAATGCTAGAATGAAATATGATCCTGCTTATGCTACTTCACCTATCTTTGTTACTGATAAGGATTATGATTTCTCTGTTGATCCTGAGATAATTACTTTGGTTGAATCAAATCCTTTCTATGGCTACGAATCTGAAACTGTTGTGGCACATCTTACTAAATTAAATGATATAGCCACCCTGTTCACTAATGATGAGAAAACTCGCTATTGTTATATCCTTAAATTATTTCCGTTCTCATTAAAGGGTGATGCTAAGATATGGTTTAATTCTCTTGATATTGGTTGTGTGTGTAGTCCCCAGGATATGATTTATTACTTCTCTGCTAAATACTTCCCCGCTCATAAGAAACAAGCTGCTTTAAGGGAAATATATAATTTTGTGCAAATTGAAGAAGAGAGTCTCCCACAAGCTTGGGGGAGGCTTCTCCAATTACTTAATGCTTTGCCTGATCATCCTCTTAAGAAAAATGAAATGCTTGATATCTTTTATAATGGACTAACCAATGCTTCCAGAGACCATCTGGATAGTTGTGCTGGTTGTGTTTTCAGGGAGAGAACACCAGATGAAGCTGAAATTTTGTTGAATAATATGTTGACTAATGAAAATAATTGGACACTCCCTGATCCAATTCCTCAACCAACTCTGAAGAAAAGGGGTATTCTATTTCTTAGCCCTGAAGATATGCAAGAGGCAAAGAAATCTATGAAAGAAAAGGGTATTAAAGCTGAAGATGTTAAGAATTTACCTCCTATTGAAGAAATACATGGTCTCAATTCACCGCCTGCTGAAGAAATACATGGTCTTAATTCACCGCCTTTGAAGAAGTACATGGTCTTGATAACCCGACACAGGTAGTAAAGATAAATTCTCTCTATAGATATGATAAAGCTGAAATCCCATTTACTAAGTTTGCTAGCCCATGCTTAGATGAGTTTGATAACTTTATGGTTAAGCAAGAAAACTTCAATGCTTATTTTGGTAGAGAATTAAAATGCAATGCTGATAATGCTTGAACACTTGGGTGATTATATGGCTAATGTTAAAGGTGAACTTAAACTTATTAGTAAACATGCTTCGATGGTTACCACTCAAGTAGAACAAGTACTTAAAGCTCAGAATGATTTGCTCAATGAATTAAATAGTAAGAAAAATGATAATGCTGTTAGAGTTATGACTAGACGTGGTAAAATGACTCAGGAACCTTTGTAACCTGAAGGCCATCCTAAGAGAATTGAGCAGGATTCTCAGAGAAATAATGTTGATGCACCTAGTCCTTCTAAGAGGAAGAAAAAAAATGATAGGACTTTGCATGATTCTAGTGAACCTGTTGATGACACACCTGAGAATCCCAATGATATTTCTATTTCTGATGCTGAAACACAATCTGGTAATGAACATGAGCCTAGTAATAATGTTAATGATGATGTTCATGTTGATGCTCAACCTAGTAGTGATAATGATGTAGAGATTGAACCTGATGTTGATCTTGATAACCCACAATCAAAGAATCAACATTATGATAAGAGAGATTTGTTGCTAGGAAGCACGGTAAAGAAAGAGAACCATGAGTTCAGAAACCCATGCCTTTTCCTCCTAAACCATCCAAGAAAAAGGATGATGAGGATTTTGAGCGCTTTGCTGAAATGATTAGACCTATCTTCTTGCGTATGCGTTTGACTGATATGCTTAAAATGAATCCTTATGCTAAGTACATGAAAGAAATTGTTACTAATAAAAGAAAGATACCGGAAGATGAAATTTCCACCATGCTTGCTAATTATACTTTTAAGGGTGGAATGCCTAAGAAACTAGGAGATCCCGGAGTACCAACTATACCATGCTCCATTAAAAGAGACTATGTTAAAACTGCTTTATGTGATCTTGGAGCCGGTGTTAGTGTTATGCCTCTCTATTTATATCGTAGACTTGATTTGAATAAGTTGACACCTACAGAAATATCTTTGCAAATGGCTGATAAATCAACTGCTATACCTGTCCGTATTTGTGAGGATGTGCCTGTTGTGGTTGCAAACATTACCATTTTAACAGACTTTGTTACTCTTGATATTCCCGAGGACGATAGTATGTCTATTATTCTTGGAAGACCCTTTTTGAATACTGCAGGGGCTGTTATTGATTGCACCAAAGGCAATGCCAATTTTCATGTTAATGGCAATGAGCATATGGTACACTTTCCGAGGAAACAACTTCAAGTTCATAGTATAAACTCTATTGGAAAAATTCCATCAATTATTTTTGGAGGTTTTGAATTTCCTCTTCCTATTGTCAAGAAGAAATATGATATTCTTATTGTTGGGGATGTGCATATCCCCATTGAGGTAGCCTAGTGTTATTCGAAAATTCTCCGGTTCCATGTTATTCGGAATGAGTTTGTTAACACCACCTGATCAACCTTATTAATGGATTCCTTTTGATGGGTGAATTTAGAAAGCACAACTCTATGTACCCTCTTTGTACTTTCTGTTATTTATATTAAATAAAGAAAAATAGTAATTTCTTTCTGTTTTCTGAATTACCAATGCAATAAAAAATACCCCGAAAATAAAAGTTCTCCAAATGCCCAAAAAATTAAATATGTTTTTTCTAGAATATTTGAGAATATTTGGCACTTAAAACACAGCAGGGGGAGCAAGCACCTGGCCACGAGGGTGGAGGGCGCGCCCCCTGCCTCGTGGGCCCACGGTGACCCCCCTCCACTTATTCCAGCTACCACACACTCCTTCTTCCTCCCACAAACATCACTAACCAGCTCAAACCCGAGTCCAAGCTCATTTTGCTGCCATTTCGATCTCCTTGCTCAAAGCTCCATTTAAAAAACTGCTTTGGGGGATTGTTCCTTGGTATGTGACTCCTCCAATGGTCCAATTAGTTTTTGTTCTAGTGCTTTATTCATTGCATATTTTTTATGCTTAGGTGACCCTGTTCTTGAGCTTGCATGTCAAATTTATATGGTCAAAAGTAGTTTTGATGCATGATATCGCCTCTAGGCACTTGTAGGAGTAGTTGCTATCAATTTTGTGGAGTTTGGTTCACTTTTATTTTGAAGTTACTAAAATTTCAGAATTTTTTTTAGAGGAAGAAATATGTTTAGGAAAATGTACCAAGGTGGTCCTTCAAGGAAGCAAGGACCCACGCTCGCAATACGCGATGCCGATGATGAACCACCGAGGGAAGCTCAAGTGCGGGCTTGTGAATGGCCTTTAGAGGACTTTATGGATCGAGCAGGAATCAAGGAAGAATTTAAACCGTTTGTGCGTAATGCCGATCTTGAGAGCTTCGAGGGAGATAAGTGCCGCCAATACCACTATCTCACTGATTCCTTTGTGAGGAGGCAAAAGGGAGATATGTTATAACCAGGGAGGAGGCGGACGAGTATAAGAGGAGGACAGAGACGGCCCGTCTCCAAGCGGCAGCTCATGAGGCAATAGCTACTGCATCTCATACGGCCCCAACTATTACTTTGGATATCCGCCAGGCCAGCCGTGGCCATAGACCAACTTAGGCCAAAAGCCTAAGCTTGGGGGAGTACGCATTTCTCATCGACATTACATTCATGTTCACACACTCATTGCTAGTTGTCGGTGCTCATACTTTTTCATTGTATCATCCATGCTAGTTTATTTTCCTTTTTTATGCTTTCTTCTTGTGTGTTTAATAAACCTTAAGAAAAAACAACAACAAAATTAGTTGTAGCTTTCAGCTAGTTTACTTTACATGCTTGTAGTAGTAACTAAAAAGAAAACCCCAAAAGATTTCCGGTTCTTCTTTCGCTTGTTGGGAGCTTTCCCGTCTAAATAGTTTTATTTATTTTCTTGTTCTTTGGGGGTCGAGAGGAGAAGACCATAATTAAAATGTTAAAGTGGCTCTTATATGCATTATTGTTGATCTAACAAAGAGCCCATATTACCTTGTCTTCTCTCTTGAATTGAATGCTTGCAGATTCCAGCTTAGTCCAATGCACGTGCACTATTATTATCCACACTATTCGGTCGTGCAAGTGAAAGGCAATAATGATGATTATATGATGAACTTATTGAGATGAGAAAAGCTGGTATGAACTCGACCTCTCTTGTTTTTGTAAATATGGTTAGTTCATCGTTCCTGATTCAGCATATTATGAATAAACATGTTTGCAATGACAATTAGAGATTATAGTTGCTTATGCCATGCTTAATTAGCTAGGAGCATATAATGGTTTACCTTGCGTGCCAACATGCTATTAAAATGGTTGTGATGTAGTATTATAGGGTGGTATCCTCTTTTGAACGATTCGAGTGGCTTGACTTGGCACATGTTCACGCATGTAGTTGAAACAAAATCAACATAGCCTCTACGATATTTATGTTCATGGTGCATTATATCCTAATCATGCTTGCATTCGGTGTTGATTAATTTTAATGCAAGTTCATGACTGTTGTCGCTCTCTAGCTGGTCGCTTCCCAGTCTTTTGCTAGCCTTCACTTGTACTAAGCGGGAATACTACTTGTGCATCCAATCCCATAAACCCAAAAGTTGTTCCATATGAGTCCACCATACCTACCTATATACGGTATCTACCTGCCGTTCCAAGTAAATTTGTATGTGCCAAACTCTAAACCTTCAAATAAACATTATGTTTTGTATGCTCGAATAGCTCATGTATCAACTAGGGCTGTCCGTATCTTCCATGTTAGGCGGGTTATTCTCAAGAGGAGTGGACTCCGCTCCTCACTCACGAGAAAATGGCTAGTCACCGGGATGCCTAGTCCCATGCTTTATACAAATCAAATCAAAATAACTGCAAACAAAACTCCCCCGGGACTCTTGTTAGTTGGAGGCACTCATTGTTTCGAGCAAGCCATGGATTGATGCTTGTTGGTGGAGGGGGAGTATAAACTTTACCATTCTGTTTGGGAACCACCTGTAATGTATGTAGCATGGAAGATATCGCCATCTCTTGGTTGTTATGTTGACAATGAAAGTATACCACTCAAAATAGTATTCATATCTATTTCAAAACCGAGCTCTGGCACCTCTACAAATCCCTGCTTCCCTCTGTGAAGGGCCTATCTATTTACTTTTATGCTGAGTCATCATCCTCTTATTAAAAAGCACCAGTTGGAGAGCACCGCTGTCATTTGCGTCCATCACTGTTAGTTTACATTGAGTATGACTTCACTGGATCTCTTTTACCATGAATTACAATGTCTAGCCAGTCCTTGATCTTTAAAGGTGCTCTGCATTTATCTTTTGCGGTCTCAGAAAGAGCTAGCGAGATATCATCCTGTTATATCATATCATGATTGTTTTGAGAAAGTGTTTTCATCTGAGGTTTATTATTATTTCTCGCTAGTTGATTATGCCATTGATATGAGTAAACATGAGACCTAAATGTTATTGTGAATATGGTTAGTTCATAATCTTTGCTGAAAACTTGAATGCTGGCTTTACATATTTACAACAACAAGAGCAAACAGAGTTTCTAAAAGTTTTTCTTTATCACTTTCAGTTTATCAACTAAATTGCTTGAGGACAAGCAAAGGTTTAAGCTTGGGGGAGTTGATACGTCTTCGTCGTATCTACTTTTCGAAACGCTTTTGCCCTTGTTTTGGACTCTAACTTGTATGATTTGAATGGAACTAACCTGGAATGACGTTGTTTTCAGTAGAATTGCCATGGTGTTATTTTTGTGCAGAAATAAAAGTTCTCGGAATGACCTAAAAATCAACGGAGAATTATTTTGGAATATATAAAAAATACTGGAAGGAAGATCCACGCCAGGGGGGCCTCCACCTGTCCATGAGGGTGGGGGCACACTCAGGCTCGTGGGCCCCCTGACGCTCCACCGAACTCAACCCTAACTCCATATATTCACTTTCGGGGAGAAAAAACCAGGGAGAAGGATTCATCGCGTTTTACGATACGGAGCCGCCGCCAAGCCCTAAACTCTCTCGGGAGGGCTGATTTGGAGTCCATTTGGGGCTCCGGAGAGGGGAATCTGTCGCCATCGTCATCATCAGCCATCCTCCATCACCAATTTCATGATGCTCACCGCCGTGCGTGAGTAATTCCATCGTAGGCTTGCTGGACGGTGATGGGTTGGATGAGATTTATCATGTAATCGAGTTAGTTTTGTTAGGGTTTGATCCCTAGTATCCACTATGTTCTGAGATTGATGTTGCTATGACTTTGTTATGCTTAATGCCTGTCACTAGGGCCCTAGTGCCATGATTTCAGATCTGAACCTATTATGTTTTCATCAATATATGAGAGTTCTTGATCCTATCTTGGAAGTCTATAGTCACCTACTATGTGTTATGATCCGGCAACCCCGAAGTGACAATAATCGGGACCACTCCCGGTGATGACCGTAGTTTGAGGAGTTCATGTATTCACTATGTGTTAATGCTTTGATCCGGTACTCCATTAAAAGGAGGCCTTAATATCCCTTAGTTTCCAATAGGACCCCGCTGCCACGGGAGGGTAGGACAAAAGATGTCATGCAAGTTCTTTTCCATAAGCACGTATGACTATATTCGGAATACATGCCTACATTACATTGATGAATTGGAGCTAGTTTTGTGTCACCCTAGGTTATGACTGTTACATGATGAACCGCATCCGGCATAATTCACTATCACCGATCCATTGCCTATGAGCTTTCCATATATTGTTCTTCGCTTATTTACTTTTTCGTTGCTATTGTTATCATCACTATAAAATACCAAAAATATTACTTTTGCTACCGTTACCTTTTACCACCGTTACCACTACTATCATATTACTTTGCTACTAAACACTTTGCTGCAGATATTAAGTTTCCAGGTGTGGTTGAATTGACAACTCAGCTTCTAATACTTGAGAATATTCTTTGGCTCCCCTTGTGTCGAATCAATAAATTTGGGTTGAATACTCTACCCTCGAAAACTGTTGCGATCCCCTATACTTGTGGGTTATCAAGACTATTTTCTGGCGCCGTTGCCGGGGAGCATAGCTCTATTCTTTGAATCACTTGGGATTTATATCTGCTTATCATTATGAAGAACTTGAAAGATCCAAGAAACAAAATTTATCCCTCAACTATGAGGGGAGGTAAGGAACTGCCATCTAGCTCTGCACTTGATTCACCTTCTGTTTTGAGTAAGCTTGCGACACCTAAACCTGCTTCTGCTATTAATTCTGATATGTCGCATGTTATTGATGATGCCACTTCTGCTATGCATGATACTTATGATGAAACTACTTCTATGCGACCAGGACTTCGGTCCATCTGTCGTTGAGTAGGTCTTGGTCAGCTTGAAGTTGTTGCTGCTTCTTTTTCAGGCTCCTTGTCGTAGCTATAAGCCTGCGCTTGAAGCGCTCCTATTCGAGGGGCTCTTCGGGTACGATGAAGTCTTCGTCACCGAGACTTACCTCATCCTTGGAGAGCGGAAGGTAGTTGTCGTCATCCGAACCATCGCTAGGTAGGGCCTGTTTGTCAGGGCTGGCTTGCCCGTTTTCCTGTTCCTCCTGCTCGGATGTTGCTCCCACGGGGTCTTCATTGCTTTCGGCACCGTCCGGAGTACTATTTTCTCCAGTGCCATTATTGCTGCGGCGTGACTTGGGGCGGCGTTTGGGGCGCCGAAACTTAGGCTGTGACTCAGGAGTTTTAACTGGATCTCCCTTGTCTTTGCCACGAGGCTATTTAAGTGTATCGATCATGTACACGTCATGTGAAGGGGTGGCCGACTCGCGCCTGATGATTGGAGGGTCTTGGCCTTGCTCCTTATCGGCATCATCGTCTATACCGTCAATGTCTGCGGAACCATGAGCGGGCATGTCGTTAAGTCCTCGATAGTGGCTATGAAGTGGGTGGCGGGTGGGAAGCGAAATTCTCCATCGTCATCCCCTAGTTCGAGCCGGACATAGTTCGGCTGTGAGTCTCCCGTGAATGACAGGTTCTTTGAAGAGTTTAGCACATCACCCAAAGGTGAGTGCTGAAAAACATCTGCGGCGCTGAATTCGAAGATCGATAACCGATCTAGCTCGGTGACCGCAAGCGTACATGGTCCGGAATTTATAGCGGAGACAAGTCTGGAGTTCCGTTGACACAAATATTGCAGGGTGTCGAGTCTGCGTGTGGCTCTAACACTGCGGACTCTGTGGCCTCGAATGGCACGATCTGCTCTAGTTCAAAGGCCATTGCAACAACAGGAGCCATCTCCTGAATCTGGTCCGATGACAGATTTGAGTCATGTTCATCGGGGCGAGGGGGAGCGATCGCTGCGGTCTCAAATCCATTGAAGATCAAGTCTCCACGGATATCCGTGACATAGTTCAAGCTTCCAAATATGACATGATGGCCAGGGGCGTAGCTATCAATCTGCTCCAGATGGCCAAGCGAGTTGGCTCGCAGTATGAAGCCGCCGAATATGAAAATCTGTGCGAGGAGGAAGGTTTCTCCTTGGACAGCGTCACTATAGACGATTGGAGGGGCCATCGAACCTCTCATTGACGGCACAGTGGAACTCTCCATGAAAGCACCAATGTCGGTGTCAAAACCGGCGGATCTCGGGTAGGGGGTACCGAACTGTGTGTCTAGGATTGATGGTAATAGGAGACGGGGGACACGATGTTTACCCAGGTTCGGGCCCTCTCTATGGAGGTAATACCCTACGTCCTGCTTGATTGATCTTGATGAATATGAGTGTTACAAGAGTTGATCTACCACGAGATCGTAATGGCTAAACCCTAGAAGTCTAACCTGTATGACTATGGTAATGAATATGTACTTTCCGGACTAACCTCTCCGGTTTATATAGACACCGAGAGGGAGGAATCTAGGGTTACATAGAGTCGGTTACATAAGAAGGAATCTTCATAGTCGGTCGCCAAGCTTTCCCTCCACGCCAAGTAAAATCCAATCCGGACACGGGTACAGTCTTCGGCCTTCATGTCTTCACATCCCATCAGTTTGGCCCATGGATAACAGGACGGACGCCCAATGACCCGTTAGTCCAGGACTCCCTCAACGGCCACCTTTCGCCTTCAGGCTGCGGCAGCGGAGTGGGCGATGGCCCTGGCTTTGGACGGTGGTGTGGCGGCAACAGCTGCCGACGGGCACTGGCGGCAGAGCGTGTGGTGGGTGTTCTGCGCACACCCAACAGGGACGCCACGCACACTACACTACGCCGGGGACTGCGCCGCCTCCATGGTGTAGCCTCCTAGTTGGAGCTGTCCTCTAATGGTGGCAGAGTGGCTGAGCGACGACGACGGACTGGTGCCATCGGCGATTGTGGGAGAAGCAAACGAGATAAGCTACAGGGAGGGAGGGGAAAATGCGACACAGGACTCGCCGGCCGTGAGGATTTTTATAGCAGGCCGGTAAGCATTGGCATTTTGGGGGATTTCACCGAGTCGGGTGGGAAGCTTGCGCGGGAACCTGTGAGGTTGCGAACGAACGGGCTCACCGACGATTCCTTGGCGCCACCGTTTGGCCAAAAGAATACCCCCCCCCCCCCGCGCGCTGCGCAAGCCTGCGTTGTAAGCCGTCTGTAGCTGCGGGGTGACAAGACGTGCGAGAGGAGGACGAAAGGCCACGTACACATACGGTTAATAAAAAACGTTTGCGATTTAATTACCTACTATACCTCCGTCCTGGTTTATAAGTATGATTTAACTAATAAAATATGAATTCATGTCGCCAAAGATTATATAGTTGGATTCGTATTTGAACATAGTTTCCAATTATATAATTTTTATAACATGCATTAACATTTTGTTGGTTAAATTTGAGGGCAAAGTATGACACAGAATATAAAGGGGACTATAGACTAGACGGAGGTGGTAGCACACGGCCGCTCTCTATGCAGCGAGGCAACTGTCGCCCGGCTTGTAGGCGACCATTTCCTACGTGTTCAACTTCTCTATGCGTGTGGTTGCTTGCGGTTCAGGCGGCCGTGGCACGCTCTGCTCGTGCCCCGCCACGCGTGCTCTGCTCTCATGTCCCTCTGGGTTCTCTACCTTCGTCCCTCCACGCACGTTGCCAGTGTTTGGGGCTGGCGCATGATCACGCACGTTTGTGTGCATGCGGTTGCACCGGGCGCGGCGCGGTGATGCAGTTACCCGCTGCAAAAACTACCATGCGGACGCGCCGAGAATCCACACCACCCGACCCCCTTTTATTCTTGCGGCCATTTACCTTCATCTCTCGTCTCACACAACACAATAAGCACACCCACGAGGACACATACAGAGAAGACATCCAGCGGTTCCAATGGCGCTCCCCGTGGCTCCACCGGCGCTCCCAGCGTCCGACGATGACAACGGCGGGCAGTTCATCATGCAACACATCGTGGACACCCACGTGAGGGGAAGGCTCTCTCGGTGGTGTACACGAATGATCCGGTCTCGGTGGAGAGCTCCATCCAAACTATGGAGTTGTTCCTTGCCGAGGACAAGTACCAAGTGGTCGGCTTCGACCTCGAGTACACCATGGGTCATGCCGGGCACGATCAGAAGGTTGCCGTCGCCCAGTTGTGTGTGCGACATGACGTCCTCATCTACCACTAACACCTAGCCACAACGCCTTGCGAGCATTTCTCCAGGTTTATCAATAGCTCCGACTACAGTTTCGCTGCGGTGGACACCACCAACGATATAAAAACGCTCAAGGTTTCAGGCTTGAAATGCCCGAATCTTGTCAACATCCAGCACCACTAAAAGGTCTGGGGTAGCGACAAAAACAAACTGAACTCCCTGGTTGACCTCGTCTCGGCCATCATCGACCCATACTACATGAAGATGAAGAATGAGAGCAATAAGGACATGAACGCCTGTCACAGTGTGTGGCATGAGAGACTGGATGAACAACATGTCAAGTACGCGGCCATGGACGCGTACACAAGCTACGAGATGTATAGGCGGATCGTTGACATGAGGAATTGTCTTCTTACTGACGCAGACAAGGGATCGAGCCACATAGCAGTGGTGGGAGCGTCACAAGAAGTAGACGGCTAGAGGATCGTTTCTCCTACTTTAGAATGCATGCAATTGTTTATTGAGATGTGTGCGAATGATCTGTATACTCACTTATGTAATTGGATGCTTATTTTAGTTATATATATACATGTTATTCTACTGTAGACAGAGCAAATCACATGGCTTATTAGCAGCAATCGTCTGTGTTATTATTGGTATTCGCACACATTTCTGATTACGGGCCTGTTTGTCGCGTATCACACACATCTTGTTCAGTTGAACCGTTTCCATTGTGTTGCCTAATCACACACAGTTCATCCTAGTGAACCGTATGCTATATATCGCACACGCTTTCATCTGGCTGCCCGTTTCTTTTGTTCCTCCTCATCCCAAATAGTTAATTGAACTGAACCGTATCCCCTACATCACACACGCAACTAAAATCTGAACCATGTTTGATGCATCCGTCATTGCAAACATTTTGCACCCTTTACACCACCATTTGCGATTATGGCATCGCACACAGTTTCGCCGGAGGGTCTCTGATCATAGTGTCGCATTTGGACCATCCTATAGTAGTGATTCATCGGTGACGGTTGCTGTTCTGGTACGTTGAGCCTATGGGGGCCCAGTGCGACGACTTCCCAACTGTCAATTACAACAAGTTTTGCCTGGCTCCGATGATGGAGGGGCGATGATGGAGGCATGCCTTTGGCTCGGTTCAGTGCTTGTAGTCATTGTTAGGTGGTCTATGAATCTGAATGTATATTTTGTCATTTCTGATGTTCGTTGTGCCGCCATGATTGAAGAGGAATAGATCGAAAGTTTTCTCGAAAAAAGAATGATAATAAAAAATTAAAAATAAATCCAAATATTAATGTTTAATAAAATAGAAACTAGTGGAAATATATTGCAACCATTCTCGGAGTAGCGCAGGGTATCATGATCAACACAAAAGGAATGGAATGGCAGGCACGAGTAGTTAGTTACAATTGGCATCAAAGGCGGTTGCTGGAAATCCCGCTACTCGACTCTCATGTTCGATGCTGCCTTTGCCCTAGTGCTAGCCGGTCCACCGGTGTGTGGGCGACCTCAATCTTCTTGCCTACGACACCTGATGCCTCTCTTTTGGCAGGGTCATGTCCCGATTGCAGTTTTGTCTGTGGGATGAATCACCTCAGGGATGCCATGGCTGGGACCCTTCCTGTGACATGCAGTGTGGTGAGGATGGGTGTTCCCAGTGTGGGTTTTGTTGCTACAACTTTGAGTGTGATTGATCCGACGAATGCTAGGCTAGCATTGGGGGGGGGGTCTAGTGTTGGGGCCATGTGGGGATCCTCTTGGGATGGCCCGCTGGCAACGTTGTGGAGCATTCCCAGTCACAATAGGTCCACTGGCCATATTTAGATGAATGATTTGTAAAAGGGAGTTGTGTGCATTAGTTTCTTTTCTTTGTGTGATTATTTTCGGTGACATAAAGAATACAAAGAATATTGTTGTATCTTCACCAGTAAGGATAAAAAGATTGTTAATATCACTATTCCGTCAAGGATGTGGTGTAGAAATATCTTCAAACTCAGCACAAGAAGGAGGTGTTCTCTCTCAGAAAATACAATTTGTTCCGAGTGAACTGATGGGATAGGTAGGGCTATAATTAGGTAGGACAAAAATCTGTCAGTTACTGTCACATCCTAGACTTTCCCAAATCTGGAATGCTTCAAATTGCACAGAGAATTAAAATTTTCCAATAAACCCTATGTTTATTTTCTAGTTAGCTAACATTGCCTAGGATTTTTCTTGTTGATTGATCTTTATTTACTTTGATTGATCACTTAGGAGGGTAAAAGTCCCTGCACAACTTGTAGAAAACAAGTTCATGTCTAGTTAAAAACCTAGGCACAAAAGTATAAAGCCAAGAACAAAACCCTAAAAGGGTAAATAAGCAAAGTAAACTAACTCGCAGAAGAATTTGGCAAACCAATATATCGAAAAAAATAAAGAATTCAAATGGGAAAGAAAAACAAAGTTCAATGTAGTTCAAACAATAAAGAAAAACTCTTTTGGAAAACAAAGGGAATATTCAAAATAATATTTAAACAAGCCTAAGAATAGGTGGCAGAAAATAAATGTCCAAAAGACCAAAATAAAATGTTCACCAGATCAGGAATATGCAAAAGAGATTTTATAAGAAGTTCACTGTTGAAATACAATTCAAGATCTAATCAGAAAAGAATTAGAACGAGGTATAGAAAAGAAAAGCAAAAAAACTAAGTAGCCTAAGGCCTAACCTGACCTAGCCCATCTAACCTAGCGTGAGCTAGGCCATGACCCAGCTAACCCCGCGGCCCTATCTCTCTTCCTCGCCCTGAGCCACTGACTAGTGGGACCCACTCGTCAGGACCGTCCACAACCTCCTACACCCCACACGTGTGCCCAGCACAATCAATGGTCTCCCCTCTTATGGTCACGATGCAGTTTTTCCGGTTTAAGTTTCTGAAAGTTGAGTTTTGGGTGTGTGATCATGTTTTGAGCTGACTGTTAGCATTGGCATGGTCAAAACCAAGACTCATTTAAAAAAAACTAAAACCCTAGATTGTTTATAGCATGCACGAGATAGGTCTGATCTAGAGGCCTAAGAGAGAAGGGATAAAGGCAGGAAGAAAAAGTCACCCAACACCATGCAATACCGGAGAGGCAAAATCACACACTCGTGGTTGGGTGAATAGCTATTCTTGTTAGCTATGTTTGAGAAACCTGGAGATCTCAACACATTTCTTTTGGCATTGCCCGATCGTCGGACAAATATGGAGCAAGGTTAACACATGGGCTAAAAGCCAGGTGACCTGGAGTGCCACTTGGATCTCTTTGCACCGATTGATGGTCATTGCCACAAAAATTATTGATGACATTGAGGGAAATTGTAGAAAAGGGATCAATGCTCTCTTAATTCTGCCTCTATGGGAAAATTGGTTGGAAAGGAACCAGTGCACATTCACAGGAAATGTAGCATCGATGGATGACGTGGTGGCTATTGTACAACGCAGGGTGCAACTTTGGCGTCAAACCGGGTCTCAATGTCTTGAACTTCCATTTGTAGAACCACTAGAAAGGGTAGGCTAGTGTAGGGATTTATTAAGCTAGTGTAGGGAAGATAGGCAGCCCCGGAAGACAACGACAATCTGGTGCTTCCACAACTGCCAACAATATGGACTGACTCATCAGGCGAGAAATTACCAATGACAGGGGGCTTCGAAGAGTTGCGGGTCATGCACCGAGGTGTCAGTGACATGTGTGTCTAGTCTCCAAGGTAACGCACATGTGAACGAGCATCCGAAGATCAGGTGGTCCACATTTTTCATAGCAACGGAGCAGATGGGGAACCGGACATCGTCTACAATGATGGTGCTCAAGACATCCCGCGTGTGTATCCTTTGTTGGATGAGTAGGCTGCTGAGAACCTAAACTTCAACAGCGCCACGAGCTCCACATGAAAGTAGCATGCATGGTGGCGCGGACACCACCAAGGAAAAAGATCATGTACAAGCTGATGATGGAGATGCCGCCTCCTGCCTTTGGATGGAGTGGCAAACGATGCTCGTTCTCCCCGCCCACTACAGGCACAGAGTCAATCTTGTAGGGGAACATGCTACACAACAACAAAATTAATTATACTACACAATCACACCCAGAAATACTATAAAGATGGCGGGTAACAATCAAATTCACCAACAAGTAGTGTAGCGGAATCAGTGAAAAAGTTGGTGAAGTGCGACGATTCTTGCAGGTAGGTTATACCTTCTAGCCTCGAGAATTTCTCTATGACGATCCACTAACCAAGTGTCGAAGTAGATGACCCCTCCGAGGTATCCACGCATTCTGAAGTAGTAATTCGACAACACTCCAACATTCAGGAAGAAGAGCTCCGGGAAAACTAGGGAGAGAGAGAAATCCTAGAGATATTCCCATCTAATTAGGAGTCTAATATAATTAGACGAACTAGTCCAGGATTACAACCCATCTAATTAGGAGTTTGAACTTTAGACCGATTAAATCGGATTAGAGCATAGCTATGTGGGAGAGATCCACTTAGGATTTGTTGTGTTTCTTCGGGGGGCTCTCCCCACATATGTATAGTTGGAGAGAGGAGAGAGGGGGCACAACAGGAAGCGGACTCGTCCCCTAGTTCGGCCGAGCCAAGGAGGGAAGGACTCCCCTCATTGTCCATTTGCCCCCTTCCATATATTGGGTTTCTCAACTTTGGGCCTATTTGGCCCACTAGGGGTTGCCCTCTCAGGTTGGCCCAAGAGGGACTTCTCTCCAAAATAAAATCCCGGATTTTTCTGGAACCATCGAGAACCATTCAAATACTTTCCATATATATACCCTTTACTTTTTCGGACATATTATACCTTTTCGAAATTCTAGAAACCATTCCAAGACTAACCAGAACACTTCCGGATTCATCCTAAACACTTTTGATGTTCATTCTATCAGATTTTAGTTCTCATCTTAATTACTACCCATTAAGTGTGTGACCCTACATCTTCGAAAATAAGCGGACATGACCCAGAACACTTTTCGGTCAATAGTTAATAGCGGGATCTGGACACCCTTGATGGCAGAGCTAAATATGACACATCGTGGGGTAGAGGATCCTGAGCTAAGCATTTGAATAAGATGGTAACAAGGGCACAAGGTTTTACCCTGGTTCGAGCTCTCCGTGGAGATGACAACCTACGTCCTACTTGTGTTTATTGTGCTTTACAATGTACAAATATTCTACCCTAAGATTTTTGTGTGTACTCTACGAGCGCTCCCCCTAGTTTATAAAGAACATGGGGGGTCTAGGGATCCTAGTCGATTACGTACGAGGAAACAGAGTCTCCGACGAATCCAACATCTTGGAGTACACAAAAAGTCTTCTAGAGCCTTCTGTCTGCGCATCATGGGCCGGCTGACATGGCCCACTCCTCAACCGACAAAGGGGGTCCTCGGCCCTACACACGCAACTGAAAGCCAACGTGATGAGAGGGCTCCTAGCCAGGAGACCCTCACTTGATAAATGCCGCATATTCACGAAGTTCTCGACCGAACTTTTGTTCCCGAATACCATTCCCTTTGGTTTGCGATATGTTACAAACACGAAGGTGAGATATTATCGATATCCCTTTGATCATTGCTATATCTCAAACTTATCTATATTTTTTTATTATTCATGTCGTATTTATATCATGTTGGTATAATTTTGTCACCAATTTATATGATTTTTCTGACTAACCTATCAACTGAGTGCCCATTGCTAGTTGTTGTTTTCTGCTGTTTTTGGAATTCTCAGGAAAACCAATTTTACGAAGCTAAAAAAATCCTGAAAAAGTTCGGAAATTATTTTGCATTGGGAAGCTTTAGGGAGTCACCAAACTAGGCCAGGGGTGGACTACAGCCTCCATGCACCCCGCCATGCGGCCATGGGGCGGGTGGTGGGGCCACATGACCCCCCTGATGCTCCTTTGCACCACCTCTCGACGTCTATATTTATCTTCAATCTGAAACCCCTAAAAATACCAGAGTTCTTCAGTTTTTGCCACCGCACACGTGTGTTCCATGATGATTCAATATAGAGGTTGTTTCCGGTACTTTGTTGGAGGGGGGGAAGCATCATGGTGGCCACCTCCATCAGCTTCAAAGCCATCATGATCACATGTGAGTAGTTTCCTTTGCACTATGGGCCCGTAGTAGTAGCTAGTTGGTTGTCTATCCCATGTTTCTCAATATAAAGATCATATGAGCTTCCCTACATGATATTGATCCATCTGAAGTCATATGTTGATGTGTTTGTCGGGATATGATGAATTGTCACTAATTTACGATTAGATTTATTTCATGAATTCTTTTGAGATCGATTTGGTTTCTTTCCTGCATAATTCTTATTCATGTATACTCTCTGGATCTTCTTTCTCTTGCCAAGTTGGGGGTTTGATCTTAAAAAAGTTGTGAATGATAGTTGCATTCAATCTTGCAAGTAATCTACCACACGACAGAAAGTAGAAAAGGCTTGCATTGTGTTGTTGCCACTTGAGATAAAAAGATGGCTGCACAGTTGTCCCTTGAATGCACGACGAAGATAATAATTATCTACTTCATGTCATAATACTTAATGCAATATTCTATTTTACTTAATACTTTGAGATACACGTTGCATAGTTGTCTTGGGTGGAGTGTTAGCTATAGATGTAGTTGGATAACATTCTATATATATTAAGACATGATGCGCATATGTTAATTATGCCATGAATAATCATGCTCATAAATATTATAATTTAATCAATGCTCAACTATAATTTTCTCATCACAGCATGTTATCTTTTGGAGAGAAACCATTAGAGATCCTACACCTCTCAAGTCATTTCAGAAAGTCAGACTAGAGTCAAGCTCAATAGGGTTTGGTAGAATGGAAATGGCGTCTCCCACCTCCACACCGCCACCCTAACCCTAGCCATCCACGTCTCTGGCGATCTCCACACTTAGCCGTGGGTTTTTCCATATGATCGGCTCATTGTCTCCAACGTCCTTCCCTCTCTCTTTTGGTTATTTCCTTCATGGTGGTCCACACAGTCATCTCCTTGGGATTGGATTTCTCCCTAGGGATGAAGTTGGCTCAGGAGATCCATCGCACCTTCAACAGATCGGTGCACCCCTCGGAGGATACGGGCCATTTCACTATGGTCATCTCATTTGCAAGGCACTCCTTTCGTATCGACAAGGAGAATGTTGGCCTTGTGCTTGAATCTTCTATTGGTGCTCATTGTTCACAGCTCAAGGTATCTTTACTCAATGATGGGGTTTTTGTAGGGGATCGTAGCAGAAATTTAAAATTTTCTACGCATCACCAAGATCAATCTATGGAGTCATCTAACAACGAGAGAGGGAGGAGTGCATCTACATACCCTTGTAGATCGCGAGCGGAAGCGTTCAAGAGAACGGGGTTGATGGAGTCGTACTCGTCGTGATCCAAATCACCGATGATCCTATCGCCGAACGGACGGCACCTCCGCGTTCAACACACGTACGGAGCGGAGATGTCTCCTTCTTCTTGATCCAGCAAGGGGCAGGAGAAGTTGATGGAGATCCAGTAGCACGACGGCGTGGTGGCGGAAGCAGCGGGATTCCAGCAGGGCTTCGCCAAGCGCTACTGGAGGAGGAAGAGGTATCACGGGATGGAGAGGGAGGCGCGAGGGCTTAGGGTGCGGCTTCCCTCCCTCCCCTCCACTATATATAGGGGGGCGCATGCCCCCTTGGAGATCCCATCTAGAGAGGGGGCGGCGGCCCCCTTAGGGTTTCCAACCAGGGGGCGCATGCCCCCTCGAGGGGCAACGGGCCCCTAGGGTTTCCAACCCTAGGCGCCTTGGGCCCTTGGGTGGAGCGCACTAGCCCACCAGGGGCTGGTTCCCACGCCACCTCATCCCATGGGGCCCTCCGGGATAGGTGGCCCCACCCGGTGGACCCCGGGACCCTTTCGGTGGTCCCGGTACAATACCGGTGACCCCCGAAACTCTCCCAGTGGCCGAAACTGGACTTCATATATATAAATCTTTACCTCCGGACCATTCCGGAACACCTCGTGACATCCGGGATCTCATCCGGGACTCCGAACAACTTTCGGTTAACCGCATACTAATATCTCTACAACTCTAGCGTCACCGAACCTTAAGTGTGTAGACCCTACGGGTTCGGGAGACACGTAGACATGACCGAGACAACTCTCCGGTCAATAACCAACAGCGGGATCTGGATACCCATGTTGGCTCCCACATGCTCCATGATAATCTCATCGGATGAACCACGATGTCGAGGATTCAATCAACCCCGTATACAATTTCCTTTGTCAATCGGTATGTTACTTGCCCGAGATTCAATCGTCGATATCCCAATACCTCGTTCAATCTCGTTACCGGCAAGTCACTTTAATCGTTCCGTAACACATCATCCCGTGACCAACCCTTAGTCACATTGAGCTCATTACGATGATGTCTTACCGAGTGGGCCCAGAGATACCTCTCCGTCATACGGAGTGACAAATCTCAGTCTTGATTCGTGCCAACCCAACACACACTTTCGGAGATACCCGTAGTGCACCTTTATAGCCACCCAGTTACGTTGTGACATTTGGCACACCCATAGTATTCCTACAATATACGGGAGTTGCACAATCTCATGGTCTAAGGAAAAGATACTTGACATTAGAAAAGCTTTAGCAAACGAACTACACGATCTTGTGCTACACTTAGGATTGGGTCTTGTCCATCACATCATTCTCCTAATGATGTGATCCCGTTATCAATGACATCCAATGTTCATGGTCACGAAACTATGACCATCTATTGATCAACGAACTAGTCAACTAGAGGCTTGCTAGGGACATGTTGTGGTCTATGTATCCACACATGTATTACGGTTTCCAGTTAATACAATTATAGCATGAACAATAGACAATTATCATGAACAAGGAAATACAATAATAACCATTTTATTATTGCCTCTAGGGCATATTTCCAATAGTTTTATCGTTCAATGTTTCATGCAAACCAGTGGGGTTCTTTATTCTGCATCAACGAAGTATTGTGTGTTCCCAATTCAAATGCTTCTTTCATCTTTGGGGCCATGGTGGTCCGGATTGGGAAAAGGAGTTTAGACTCTGGCAAGTTGAATGCCAGCAAGAGTGGACATTGTTGAGCCCTTAAAATGGAGGGTTCGTCTTGGTTTCGAGGCCATGCAACATGGCCCGATCAAGTCTTCGTGATCTTTTTTATTCATATTTTAAATATGTGATGAACTTTTTAAAATCCACTAGCATGCCTCGAATCCATGATATTTTTTGAATTCATGAACACTCTCAAATCTGTGAACATTTTTCAAATTGGTGAACTTTTTCCATATTCGCGAACATTTTTCAAAAGCAGATAAATATATTTTATTAATTCATAAAAAATGAATTCATGATTTTTTGTAGAAGTTTCCTTGAAAAGTGAATGGTCGATGGCTTGGTCAACGGTTTTGGGTGGCCGTGCGAACGAGATAAAATACAAGCGCACAAGGAGAGGGATCGAGCGGGGGTAGCTATGCGGGAGACTGGGTTGCAGCCCACGGACAGAGGCACATGAGCGCTCTTTTCTCCAGCCGGCGACTGAGACTTGCGCAATAATACTCTAAGACGTTAGAGCATCTCCAGCCACGCCCCCCTAAAAAGCCCTCCTCAGGCGATTTTTTAGTGCCGGCGGGTGAAAATCGGCCCAGTCGCATTCCCGGGAGTTCATTTTTCGTCTGGTTGGGCCGAAATAACAGCTGGCGCACCCGAGCCGAACCCGACGCATTGGGGGACGCTTGGGGGTGCCGGCACAAGCGAAAAGGGGCGTGGGGCCGCTCCGTCGGCGAGAGGAGGGCCTTTTCCCGCCGTTTCTTCCCGCTTTCCCCCCGGCTTCCCTCTCATTCTATCCATTCGCCCCACCAATCTTCTCCTCCTCTCCTTCCCTCCCCACTGTCCGCCATGCCGCCGAAGAAATACGTGGTCCCCCGCGCAGCGACGGCTTTGACCGCCGCCGTCACCCAGCCGAAGCAGAGGAAGCCAAGGGCGCCGCCGTCCAAGCCCACGGGCATGTCCAACGCCGACTGTAGGGCGGAAGTTCAGTGCCGGGAGGCTGTCACCACCGACCGGCAGAACAGGGCCAACGCTAAGAAGGCACGAGACAACGCGGCGCGGCTCATGGCTGCGGCGGCGACGGAGCAGGCGGAGCGCTCGGCCGAACAAGCCGAGGCGGCTCGCGTGGGGATGATGAATACACCCGGCGGCCACAGTTCATACGCGCCCAGGAGCCAGCAAAGCGTCGATTCTCCGGTCAGCTTCTCGTTGTCGCCGCAACCTTGGGGCTACACGCCGTCGTCGGGCTACGCCGATGATGACACGCACGGCGGGTTCAACCCCAACGTCACCTTCCCCCATGATCACCCGGCCTAGCGGACGCCCTCGCCCGCCTTCGCCGGTGTGCAGTACCCTCCGTACACCTACTCACCACTGGCCTACGCATCCTTGAAGGAAATATGCCCTAGAGGCAATAATAAAATTGTTATTTATATTTCCTTATATCATGATAAATATTTATTATTCATGCTAGAATTGTATTAACCGGAAACTTAGTACATGTGTGAATACATAGACAAAACAGAGTGTCCCTAGTATGCCTCTACTTGACTAGATCGTTAATCAAAGATGGTTATGTTTCCTGACCATAGACATGTGTTGTCATTTGATGAACAGGATCACATCATTAGAGAATGATGTGATGGACAAGGCCCATCTGTTAGATTAGCATAAATGATCGTTTAGTTTTATTGCTATTGCTTTCATCATGACGTATACATGTTCCTCTAGCTATAAGATTATGCAACTCCCAAATACCGGAGGAACACCTTGTGTGCTATCAAACGTCACGACATAACTGGGTGATTATAAAGATGCTCTACATGTGTCTCCGATGGTGTTTGTTGAGTTGGCATAGATCGAGATTAGGATTTGTCGCTCCGATTATCGGAGAGGTATCTCTGGGCCCTCTCGGTAATGCACATCACTATAAGCCTTGCAAACAATGTGGCTAATGAGTTAGTTGCGGGATGTTGCATTACAGAATGAGTAAAGAGACTTGCCGGTGACGATATTGAACTAGGTATGATGATATCGACGATCGAATCTCGGGCAAGTAACATACCGTTCACAAAGGGAACAACATATGTTGCTATGCGGTTTGACCGATAAAGATCTTCGTAGAATATGTAGGAGCCAATATGAGCATCCAGGTTCCGCTATTGGTTATTGACCGGAGATGTGTCTCGGTCATGTCTACATAGTTCTCGAACCCGTAGGGTCTGCATGCTTAATGTTCGATGACAATTTGTATTATGAGTTATGTGATTTGATGTACCGAAGGTTGTTCGGAGTCCTGAATGAGATCACGGGCATGACGAGGAGTCTCAAAATGGTCGAGACTTAAAGATCGATATATTGAAAGTCTATATTCGGACATTAAAAAGGTTCCAGGTGATTCGGGTATTTTTCAGAGTACCAGAGAGTTACGGGAATTCGCCGGGGGAAGTAATGGTCCTTAATGGTCCATACGGGAAAGGAGAGAAGGGCCTCAAGGGGTGGCTGCCCCCTCCCCCATGGGCTGGTCCGAATTGGACTAGGAGGGGGCGGCGCCCCCCTCTTTCCTTCTCCCTCTCCCTCTTCTTCCTTCTTCTCCTACTTGGACTAGGAAAAGGGGAAACCTACTCCTACTAGGAGTAGGAATCCTCCCTTTGGGCGCGTCCCTTGAGGCCGGCCCTCCTCCTCCTCCTCCCCTCCTTTATATACGGGGAGGGGGCACCCCATAGACACATAAGTTGATTGTTTTAGCCGTGTGTGGTGCCCCCCTCCATAGAATTTCACCTCGGTCATATCGTTGTAGTGCTTAGGCGAAGCCCTGTGTCGGTAACTTCATCATCACCATCACCACGCCGTCGTGCTGACGGAACTCTCCCTCGACCCTCTACTGGATCAAGAGTTCGAGGGACGTCATCGAGCTAAACGTGTGCTGAACATGGAGGTACCGTACGTTCGGTACTTGGATCGGTTGGATCATGAAGGTGTTCGACTACATCAACCACGTTAATCTAACGCTTCTGCTTTCGGTCTACGAGGATACATGGACACACTCTCCCCCTCTCGTTGCTATGCATCTCCTAGATAGATCTTGCGTGATCGTAGATTTTTTTTTTGAAATTGCATGCGACGTTCCCCAACAATCCTTCCCGATGCCCCCTCTCCGTCGTGGCGCGCTGCTCTTCTCCCAAGCCTCCACGTCACATCTCGGCGACACCGACGCGACCGAAGCTGACATGGGCAACATCATCACGGTCGGCTCAGCCGCCGCCGCCGTGTCCCCTGGGTTTACTACCCAGGACGACACAATGGACCTCAACGGCGACATGGACGGCGAGCTTGACTACGGCGAGGAGGAGCCGGAGCCAGAGCCAGAGGAGGAGGAGGAAGAGGAGGTGGAGGAGGAGCCGACGCCTGCTCCGGCGAGGAAACGGAAGAAGAAGAAGAAGGGTGCGGTCAGGACCGGCGAGTCGCACATCAAGTGGGCGTCCAAGGAGGACGAGTGCCTCACCGGAGTGTGGAAAGTCGTCTGTCTCGACCCGATCACCAGCACTAACCAGAGCATCAACACGTATCGGGACCATATCAAGGCCGAGTTCGATGAGCGCAAACTCGTCGACCCCTACTTCAAAGGCATGTACATGCAGCGCGTAGCGAAGGCAATGGCGAACCATTGAGGGCTCATCCAGTCGGCGTGCAACAAATGGCATGGGATTGTCGAGGAGATCGGGGCTCGCCCGGAGAGCGGCACCAGCGTCAAGGATCAGGTATGGCACGTCGGCCTCTTCTTTTTTCCTTTCACCGGTGTGCGCTGCTGACTGGTTGTTCCTCGGCGCAGTTGGTGCGGATGTTCGCCATGTTTCGCCAGGACAGCATCGACCGAGATTTCGAGTACCTCCACGTCTTCAAGCGGATCGAGAAGTGCGAAAAGTGGGCGGATGTCCGGCGCACCCTCGCCAAGGCCAAGGAGACCTACAAGCCGGACGCGCCGACGCCGGGCGTGGGCGATGGGCGCCCCGAAGGCAACAAAGGGGCCAAGAAGGGGAAACATGCCGAATCGGCAACCACGCGAGTGCAGGAGTCCATTGAGCATTGCCTCGCCGACACACAACCCCGGGCCGCCCTGCGTGAAGAGAAGACCGAGCCGCGGTGGTCGGCATTGATGATGAACAGCGCCGTCAAGCTCGACCTATTCCAGACCAACGTCGCCGCGAAGAAGAGGAACACCGACCTGGCTTTCCTCATGGGCGGGGCGGACATGCTCCAGAGCAACGATGAGCAGCTCAAGGCATGGTACTTGGCGTAGCGCGGCCTCATCCTGAACCAGCCGCCGTCGACGGCGCCGCCAACTCCCACGCCCACGCCGACGACGCCGTCGAGCCCAAGCGATGATGCATGCCTCCACGACGCCCAGCAGCACATAAGTCGCGCTGATGCCGCCCAACACAGAAGCAGCTCCGACACCGCCAAGCCCGCACACACCGACTCCGCCTACGCAAGAGGCCGACCCCGCCGTTTGATGTGTTGCCCATGCGTCCTTCCCTATTTTTGCACGCCAAACTTTTCATCCGATCACCGAACTCTGGCAAAGTGATTGCCGAACTGATGAGCCACTGATCCCCGGTCTTGTGGCGTTTTTTGTGAGCAGAAATGACCAAGTTTGAATTTGCCGCGTCTTGGGGGGGGGGGCGCATGGGGGCGTGGCTGGGAGCTAGATCGCCCCAGGGGCCAATCTAGCGCTGGTTCGCCCCATGCCGCTCTTTTTCAGCGCCCTTGGGGGGGGGCAATGGCTGGAGACACTCTTAGTCCATGGTTTACCCACCCAATAATGTGATTATGCAAAATATAAATTTTATTTTGTAAATGATTTATTTGATGGCGAATTATCGAGTGAAAACACTCATTAAGTGAAAACTTGAAAACTATCCTCGTATGCCTTCAGATCACGAATGTATGGTACATATCATAGGTGGGAATCCCACCAGCCACTTAACCACACTTTTCCACAAAACCCCCTACTAACAATAATTAGCTCAATAAATATTTTTTGGAATTATCCAGCCGCGAGGGTGAACCGGAGGCCACGGCGATTCAACGGCGATTGACTGCAGCGCCGCTCCACTAGCGACGGCGAGTTGGAAGCTGCGGCTGCGCCCCGACACGAATGCGACCCGGCACTGAACACACGCTCTGGCGGACCGGCGCTCGCTCTCGCAACGATGAGCCGACAGCCATGGTGATGCCTCCGTGCGGCGGCGACCTCAGCGACCCGGCAATTCACCCACACGCGAGAGAGACCAAGCAGCCGCAGTGCTGCATCCATGCGACGGAGACACGGTGTTTGCCCCCACACGAGGGACGGAGGGAGCGAGCTGCCGTGGCACTGCATCCATGCAACGGCGACCCAAGGGCTTACTTGCCCTTCAGAAGTCAAAACTGCTCCACGTTAATGTTGATGATGTTTTGCTGCAATTGAATGAACGGAGCTGCTAAAAATCAGTCGACTGAGACTTCGTGAAGTCTCAGTCGACGCCTCAACCTTTGGATCGTTGTTGCTTTAAGATTCACGCAGCGCCGTGTCTTTGTCTCAGTTCGGCCCATTAAAGCGTGAGTCTGGTCTGTTTTCCTGTCTGTTTCGTTGTTTGGTCTGGGTTCCTTGTCGTGGTGGTGCGAAGATGACAGGGTTTGCCTGTGGACTGGGCTGGTGTTTAGCCCTTTTTTGTTGTTTGCTTTTTATTCTTTTTCTTTCTTTTGTAAACTTTTACAATTGGAGAGAGAGAAGGGGAAGCTGTCACCATTACTGTATGTGACTTAGGGAGGGGAAGAGGTCCTCCCACATACACTCCTCTCTCAGTACTCTCTTTGTAGTATGAGTGTTTCTCCTTGTGTGCAAGTGGCCATCCTTTTTTACTTGAAAAAAAGTTTGCTTTTTTGTTGTTGCCTAATCAATGTGTTTATTCCACTTCTATTTTTATTTTTTTCTTCATAATTTTATGTACCCTCTAACATATCATTTATCATTTGCTTCTTTATTATTGTTTTTGCTTTTAACTTTTTTATTTGTCCAGTTGCACTATCTTTTTCAATGTGCAACGTGAGTTAAGCAAATTTCCAGTAAGACATTTTTTATTTTTTTTTCATATTATGTGATGTATTTTTTTAATATTTTAGCGTACCATTTGCACATTTCTAGTGACACGATTGCTGCAATTATTTTCTTCGTTGTTGTTTTTTGTCGTTGTTTTTGGGCCGTTTTTAGGTCAGCGATTATTTTCACCAGTTTTCTACTTAATCATTAGCTATTGTATTAAATATGTATGTGTGGTGTGTATTATTCAGCATGTATGTATGGAGGAGTTCAAAAACACTGGGTAACTCAGCAACCTTTTTCCATTTTTCATTTTTTTGGGCCTTGTGTTTCTTATTAGTTTTTGTCACGATACCACCCTCTTTTTATTAACTTTTGTTTGGTGTGTGTTAAAAAAAGTTGGTTGTGCCATGCAATGAAAGGGGTCATTTACATGACGGGAGAGGGAGGGGGAGGTAGTTGTATGTTCGATACTAGGCTTTTGCAACTGCAAGTGTCTCCCTAGATGGCAATTGCTTGCCTCCCTCCCGACTGCAACTGGCTTGGGTTTTTGTCAGAGGGCGAAGGAAGAGGGGAGGGCAGTTACATGTCCGACACTAGGCTTGCAATTGCAAGTGTCACACTTTAACTGCATGCCTACACACCCTACTGCAGTCGACCTTTTTTGGTGGGCAACATGAGGGGATAGTTGCATGTCCAACACTAGGGTTGCAATTGCAAGTGTTGTCCTCGGCTGCACTTGCATGCCTACACACGCAACTACAACCGAAACTTTTTTTGGTCGGTGGGCGGCGAGAGAGGGCGGGCAGTTGCATGCCCAACACTAGGCTTGCAATTGCAAGTGTTGTCCTCGGCTGCAATTGCATGCCTACACACTCGGTTGCAACTGATCTTTTGATTTGTCGATGGTCAGTGGGAGATGGGGGGGGGCAGGTGCATGTATGGCATTAAACATGCAGCTCCAAGTGTCGCCTTGTGAGCAATTGCATGTCAACACACCTGATTGCAACTAACGTTTTTGTTTTGTTGGTGGGCAAAGGGATAGGGGGAGCGCGGTTGCATGCCCGACACTAGGCTTGCAACTACAAGTGCCGTCCTTCACTACAACTGCACATCTCTCCTCCCTACTGTAATTGGCGTTGTGTTTTTGCCGGAGCCTGGCAGAAGAGTAGGGGGGCAGTTGCATGCCCGGAAGTAGGCTTGCAACTTCAGGTGTCTCCCTCCACTGCAATTTGCATGCCTCCCTCCCGATTGCAAATGGCCTTCTATTTTTTTGGAGGGCGATGGGAGAGGGGAGCGAAGTTGCAAGTCTGGCGATAGGCTTGCAACTGTAAGTGTCGCACTCGACTGTGACTGCATGCCTACACACCCAATTGCGACTAACCTTGTTGTTTTGTTGGTGGGCGACATGAGAGATGTAGTTGCATGTCTGACACTAGGGTTGCAACTGCAAGTGTCGCCCTAGACTGCAATTGCATGCCTACATGCCCAACTGCAACCAACCTTTTTTTGGTCGGTGGGTGGCAAGAAAGGGGGAGGGTAGTTGCATGCCCAACACTAGGCTTGCAACTGCAAGTGTCACCCTCAACTGCAACTGCATGCCTACATACCCGATTGTAACTGATCTTTTGCTTTGTCGATGGTCGATGGTAGACGCGGGGGGAGGGGGTTGTAGGTCTGGCACTAGGCTTGCAACTACAAGTGTCGCCATGTCTACAATTGCATGTCGACACACCTGACTACATTGACATTTTCTTTTTGTTGGTGGATAGCAGGAGAGGGGAGCACTTGCATGCCCAACACTAAGCTTGCAACTGCAAGTGTCGTCCTCATCTGCAATTACATGTCTTCCTCCCGACTGCAACTCGCCTTGTGTTTTTGTTGGAGGTCGATGGGAGAGGAAGGGGTAGTTGCATGCTCGGCACTAGGCTTGCAACTACAAGTGTGGCCCTCGACTGCACACGCAACTCCAAGTGTCGTCCAAGATCACAACTACACGATGTAACATGAAACACAACTATAAAGGATAAAAACGCCTGCAGCTAGCCGCTCCCTACACTTTTATTATTTTTTTCAAATACACATTAAACATTTTTAATATATTTTTTACATTTTTAAAATATATGGCAGTTTTTTAAAATATTATTGAACAATTTACAATTACACAATGAATTTTTTAATACAGAATAAAAATTTAAAATACGGAAACACTTTTTTCTAAAATATCACGACAAATGTAAACAAGTGCTTCAAGAAAAAACACAAACAAAAGAAAAAAAGAAAAGGAAAAAAAGCAAAAACAAACAAAAAACTAGACTCACGAAATCATGCAAAGACCTAAAGATACGCTAGTGGTGCGCTTCAAGAAGTAGCGCCCAGAAAAATCACAAGACAATAAAAAATCGGTGGCCAAAAGCACTTGTCATGTACATTTTTGTCTCTATCATGGGCCCATACTTTTTTGTTCAACACCCTTTTCCCTGTGTGTATAAAACAAACAAACAAGGAAATATCCGTGTCCAAATACACAAACAAAGAAAACAAATAAACAAGAGGGAACAAGAAAAGCCTAGAAATCAGGCTGATACAGCCCATCAGACGCCAAGTCAAGAAATGGGCCTAATCTACTTTAGATGATGTCAGCTGAGTGAGACTTCGCGAAGTCTAAGTCGACTGAGACCTAGACAGACCCTTGAATGAATGTGGATGAGCAGATAAATCCTACTCCTTAGTTCTTTTGCTGCATGTGAATCAGTGTGGATCTACAGAAAATACTTGAATGAATGTGAATGTACAAGAAATATTTTCTGACATTTCAGTGACATGGATAACACAAAAGGATGTTGCTTCTTTTACATCCACGTTCATTCTTCACTGATTCAGAGTGCTGGTGTACTGAAAACATGTGCTGATGCCAAGCATGTACTGGTGGTACTCAGAGATAACTGAAATTCATGAGATAACATTCAGACAGCTAGAATTCAGTGACATGACATGTATTACTGGTGGTTAACATCTTCAGTCTTGCTAAATTCTGAGTTGACTAATCCATCAGCTACAATAAACAGGAATTGACATTAATCAATTAACCTCTTGTGTCTTATTACCCTGTCTAATTCTAGCTAGTAAAAAGAAACAATTTGATGCATTTTAGATGGCCTTGTATCTCTGAAGAGGGCGAGGAAGAGTGCTCAAGGATGGAGCCGTTGGAGAGCAAGGGCACACGTCTGCCGGAGGGCCAGCGCACATGGCGATCGGCGCGGGACGAGGCTCCATGGCGGCACAGATTGAACACGATCTGGTTTTTTTCTTCTGAACCCTTACCAAGCTAGCAAGTACGGGCAGGGGGTTTTCAGAAAAAGCTTGGTTTGTGGCTGGTGGGATTCCCACCTCTAATCTATACCATAGGTTCGTGATCCAAAGGCGTACGAGGAAAGTTTTTCAGTTTCCGTTGAATGGTCGTTTCCACTCGATACTTCGCCTTATTTGATACACACTTATTGGTTTACCAAAATAAATATAGTTTTACTTGGTAAGTCAATAATATATGAAGCTATTGAGATGGTTTTTAGGAAAAGCTGGTGAAATAGAGGGAAAAGGCAAAATGGGAAGATGAAGGGGGGAAACGTATGTAAAGTTTGACAGAGGACGATCGGACAACATAACATGCGGTCTTTTCTAAGTAGGAAACAGAAAAATATATTCTACTCTCTCCGTTCCTAAATATTTGTCTTTTTAGATATTTTAAATGAACAACCATATACGGATATATATAGACATATTTTAGAGTCTAAATTCATCCATTTTGCTTCGTATGTAGTCATTTGTTGAAATATCTAGAAAGACAAATATTTAGGAACAGAGGGAGTAACATGCATGAGATATAGGAGTACCTCACATAGATCCATCGTCCACCGTTGCTTTAAGATTTGTGTTGTGTTTTCTTGGCTTGAAATTTCATGTTGATTTAGGGTGTTACATTAAATTGTTCTCTTATTTTTATCATGATGATGACATTAAATTGTGAACCAGCAAATCCAATCTAGGAATTTTTTTAGGGGTATCCAATCTAGGAAATGCATTGTATTTTGTTGGTACACTACTTGACAGTATGAGACGGAGCTCAGCATTTTGGTGCTCGGGCTTCATGGGGCCCTTTGATTTTTTTTTTCCCACAATGATATATGGATGTATACTACATGTGAAAAAATTTCATGAGAAAATACATTGATCGTGAGCTACGCAAAAAATTGAAAACCGTTGGTCTATATTGAAAAAATATATATAGTGAACAGTGCTAACTGTTTTCCAAATTACCTTTTTTGTGTATAGCTGGCGTGTCAATGCATTTCGTCTTGAAAATTTGCACACATGCAGGATACATCCGTATGATACTGTTTATTGTTTTCAGGATTTTTGAACACATTGAACATTTTTCTTAAAAAAAACGATCTCCATGAAGCCCTTGCCAAAAAGGAACGATCCCCATGAAGCATGCAGAAGTTTGAATTGTAGCTTGAAAGCTGAAACTACGAACCGGGATCAAAATTTCATTTCAACCACTAAAACACAATGATTTCTAGACGTTTAGTACAAACAAGCTCAACATGTTCCGTCACAATGCATTGCTACGATGCACCATCGATTATCCTCCCTAATTATCTGCCATGACTTTGCTAGAAACCTTTGTCGCCGTTTGCGTCAGATCGCCGTGACCCATCTCCTTCCTCAGCTTGCTGACCCTGTCGATGACCGCCTCCACGGTGACATCCACGGCGTCCCTGAGCGTCTCCAGCTTCGACCGCGGGTCCGCGTACACCAGCCGCGGTATCAGCCCGATCACCGTCTCCGTCAGCCGCTCCGCCACCTCCTGCGGGATCCGCCGGAGCGTCTCCTCCACGCTGCTGGCGTTGCCGCTGCGCACATCCTCCTCGGAGATGAACACGGAGTAGGAGTCGCGGTCGTCGGGGAGGTGCCACCTGTACTGCCTGTACGCGGAGTCCGGGTGGAAGAACACCGGCACGCAGCCGGCGAGGATGGCGTCGAACGCCGACCGCCGCGTGTACGTGTCGCCCGGCGGCTGCAGGCAGAAGCGCGCCCCTTGGAAGACGCGCATGAAGGTGCTGGGCACGAGGCAGTTCTTCTCGCTCTTCCGGCACTGCACCAGGTTGCAGAAGCTGGAGGCGCCGCACTCCCGGATGAGGTGGTGCCGGATGGAGTTCGGGTCTCCGGGACGCTCGCCGCCGGCGAAGGAGAAGAGGTAGTCCCGCTTCATGCCTCGCATCCGCTGCTGCCACTGGAGGACGTCCGCGTCCTTGGCCGGGTGGAAGTAGGTCGGGTACGGCACGGCGAAGTCGAAGTCCGTCCACGGCACCTTCTCCACGAACAGCACCGTCATGTTCCACACCGCCGGCAAACGGAGCAGCTTGTTGCCCCACTCCGAGTCGCTGTCCGTCTGCCGCTGGTGGTCCCACGCCGTCCTCCCGGACATGAAGAAGTGGTCGCGCCCGCCCATGGCGCGCCACTCGGGCCGCCGCGTCAGCCAGTCGACGAGCTCGACCGCCGCGGCGTCCTTGGTCGTGGCGTTGTTGCTCCACAGGTTCCGCACGACGTCAAACCCAGCGTAGAACGGCACGAAGACGGCGGCGGCGCGGGAGGAGTCGTCGGTGAGGCAGTCGTACTGCCGGACGCGGGCGTGGAAGATGACGTCGAGGCCGAAGTGGTCGGTGGCGTACCAGCCCTCGTCGGCGAACACGCCGTCCGCGTTGTCCAGGGGCGCGCCGAGGCCGCCGTTGGCGAGGTACTGGCACATGTCGATCCACGGGTACCAGTGCTTGCAGTCGGCGAGGACGTCGGCGTTGAACCGCGGGGGCAGGACGTGGACGTACAGGTACCGCCCGCGGCAGGCGTCCTCCCCGGCGACGCCAACGTCGCTGCTCCGGCGCACCTCGCCCCCCGCCGCGGAGGCGATCAGGAGCTTGTTGACCTGCTGCTCCTGGGCGGGGGGGAAGCGCGGCTGGGCGCCGTCCTCGCGGCCGGACGCGGGGGCGGCGGTGACGAGCGACTGGCGCGGCGCGCTGACGGGCGCCGCGCGGTGGCAGTAGACGATGAGGAGCCACGGCGTGGCGGACAGGATGGCGAGCAGGACCAGGCGAGGCAGCCAGCGGGCGCCCCCGCCGTGCGCGGCCGTCGTCTTCTCCATGGTCACCCACGAGTTACGCACGCACGCTGGCTCTCGTGCGTGTCCCCGACGGAGTTGAGGTCTCGGAGTCCACTGTGACTAACTTAAGCGCGGGGAATCTCGAAATGGGAATTCATCCATGTGATTTGCGTATCGCTGGCCGGCATACGTGGTGATCCGAGAGCTCCGAGCTCTGACTTGAGAGATGCTCCACATTAACCATGTCAATGATGGATCGATCGAATCTAGGCGCGAGGAAATGAAGGAGCCGGGGGCCTGCACGTGCACATGCACATGCATGGTGTATTTAACTTCCCAAAAAATAAAATAGAAATGCGAATTGGACCGGGGATCTAAGGCTGGTCACAATGGGCAAGAACATAAGCTAGTAACTTCACACTTCCCTAGACTATGTTACTACCTCCATAGTGGGTAGGAACATCCATGTAGTGTCATGCAACGATGTATTTATTAGGTTATAGACTCATTGTTTCTTGGAGTGTGTGATGTTCTGGTAACTTAGCTAGTTACCACAAGCACCTCTCTCTTCATTAAATACGTGCCACATAAGCAAAGTTGTATTGGAGTATGTGATGTTACTCCTAAGTTCCTCCCCACTGTGACCAGCCTAATCTGGGAGATGCATTACTGCCAACTTTCGATTCATTGAATCCTTGCATGGAAATCTGCATCCTCGAGCGTGTATATAGAGGGTGCTTGGATACGTTTTAGTCCCATGACTAAAAGTAGTGGAACTAAAACTTGCTAGCCTTATCCATGCTTGGATCCAAATACTAAAGAAACTAAAATCAAGTTATTGAGCATTTATTATCCTCCAAACCCTCCAATCCAGAACTCGCATGAGCATTAAATGATGAGAGAGAGGGCTAATACATATTTTAGTAGGTTTCCTATGACTAAAAAATTTTAGCCTCAAGACTAGTCCTAGCCTCTCTTTAGTCAGGGGTGCTTGGAACTTTAGTCTCTAAAAAAGACTATTTTTAATCAAACTAAAAATAGTCCCTTGGATCCAAGCACCCTCATAAAAATCCAGCTAGTGTTTGGATCGGTAAGAGCATGATTAATAATATAGCTAGCTAATAGTATAACATATTGTCATGTCATTTATAGCCAATTTAATAGTTAACACATACTCCAATCTCACAAAGCTTCTAGGAGCTCGTGCTATAGAGCAAGTATAATAAGGTTGTGAGACTTTAAATATTACTAGTGATGTATACGCTCTTATATTAGTTTACGGAGGGAGTATATGTTTGCTGAGCTAGATGAGAGAGAAGAGGGGAGAGAAGATAAACGGGTTGTAGATTTACAGTCGGGTGTAACATGGGCTCCAAGAAGCTATGTGAAAGTGTATGGTGGGTCGTGTGACAGAAAAGTAGTACTCCTTCCGTCACAATTTAGAAGTTACAGTTAAATTTGCGCGTGTTTCCACAATAGACAAGGTTTAGGACGCATCGCATTTTTTCTAGTACTTAATTAGTACTCCGATATACTATTTCTGCATGCATAGTATGAATGCTATTTTTTAGCCCATCTCACAACCAATAGATAACCACCTAGGTTCCAAAGAATTTCCAAGCGCGCCTTCTAAACCGTGACGAAGGAAGTACTTTCTTGTAGCCTACTACTGTACATGTTGGCTATTACATTGGTTATAGATGACATGGCAACATGTTATAGTCAACAATCAGCTATATTGTTAACCATGCTCTAAGTCTACATCCCGCTTCTCTTTTATCTCCCCTTCTCTCTTCCAACTCGACAATAATATAATATTTAAATCCTTACAGCCTCCTTACATCATCTGAGAGCATGGTTAATAATACAACCAGCTGTTGGCTATAACATGTTACCATATCATTTATAGTTAATGTAATAGCCAACACGTATAATAGTTGGCACTAAAAAATTACTACTTTGTCAACATATGACCCACACCTTTCAATCTTACAAAGCTTCTTGGAGCTCGTGCTACAGCCGGCTATAAGTCTACAGCCCGCTTCTCTTCTCTCTCTTCCAACTCAGCAATAATATACTCCCTCCAGTCATTTTTACTCTGCATATAAGAATTGTCTGAAGTCAAATTTCGTAAAGTTTGACCATATTTATATGAAAAAATATTAACATCTACAATGTTAAATATATACAATATAAAAACTAACGTCATGACGCATCTAATGTGGTTGATTTCACATTTTGAATGTTGGTGTTTTTTTCTTGTAAACTCGATCAAAGTTTATGAGGTTTGACTTCAGGCAAATCTTATATGCTAACTAAAAAGAATTGAAGGGAGTAATTTTTAAATCCTTACAACCTGCTTGCGTCATCTTCTCATACTTGCTCTAAGTGGTATAGAAATTTTTAGGCTTGCACCGGTACTGTGTGTCCACCGACTCACAAGTCCCAACTGCGTGCGCATTGACCGGCATCGGCCTCCATCGATGCACGGTTCCCGGGGACCGCGCGCACATGGCGCTCCTCGCGCTGCACAACCGGCGTTGACACGGAGCTAGCCAGTAGTACGACCATTCTCTATTCTGTCTGGAGCTCGGGATCTGAGGCCGATCGAGGGGGCGCCATCCACGGCACGCACTGCTAGCAGCGAGTGATTTCTTTGCTCGATCTTTTCTTTTTTCTGAAGTTTTCTTTGCTCGATCTTTGAGAGGCGCGTTGGATCTCTCCGCGTCAGCCCGTTCCTCCCGGCTGCGTAACGTAGTACGGTGGAGGTGCGTGCGGTGCGGTGCATGCGTGCGGTCTTTCCCCCGACCGGACGGCAATGGTGCGTGCATGACTAGCGTGTTTGCTTGCCCCTGCAACGATCTGTGAGGGCAACCCAACCGCGGTGCATCAGAACGGACACAACAAATATCCGCAGACACGTACGGATGTGTTTGTGGACAGCCTGATAGGGGACGACCATCCAACGCGGTGCACCGAGTATATGGGGACGTATACAGATACAGATGTGTGTGTGTGATAACCATATCTCCTAGCCACGTCAGGAACGACGCGACGGGGACGCCGGCAGGATGAAGCGATTGTCGCGTCAGGCGCTTCCTCCTCCTTCACCGTGCGCCATTGGCTCCTAGACTACTGGCGGGGCAGCGATAACTATATCTCCTTGCCACGTCAGGAATGGCGCGACGGGGACGCCGGCAGGATGAAGCGATTGTC
>NC_041386.1:646532636-646533159 GCF_002162155.2 Triticum dicoccoides
GGGTGCGATAACCACATCTCCTTGCCGCGTCGGAAACGGCGCAGTGGGGACGCCGACCGGATGAAATGGCCAGCCCGGTTGCACGGTGGCGAGGGTGGTTTCTCCTTGACGCAACGTTCGATTTGGATGTCGTGGTTGAGCAGTGGTTAGGGCATCTCCTCCTTGACGCGGTGTCTGATTTGGACTCTGCGGTTGCGCGACGACGAGAAGAGGAAATAGGGTTTGACGGTGTGCCCTGCCTGCTTTAAATTGCCAGAAACAGGGCACCGACACTGCTTCAATGCGGGCACAGTAGCTGGAGTAGACCTTTCGGTCGCCGCTTCCGCATTGAAGCAGCGCTGGTCAACCGTTCGGTCACGTCAGTCAGCCCGACATTATTGTAGTAGGTGGCAACCCCGTCGTGTCCCATCTGGATTGGGATGAATGCGCGGTGGGAGTTTTGGAGCGAAACGCGCGGTGAGGGCTTTGGGTGGGACTGTGTAGCCAGATGCTAATGTAGCATGCGTCCGGAGGCCCGCAAAGC
>NC_041386.1:646533290-646545477 GCF_002162155.2 Triticum dicoccoides
GAACGTTCAGACCAATCCACGAACATTTGATGCACGATGTTGGATGACAAAATAAATGTTCAGACATTTAGAAGTATTTTGTTGCACGGTGCTGAAGTTTCCTAACTGCATCCTGATTTGGGCTTTGGACGGCCAAAACTTAAGTATTTGTAAGTTGCTTTAGGACCTGCATCATCAACATGCTTCATGTCGCCTCACCCTCCTCAAGCCGCCACCTTTGCAGGTGAACCATAGCCCTCGGCCACCCCCTAACCCCGCCGCCTTCTTCAACTCTAGTGAGCACCGACAACACCGCATCCACGCCGTCCCCCACTCCATGTCACTCCCGGCTCGGCGTCGCCAAGGACACTGCGGCCCAATTCCAACTCAGGACGTGCGCGCTCTCCGGAAATCAAATATCAAGAGTTGTAAATTCAAGCGATTTACCAGTAATAAAAGCCAAAAATTTAATTAGTTGATGAAACCAATTCAGTCAGTCTGAGATTCACAAGGCTGTACCTGAAGCTTTTAAAACAACGAATCGGTCATTTTTCTAATATGACGATTCGTGTATTTTACCGGATACTAGAAGATTATGTGGGTTGATGTAAAAAACAGGGTCTGTCTAGAACACATCTAAATGTGCCATAGTTATTAAACATCTAAATGATCTAATGAAGCATGAATACAGTTTAGTCTCACACACATCTCAAGTATGAAGATCACACCACGCTATACCTTGGCTTACACGATGCTTCTTCTAGCACTGTTATAATCAATTACTGTAGATGACAAATTAGAAGATGTATGTATAATAAATTGAGTGGCACATATCACAAATTATAATATCGACTTGATCTACATTCTGTCAATGGATTCTGCATCTATTTTGGTTGGTACTACGAGTAACTTACTTTCTCCGGAACCTAAACATCTCCATGGCGTGACTGAACGACGAGTCCTCCCCCGCCGCCTCGGCCCGGGCCCTGGCCACTCTGTCGATGATCCCCTTGACGGCGACGTCGAAGGCGTCCTTCACCGTCTCCAGCTTCGACCTTGGGTCCGCGTACACCAGCCTGGGTATCAGCTTTATCACCTCGTCCCGCATCCGCTCCACCGTCTCCGGCGGGATCGCCCGGAGCACGGCCTCGATGCTCACGTTCCGCGACCGCACGCCGTCCTCCGGGATGAACACCGAGTACGTTTCGTGGTGCTCCGGGAGGTGCCACCTGTACTGCAGGTACGCCGACACCGGGTGGAAGAACACCGGGATGCAGCCGGCCACCATGGAGTCGAACGCCGACCGCCGCGTGTAGGAGTCGCCGGTGGGCTGCAGGCAGAAGGTGGCCCTCTGGAACAGCCGCATGATGTTGCCGGGGGTGTGGCACTGGCTGGTGCCGAACGCGCAGCCCAGCTGCCGGCACGCGTCGGAGGCCTCGCACTGCGCGATGATCTGCTGCCGGATGTTGTACGGGTTGTCCGGCCGCGGTGCGCCGACGAACGCTATCAGCGACCGGCGCTCCAGACCGCGCACCCTTTCCTGCCACCGGCGCACGTCGGCGTCGGACCTCGGGTGGAAGTAGGTCGGGTACGGCACAGCGTACTCCCGGCTATGGGGCACCCGTGACACCTCCAGCACCAGCACCGACATCTCCCGCCCGCCCGGCATGTTGAGCAGGTTGGTGCCCCAGCTCGGGTTCATGTTGTTGCTCCGCCGGAAGTCAAACCCCGTCCTGCCGGCGACGAGGAAGTGGTCTCTCCCGCCCGCGCGCGCCCACTCCGGCCGGCGCATGAGCCAGTCCGTGAGGTCGACCGACGCGGCGTCCCTGGTGGCGTTGTCGTAGCCCCAGTGGTAGCGCACGAAGTCGAAGCCGGCGTAGAAGGGGACGAAGACGGCGTTGGCGAGGGCGGAGTGGGTCGTCAGACACTCGTACTGCCACATCCGGTTGTGGAAGATGGCGTCGAGCGCGAACTGGTGGGTGCCGTACCAGCCGTTGTCGCCGGTGAAGTCCCCGTCGAGCGGGTCGGCGAGCGGGCGGCCCAGGCCGGCGTTGCTGACGAAGCCGCACATGTCGGGCCAGCGGTACTGGTCGCTGGTGTTCTGGCAGTCGCGGAGGATGTCGGCGTTGAAGCGCGGCGGCAGGTCGTGCACGTAGACGTACCGGCCCCGGCACGGGTCGGCGCTGGCGCCGTCCAGCACCGTCGCCCTCATTGCCCCGGCGCTGAGCGCGGTGAAGTGGTAGTAGAGGAAGGACGCCCACATGACGGTCGCGAGGACGAAGACGAGCCGCAGCGACTGGAACGCGGCGCTCCCCTGCGTGCTGCTCCTCTTGTCCGGGCCCTTCATCACCCCGTGCTCCCGGCGCGGCCGGCCACCGCTGCCCTTGTGCGCGGATCTGATCAGCTGGCAAACCATCCGCGAATCAGCCAAAAATAGCGAAAACGGCTAAGCAAACACGCACCCCCAGCAGAAGCGAAGGAGCGCAGGCAAAGCATCTACGAGGAGGAAAAAAAGGTAATTAAGCGGCATACTGACATTGGATACAAGCTCACCAGTCGCACGACAGAGCTCGCGGCGCCGATTTGCATGCCGCGGCGTGCAGCAACTATATATAGTACTCCAGAAACGGCAAGCAGATCGATCGACAGGAGGAAGACGAAGACTAGTATAGTTTATACTTATAAACCTAAAAATGGTGTAGATCGACGTCGCCGGGAAGTCGGGGCGATGAACGAGCGACGAGCCGCCGGGAGTGGCGGTGCGAAGGAGTAGACTTCACGCACGGTGGAGTTCGTGGGGGATTAGTTGACTGGGACACTGGGTGGTAGCTAGCCTCGTGGAGCTAGTGGTTGTTTCACTGCTAACCACCGTCTACATCGATCTAATACTACTCCTAGTTGATGGTGTTTTCTACTCACTGGTGCAAATTAATGAGCGCGGTTCGGCGTGCAGCGTTGACACTTGACGCTGGACAGTGGGAATTTTAGTACTAGCGCGCACATTAATTACGTGCTTGCTTGTTTAGGCTGGTCACAATGGACAAGAACATAAGTTAGTAACTTACACACTTCCCTAAACTATATTACTACCTCCGTAGTAGGTAGGAACATCTATGTAGTGTCATGCAACAATGTATTTATTAGGTTATAGACTCATTGTTTCTTGGAGTGTGTGATGTTTCGGTAACTTAGCTAGTTACCACAAACACCTCTCTCTTTATTAAATATGTGACACATAAGCAAAATTATATTGAAGTGTGTGTGTTACTCTTAAGTTCCTTCCCATTGTGATCAGCCTTAGCCATTGCTCTACTGGCCCAAGGAAGAAATTTGCATCCTCCACATGCAAGAAAAGAGAGAGGGGAAGAAATTTGGATCGAGCGTCGGTTGTACACTTGGGCTGTACTGCTCCTGCTTCAGGAGAAGGGAGGTGCGGTGCACGTTTGGTCAACAGAAGCTTGGAGATTAATCAAAGTAAACGCTAATTTCAATCTCCAAGTTTGTATTAATTAACAGTGCTCTGGCAGATCTTGCACCGACGGATCCCGTCGTCGAACCATGGATGGACGGTTCATTGCTGATGGACCACATCCAAGGCATATGAACTCTGACCAATCGGCGCCCGGCTACTAGTTTTTCCTCTTGTTTCAGATCGAGAGCGTCGGTTGCTGGTTAGTTTAAGATGAGACGGAGGCACCTGTCGTTCATTCCTGAGCTCTGTTCGGAATGCAGAGTTTCGAGATTCATACGTGATTCCTTGTCGGTTGCATCGATCAGGAATGACTAAGGGCATCTTCAGCCGTTGGCCTTTCACAAGGGGCAAAAAATCGTTCCCTGGGGACGCACCGGCGCTAAACCACGCACTGAGGGTGTGATGCCTTCCAGTCGCGGTCCCCCACAGGTTTTTAAAATGTTTAAATTTGGCGCAAACACAACGCAAACACGGGCGAGTTCGTTCAAATTTAAACATATTTTACAAAAAAAAGAAAAAAAAACTACCGCGGGCTACCCCCGCCGTCTCCCTCGCCGCCCGCCCACGCGGTTCTACATACCGAGGAGGAGGCGTGTAGAACCGCGTGTAGTCGCCGCCGCCGCCGTCGTCGTCGTCGCCCCCAGTTGGCGCGGCGGGTTGGACGGTCCGAGGGCATCGTCGTCGTCGTCGCTGTCGAGGACCACGACGCCGTGCTTGTCCTCGCGCCCACGCTTGCGGGCGGCGATCTCCTCCAGGGCCCGGCGCTGCCGGACCATCTCGTCGTGGAGGTAGTCGTCCCGCGCCCACCGCAGGGCGTCCTCGTCGGAGAAGCCACGCCGGGCTACCTCCTCGTACTCCGCGGGGAGGGCGGGCTCCGGCTTGGGCTCGACGAGGACGAAGCGGCCGGTGGGGGAGGCGTTGTCGCCGATGCGGACGCCGGATCTGCGGGTGCGCGCGCTGACAGGCGTGCCCTGGGGCTCCGGCTTGACGGGGCGGAGATGGAGGCAGGGGGAGCCGCCGGACGAGGAGGAGGATCCCCCGGTCTCCATGCGCCTCGGGGTCCAGGAGCTTCCCCGGCGGCGTGGGAAGGACGGGGGAGCGGGGTACTCGAGGCGCGGCGTGTTGCCGCCCTCGATGTACTCGAGGACGGCCTCCAACGTGCGCCCGGGCACGCCCCACCACCAGGCTCGACGCCGTTGGTGGCCTCGAGCTGCTCGGCGTGACAGCGGCGGAAATAAGGCTCCCAGAGCGGGCTGTCGGGGACGTACCGTGGTCCTTCCCTCGCCGCACGCGGCAGGGACGAACGGATGCGTGCAATCTCCGCACGCCGCGCCGCGCCGGTGGGTATCGGGGGCATCGGCACGCCGCCGGCGCTGATCCTCCACGCCGCGGGCACCCGCATGTCCGGCGGGACCGGGTACTCGGCCTCGAAAAGGAGGCGAGCCTCGTTCTCGTGAAGATGGTGGCGGCCGAAGCCGTTCGCCGCCGCGCCGTCGCCTGGGAAGCGCTCGGCCATGGGTGTGATGAACTGGAGACGGCGAGAGAGAGGAGAGGGAGGAACGACGACAGCGAGAGAGTGCGAGTCGCCGAGTGCGCTGGGGCGCGTCTTATATAGGCCGAGGCGCCGCCCGTGCGCGAGCGCCGTGAGTACGCGTGGCGGGCGAGGCAGGGCGAGGGACGCGCGTCATCCGGTCTTCACTGCGCCACCCGTGAGGCATCAATGGCGCAGGCTGACCGGCGCGGCAGCGCGGCAGCTTTGGCATTGATTTGCCGCGGGAAACGAGGCGATGAGGACGACGAAGGGGCGAGAAGAGGGTAGAGTCGCTGACGCGGCGGTCCCGCGGCTGTTTCGCGCCAAAACAGTTCGCCCCGGCACCCCCGGGTGTCCCCAGCGCACCGGTTCGGCCTGGGTCCGCCGGCGCTGTTTTCGGCCCAAGCCGGCGAAAATCGAGCTCCTGGGGGCGCGACTGGGCCGATTTTTCGGCGTCGGCGCAAAAAAACCGCCTGGGGAGGCCTTCCTGGGGGCGCGGCTGGAGATGCCCTAAGGGTCTGTTTGAATCCTTTCGAGCTTCTAACTTCACGAACTCCACGGTTGAATGGTTGGGCTCCAAGAAGCTGGATTCTTTCTCTTTTTTTTAGGGAAAGAAAAGTTGGATTCTTTAAGGTGAGCCCGAATGCGGTGCAAAAAACAAAAGCGATGTCGGCCCAGTTTCACTGAAAAGAAAATATGGAGTTCACCCATATTACGGCAGAATGCCACTGCCAAAGAAAACGGTTCAGCCGCTCCCACCTGAATCGGTATGTTTCTCCAAAGAAAGAGATAAATGAATACCTACATACCCATCTCCTTCAACAGGTCTCCCTCTCATAACCCTACATCCAGGGCATATTTATTCCCAAGGTGTTTTGGTGATTGATGACAATGCATTTGCGGACTATCGTGTGTCTCGAATATTTCAGATGTTTCATGACTAGGCACAAGACGGTTAGGAGCCCCTCGAAAATTATTGAAGAAGGCGTTTTTTACGTTCATTTTTTGGTGGATTTGAGTCGTAGGAAAGCCGTACTATTAAGAAGAGGTCCGCTTTGGAAAGGTTTGGGTGAAATCGTCACGTACACGTTTACTCCTCTTTGCATCGCCTTTCCTTTAGCACTTTGGAGCATCCTTCATTTCTTCTTGTTTGTGCGAAAAGTAGTTTTCCTATCTGTTGCTGTTCTGAGGCTTGCGGTAGTACTGCTCTTCGTAGCGGTAGTACCGCAGGCCCCTGCGATAGTACCGCATGCCTTTGCGGTAGTACCGCAGGTGGTCACGGTAGTACCGCTCCTTGGGATCCATAGTACCGTGAGCCCTGGTCCGGCACAACACCAGTAGCGGAAGTAGGAGCGGATGTAATTTTTTACATCCGCTCCCCGCGCGGTACTACCGCTTGCCTTCAGCGGAAGTACCGTGTCAGACTTTTGCACTATTTGGTATCCAGCGAAACTAGCCACGGACGTTTACTTGTCCACGGCCTTCCTAGGCCTGGTCCAACTCTGCCTTGCGGTAGTACCGCAAGGGTGTGCGGTAGTACCGTGAGGCCTTGCGGTAGTACCACTTGGCAGGCGCGGTAGTACCGCTTGTCGCGGGCTAGTTAAGTGGATAACGGTTAGATTTCTCTCTCCACTATATAAGGGGTATCTTCTTCTCCGAGTTGACCACCTCTTCCAACCCTAAGCTCCATTGTTGCTCCAAACTCCATTTCCGCCCGATCTCTCTCCCTAGACAACCAAACTTGTTGATTTTCTAGGGATTGGTTGAGAAGGCCTCGATCTACACTTTCACCAAGAGAAATTCGATTCCCCCCACCAATCCCTTGTGGATCTTGTTACTCTTGGGTGTTTGAGCACCCTAGACGGTTGAGGCCACCGCGGAGTCATATTCCATTGTGGTGAAGCTTCATGGTGTTGTTGGGAGCCTCCGATTAAGTTATGGAGATTGCCTCAACCTTGTTTGTAAAAGGTCCGGTCGCTGCCACCAAGGGCACCAATAGTGGAATCACAGTATCTCGCATTGTGTGAGGGTGTGAGGAGAATACGATGGCCCTAGTGGCTTCTTTGAGAGCATTGTGCCTCGACACCGCTCCAACGGAGACGTACTTTCCCTCAAAAGGAAGGAACTTCGGTAACACATCCTCGTCTCCATCGGCTCCACTCTTGATTATCTCGTACCTTTACTTGTGCAAGCTTATTTGTGTTATTTTCCTTGCTTGCTTGTGTGCTTGTTGTTGTTGCATCATATAGGTTGCTCACTTAGTTGCATGTCTAGACAACCTACCTTGATGCAAAGTTTAATTTGGTAAAGAAAAGTTAAAAATTGTTAGTTGCCTATTCACCCCCCTCTAGTCAACCATATCGATCCTTTCAATTGGTATCAGAGCCTCGTCTCTTTACTAAGGATTTTGTCATCCGAAGAGTATGGTTGACACCATAGACGGTGTGGAGGAGCACTCCGGTGTGAATCCGATCTCGTCTACGGGCGATGAGGGAACCTCGGTCTCTCGTGAGGAATTCAATGTGGCCTTGGAGACATTGGGAACCTCCATGACGACCGAGGTTGAAAGCATGTTTACTAAATTCATTGAAGGGCTTAAATTATCCACCACACCGTTGAAAGTGGGTGATCCCACTAACAAGGTGACGGATGCTAACTCCGACAAGGGGGGAGCTACTAGTGAAAAGGCTCCCTCCTCTAGTGGTAAAAATGGCACCGACATCTTTGCCCATGTGGAACCTCCACTTGTTTATGGTGGACCGATTCCTTCCACTCATTTGAATCATGCCGGTCCTCCCCCTAAGATTGTGAAAAATGAGGACTTTGATCCTTGGATCTATCGATTTAAGCGTCATTTAAATCATGTGAATACTAATCTTTGCAGAATCAATGAAGAAGGTTTCTATCCACATGACCGAAGCAACTTCACTCCAAGAGAAGCCACGGATAATCAATTCAATGAGAATGCTCTCTTCATCATCCAAGATGCAATTCCACCCGAAGATCTTCCTCACCTCCGGCCCTACGCCATAGAAAAAGATGCATGGCACCAAGTTGTTTCTCTCTACTGGGGAAGCGCAAGAATTCAACACTCCCACTATGAAATGGTGCAAGATGAAGCCGATGAGTTTGCTATGAAGGAAGATGAAGAACCTCGTGAGCTTTATCAAAGAGTAACCAAATTCGTGGTTTCACTCCGAGATCATGGGAGCAAGGACACGGATGACAATTGGATCAAGCGCAAATTCCTCAAGGCAATGATGCCTTGCCACAAGGCTATGTCCTCCGTCATTCGTCAAAGGCCGGACTTCCACACCTTGTCCTCAAGTGAAGTGTTGGATGAGTTTGTGGCTATGAGCATCTTGGACAAGATCGCGGACAATGCGGTGCTTCGATCTCAAAGGGCAAAGAACCCCAACCTTGCATTGAAGGCCAAGGTTTGTGTTGAAGAAGAAGAAGAAGAAGAGGAAGAAGAGGAAAGCAACCCCGAAGATACAAAGTATGCCTATCATGAACACATGGCACTTGCTTCAAGGCAATTTTGGAGCAAGAAAAACTCAAGGCCAAACTTCAACAAGAACATCTCAAGTGGCACGAAGAACAAGCAATGTCTGCGGACTTGCTATAATTGTGGCAGTGTGAGCCATTTTGTTGCGGAGTGCCCATATGAGAAGAAAGAAGACAATGGTGGCAAGCTCATCCGAAAGGACAAAGCCAAGTCTTTCCCAAACAAGAGCAACTTCACCAAGAAGACCCCTCACAAGGCGTTGGTGGTTCAAGAAGATTACTATGAGGATGATGATGATGATGAAGATGGTGAGTCGGTTGCCATGGCCTCCGTTGCCATTGCAACAACTCCACGAGTGTCTCTCTTCGACTCACCAAATGAGAGCATCACCGCCAAGTGCCTCATGGCTAAAGCCACCAACAAGGTAACCCCCAACATCAAAACTACCATCATTAATAATCCCTCCTTGACGGATTGCATTGATGAATATGAGGGATCTAGTGTGGAGGAAAATGAGTTTGAGTCCTTTATGGGTAAACTCAAGGGTAAATCCAAGAAGCATTTCGTTGCTCTCTTGGAACAACTTGGTGAAGCCAATGACATGATCGAGGCTCACGAAGATACTATCTCCAAGATGGAGGGGCATAGTCATGACTATGCCGATGAGATTCCGGATCTTTCCAGTGCTCTTGAGGAAGAGTGTGGTCTTCGTTTGGCTCTTGAGGAGTCACACAACATTGACCGCGCTAAGTTAAAGAAAGATTCTGATCATTCTCTTGTTGTTTCTCGTGTGCTAAACTCCGAGAAGGCCAAGCTTGGGTTGATCTTGCTAGACTCAAAGAGGAGTTTTACCTACTTGAAAAGGCTCACAAGGTCTTGAAGGGTGCTCATGCTATCCTCAAAGAGTCTCATGATCAACTTCAAGTAAAGCTAACCAAGGAGAAAGCCACTTTTCCTCGTATGATGTTAATTGATAAGGCAAATGCTACTAACCCATGTTGTGAGCATGTGCATCTTGTTTAGGAGAACGCTAAGTTAAAGGTGCAACTTGAGAAAGGTCTTGTGTCTTGCATACAAGGCGAGAAGAACCTCAATGACCTTTTGACCAACCAAAAGGGAGTTGTGGCCAAGGAAGGGATTGGGTACGTGCCCAAGTCCAAGAACAAGAAGAAGAATGACAAGGCCAAATGACCTCCTCCTCTCAAGCAAACCTTTGTGAAGGAGGGAGAGGGTGCTACCGAGGAGAAGGAGAAGAACACCGTGAGGGTTAGTGATGCCAAGAAGGGCAACACTTCCCTTCCCAACAAAGCCGGCAACTTTAACCCTTATGTGGTGTGTCGTGCTAGAGATGGGCATGTTTATGCCAAATTTGTTGGTTCTCCTTATGAGTACATTGAATGGTCTATTTGGGTTCCTAAGACCCTTGTTACTAACATCAAAGGACCCATTACAAAATGGGTACCTAAAACCAAGCATTGATCTCTTGTAGGTGTTTGTTTCCGGTGGGGGTTCATGGTTGCTCGATAGTGGAGCTACTAATCATATGACCGGAAGCAAGGACTTGGTGGTGGACGTGCAAAAGATTCCATCCATGCCCACCAATGTCGAGTGGGGTGACGCCTCGTCCTCTAAGGTATTGGGACTCGGCAAGGTTGTCATTTCTCATGATCTTATGATCGAGAAGGTCATGCTTGTTGAGTCCCTTGCATACAATTTACTTTTCGTTCGTCAACTAGCACTCATGGGTTTTGCCTCCTTTTTTGATGTTGATACCGTGGCCCTCTTGTGGAGCAAGACTCTTAAAGTAGCCTTTGTTGGGCATGTCGAAAATGGTCTCTATGTGATCAACTTTTCGGAGCGACTCACTAAGACCGCGACATGCCTAATGGCTAAAATTGACGTGGGATGGCTTTGGCATCTCCGTCTAGCCCATGTCAATATGAGATCTTTTCAAAGTCTTCTCAAGGGGGACCATGTCCGTGGACTAACAAATGTTAGTTTTGCCAAAGATCGTGCTTGCAGTGCTTGTATCGAAGGTAAGCTACATGAAAAGGCTCACCCTCCCACGACTATCATTTTCTCGAAGAGGCCTTTGGAGCTCCTTCACATGGATCTCTTTGGGCCTCCATCTTTTGATAGTCTTGGGGGTAGGAAGTATTGCTTGGTGATTGTGGATGATTATTCAAGATACACTTGGGTATATTTCTTCAAGAGGAAGAGTGAGACCCAACAAACCGTCATCGACTTTGCAAATGAGGCTGAACGTCAACACAATGCAAAGATCTTGACAATAAGAAGTGACAACGGCACCGGGTTCAAGAACTACACCTTGGATGAGTTTCTTAGTGATGAGGGGATCAAGCAACAATATTCCGCACCATACACCCCTCAACAAAATGGTGTAGCGGAGAGGAAGAACCGGACGTTGGTGGATGCGGCAAGGACCATGATGGCGGAGTTCAAGTCTCCATACAACTTTTGGGCTGAAGCCATCAACACCGCGTGTCATGCATCAAATCGGCTCTACCTTCACAAAGGCTTGAACAAGACTCCATATGAGATACTCACTAGGAACAAGCCCAACCTCAAGTACTTCCGGGTGTTCGGGTGTAAGTGTTTCATTCTCAAGAAAGGTGTTCAATTGTCTAAATTTGAGGCTAGAGCTCATGAGGGCATATTTGTTGGTTATGCTACAAACTCCCATGCTTACCGTGTCCTCAATAAGTCCACGAGACTTATTGAGGAGACATGTAACGTGGAGTTTGATGAGAATAACGGCTCCCAAGTGGAGCAAAGTGGCACTTGTGATGTAGGTGATGAAATTCCTCCCACCATAAGAATAATGGGTGTTGGTTTTATCCTACCCATTGAGTAACCCCTTGTGGCCGAAGGAGAAGGACAATGCTCCACTCATTTGGAGCTATCACCGACCCAAGGCCCACATGCTTCCGAAGAACAAAGTGAAGGCCCTCAACCTCAAGCACAAGACCAAGGGCAAGGTCAATCTCAAGATGATGTTGTAACATCAAGTGATGCCCAAGGTCAAGTTCTCTCCTCCGAACAAGTTAAAGATCAAGAGCTTCTTCGAGATCAAGAACAAGCTCAAGACGGCGCTCAAGATGATCAAGTGACCACTTCCTCGTCTCACCCCCGAGGAGGAATTGCAGCGTCGTGCCGCCAAGATTGCTTCCAAGCACTCCACTAAGGATCATCTCATGACAAATGTGCTTAGAAGCTTAAGAAAGGGGGTAAGCACTCGTAGACAATTAGCAAACTATTGTGAACATCACACGTTTGTCTCTTGTGTTGAACCCCGAAAGGTCTATGAGGCGCTCGAAGATCCGGATTGGGTCAATGCCATGCATGAAGAACTCAACAACTTCGAGCGCAACAAGGTGTGGAGATTGGTGCCAAGGCCAACGGGGAACCACAATGTCATTGGAACCAAGTGGATATTTAAGAACAAGCAAGATGCTCATGGGATTATCATTCGCAACAAGGCCCGTTTGGTAGCACAAGGCTACTCCCAAGTCGAGGGTATCGACTACGGTGAAACCTTTGCCCTGGTTGCTCGTCTTGAATCCATTCGCATGTTGATTGCATATGCTTCTCATCATAACTTTAAGTTACAACAAATGGATGTGAAGAGTGCTTTTCTTAATGGTCCCATCAATGAGTTGGTATATGTCAAGCAACC
>NC_041386.1:646545742-646572419 GCF_002162155.2 Triticum dicoccoides
GAGGATCCCTACTTTCCCGATCATGTGTATCAACTCGATAAGGCACTCTATGGCCTTAAACAAGCCCCACGTGCATGGTATGATGATACGTCGCCAAAGTATCTACTCTTCCAAACACTTTTGCCCTTGTTTTGGACTCTAACTTGCATGATTTGAATGGAACTAACAAGGACTGACGTTGTTTTCAGCAGAATTACCATGGTGTTATTTATGTGCAGGAGCAAACGTTCTCGGAATGACCTGAAACTTCACGGAGACACTTTTCAGAAAATAAGAAACATACCTGCCAAAGATGAAGGCCAGGGGGCCCACCACCTTGCCATGAGGGTGGGGGGCGCGCCCCTACCTCGTGGGCCCCCTATTGCCTCTCCGACCCCAACTCCACCTCCATATATTGAGTTTTGATGAGAAAAATCAGAGAGAAGAAATCATCGCGTTTTATACGGAGCCGCCGCCAAGCCCTAAAACCTCTCGGGAGGGCTGATCTGGAGTCCGTTCGGGGCTCCAGAGAGGGGAATCCGTCGCCATCATCATCATCAACCATCCTCCATCGCCAATTTCATGACGCTCGCCGTTGTGCCTGAGTAATTCCATCGTAGGCTTGCTGGACGGTGATGGGTTGGATGGGATCTATCATGTAATCGAGTTAGTTTTGTTAGGGTTTGATCCCTATTGTCCACTATGTTCTGAGATTGATGTTGCTATGACTTTGCTATGCTTAATGCTTGTCACTAGGGCCCGAGTGCCATGATTTCAGATCTGAACCTATTATGTTTTCATCAATATATGAGTGTTCTTGATCCTATCTTGCAAGTCTATAGTCACCTATTATGTGTTATGACCCGTTAACCCCGAAGTGACAATAATCGGGATACTTACCGGTGATGACCGTAGTTTGAGGAGTTCATGTATTCACCATGTGTTAATGCTTTGTTCCGGTTCTCTATTAAAAGGAGGCCTTAATATCCCTTAGTTTCCGTAAGGACCCCGCTGCCACGGGAGGGTAGGACAAAAGATGTCATGCAAGTTATTTTCCATAAGCACGTATGACTATGTTCGGAATACATACCTACATTATATCAATGAACTGGAGCTAGTTCTCTGTCACCCTAGGTTATGACTGTTACATGATGAACCGCATCTGGCATAATTCTCCATCACCGATCCATTGCCTACGAGTTCTCCATATATTGTTCCTTGCTATTGCTATCATCACTACAAAATACCAAAAACATTACTTTTACTACTGTTACCTTTTGCTACCGTTATCACTACTATCATATTACTTTGCTACTAAACACTTTGCTGCAGATATTAAGTTTCCAGGTGTGGTCGAATTGACAACTCAGCTGCTAATACTTGAGAATATTCTTTGGCTCCCCTTGTGTCGAATCAATAAATTGGGTTGAATACTCTACCCTCGAAAACTGTTGCGATCCCCTATACTTGTGAGTTATCAAGAGCATTTTCTGACGCAGTTGCCGGGGAGCATAGCTCTATTCTTTGAGTCACTTGGGATATATATCTGCTTATCATTATGAAGAACTTGAAAGATCCGAAAACCAAGATCTATCCCTCAACTACGAGGGGAGGTAAGGAACTGCAATCTAGCTCTGCACTTGATTCACCTTCTATTATGAGTAAGTTTGCGACACCTACACCTACTTCTGCTATTTGTTCTGATATGTCGCATGTTATTGATGATGCCACTTCTGCTATGCATGATACTTATGATGAAACTACCTCTATGCCTAATACTACTATGCCACTTAGTGATTTTCTTGATGAAGAACTTGCTAGGGCTAGAGAGATTGAAAATATTGAATCTGATGATACTGATGAAAGTGATGATGAAGAACCACTTGCTATTCCTAAGGGTTATGTTTTTGATCAAGATGCTTCTTTAGCCATTTTAGCTTACAGAAATAGAACTGAACTTAAAAAATTATTAGCTAAATGGAGTAAGCAATCTCTAAATGATAGCATGAAACCAGACCCTACTTTTGCTACTTCACCTATCTTTGTTACTAATAAGGATTATGAATTCTTTGTTGATCCTGATATAATTACTCTGGTTGAATCTGATCCTTTTCATGGTTGTGAATCTGAAACTGTTGTGGCACATCTTACTAAATTGAATGATATAGCTACCCTGTTCACTAAAGATGAGAGAACTCGCTACTTTTATATCCTTAGAATATTTTCATTCTCATTAAAGGGTGATGCTAAGATATGGTATAATTCTCTTGATCCTGATTGTGTGCGTAGTCCCCAGGATATGATTTATTACTTCTCTGCTAAATATTTCCCTGCTCATAAGAAACAAGTTGCTTTAAGGGATATATATAATTTTGTGCAAATTGAAGAAGAGAGTCTCCCACAAGCTTGGTGGAGGCTTCTCCAATTACTTAATGCTTTTCCTGATCATCCTCTTAAGAAAAATGAAATACTTGATATCTTTTATAATGGACTAACCGATGCCTCCAGAGATTACCTGGATAGTTGTGCTGGTTCTGTTTTCAGGGAAAGAACACCGGATGAAGATGAAATTCTATTGAATAATATGTTGACCAATGAAAATAATTGGACACCTTCGGAGCCAATTCCTGAGCCTATTCCTAAACCAACTCCGAAGAAGAGGCCTAATCTATTTCTCAGTCCTGAAGATATGCAAGAGGCAAAGAAATTTATGAAAGAAAAAGGTATTAAAGCTGAAGATGTTAAGAATTTACCTCCTATTGAAGAAATACATGATCTTAATTTACCGCCTGTTGAAGAAACATATAATCTTAATCCTTTACCTATTGAAGAAACTCATGGTCTTGATAACCCGACACAGGTAGTAAAGGTAAATTCTCTCTATAGATATGATAAAGCTGTAATCCCATTTACTAAAATTGCTAGACCATGCTTAGTTGAGTTTGATAAATTTATGGCTAAGCAAGAAGACTTTAATGCTTATTTTGGTAGACAATTAAAATACAATTCAAATATGCTTGGACACTTGGGTGATTATATGGCTAATGTTAAAGGTGAACTTAAACTTATTAGTAAACATGCTTCTGTGGTTACCACTCAAGTAGAACAAGTACTTAAAGCTCAGAATGATTTGCTCAATGAATTGAACAGTAAGAATAATGATAATGCTATCAGAGTTATGACTAGAGGTGGTAGAATGACTCAGGAACCTATGTATCCTGAAGGCCATCCTAAAAGAATTGAGCAAGATTCTCAGAGAACTAATATAGATGCACCTAGCTCTTCTAAAAAGAAGAAAAAGAAAAATGATAGGACTTTGCATGCTTCTAGTGATACTATTGTTGAAATACCTGAGAATCCAAATGATATTTCTATTTCTGATGCTGAAACTCAATCTGGTAATGATAATGACATAGAAATTGAACCTGTTTTTGATATTGATAACCCGCAATCAAAGAATCAACGTTATAATAAGAAAGACTTTGTTGCTAGGAAACATGGTAAAGAAAGAGAGCCTTGGGTTCGGAAACCCATGCCTTTTCCCCCCAAACCATCCAAGAAAAAAGATGATGGGGATTTTGAGCGCTTTGCTGAAATGATTAGACCTATCTTTTTGCGTATGCGATTAACTGATATGCTTAAAACAAATCCTTATGCTAAGTATATGAAATATATTATTACAAATAAACGAAAGATACCGGAAGCTGAAATTTCCACCATGCTTGCTAATTATACTTTTAAGGGTGGAATACGAAAGAAACTTGGAGATCCATGAGTACCCACTATACCATGCTCCATTAAAGGAAACTATGTTAAAACTGCTTTATGTGATCTTGGAGCCAGTGTTAGTGTTATGCCTTTCTCTTTATATCATAGACTTGATTTGAATAAATTGACACCTACTGAAATATCTTTGCAAATGGCTGATAAATCAACTGCTATACCTGTCGGAATTTTTTAGGATGTGCCTGTTGTAGTTGCAAATGTTACTATTTTAACGGACTTTGTTATTCTTGATATTCCCGAGGACGATAGTATGTCTATTATTCTTGAAAGACCCTTTTTGAATACTGCAGGGGCTGTTATTGATTGCACTAAAGGCAATGTCACTTTTCATGTTAATGGTAATGAGCATACGGTACACTTTCCGAGGAAACAACCTCAAGTTCATAGTATCGACTCTATTGGAAAAATTCCATCGATTATATTTGGAGGTTTTGAATTTCCTCTTCCTACTATCAAGAAGAAATATGATATTCTTGTTATTGGGGATGTGCATATCCCCGTTGAGGTAACATAGTGTTACTCGAAGTTTCTCCGGTTCCATGTTATTCGGAATGAGTTCGTTAACAAGACTTGATCAACCTTGTTAGTGGATTCCTTTTGATGATCATGAGATGGATGAAACTAGAAGGCACAACTTTCTGTACCCCACTTTTACTTTCTGTTATTTATATTAAATAAAATAGAAATAAATATTTTTCTGTCTGTTATCTGATTATCCGTGCAATATAAAAATACCTCAAAAATAAAAGTTCTCCAAATACCCTAAAAATTAAATATGATTTTTTTCTAGAATATTTGAGGATTTATAGAACAAAGAACACACCAGGGGGGCCAACCACCTTGCTGTTGGAAATATGCCCTAGAGGCAATAATAAAAGTATTATTATATTTCAATGTTCATGATAAATGTCTTTTATTCATGCTATAACTGTATTATCCGGAAATCGTAATACACGTGTGAATACTTAGACCACAATATGTCCCTGGTGAGCCTCTAGTTGACTAGCTCGTTGTGATCAACAGATAGTCATGGTTTCCTGACTATGGACATTGGATGTCGTTGATAACGGGATCACATCATTAGGAGAATGATGTGATGGACAAGACCCAATCCTAAGCATAGCATAAAAGATCGTGTAGTTCGTTTTGCTAGAGCTTTGCCAGTGTCAAGTATCTCTTCCTTCGACAATGAGATCGTGTAACTCCCGGATACCGTAAGAGTGCCTTGGGTGTATCAAACGTCACAACGTAACTGGGTGACTATAAAGGTGCATTACAGGTATCTCCGAAAGTATCTGTTGGGTTGACACGGATCGAGACTGGGATTTGTCACTCCGTATGACGGAGAGGTATCTCTGGGCCCACTCGGTAATGCATCATCATAATGAGCTCAATGTGACCAAGGTGTTGGACACGGGATCATGCATTACGGCACGAGTAAAGTGACTTGCCGGTAACGAGACTGAACAAGGTATTGGGATACCGACGATCGAGTCTCGGGCAAGTAACGTACCGATTGACAAAGGGAATTGCATACAGGGTTTGATCGAATCCTCGACATCGTGGTTCATCCGATGACAACATCGAGGAGCATGTGGGAGCCATCATGGGTATCCAGATCCCGCTGTTGGTTATTAACTGAGAGCGTCTCGGTCATGTCTGCATGTCTCCCGAACCCGTAGGGTCTACACACTTAAGGTTCGGTGACGCTAGGGTTATTAGGAAGACTAGTATGTGACTACCGAATGTTGTTCGGAGTGCCGGATGGGATCCTGGACGTCACGAGGAGATCCGGAAGGGTCCGGAGGTAAAGATTTATATATGGGAAGTTGTCAAACGGACACCGGGAAGTTTCGGGGTCATACCGGTATTGTACCGGGGCCACCGGAAGGGTTTCGGGGGTCCACCGGGAGGGGCCACCCCTCCCGGGGGGCCACATGGGCTGCGTGGGGCAGGGAGCCAGCCCCTGGTGTGCTGGCCGCACCCCCTCCCTTGGGCCCATGCGCCTAGGGTTGAGGGGGAACCCTAGAGGGGGCGCCCCCCCTTGGCTTGGGGGGCAAGCCACCCTCTCCCCTCTCCCCTAGGCCGCCGCACCCCCCCTAGATGGGTTCTAGGGGGCCGGCCCCCTTCTCCCTTCCCCCTATAAATAGAGGGGTGAGGGGAGGGCAGCCGCACCACCCTCCAAGGCGCAGCCCTCCCCTCCCCAACACCTCTCCTCCTCTGTTGTGTGCTTGGCGAAGCCCTGTCGGAGTACTGCCTCTCCACCATCACCACGCCGTCGTGCTGCCGATGGAGCTGTCTTCCTCAACCTCTCCTTCCCCCTTGCTGGATCAAGAAGGAGGAGACGTCTCCCGTCCCGTACGTGTGTTGAACGCGGAGGTGCTGTCCGTTCAGCACTTGGTCATCGGTGATTCGAATCACGTCGAGTACGACTACATCATCACCTTGCAAGCTTCCGCACGCGATCTACAAGTGGTATGTAGATGCTAACTCTCTCCCTTGACTCGTTGCTTAGATGAACTCATAGATGGATCTTGGTGAAACCGTAGGAAAAATTTTAATTTTCTGCAACGTTCCCCAACAGTGGCATCATGAGCTAGGTCTATGCGTAGTTCTCTTTGCACGAGTAGAACACAATTTTGTTGTGGGCATGGATTTTGTCATCTTACTTGCCTCTACTAGTCTTTTCTTGCTCAACGGTATTGTGGGATGAAGCGGCCCGGACCAACCTTACACGTACGCTTACGTGAGACCGGTTCCACCGACTGACATGCACTAGTTGCATAAGGTGGCTGGCGGGTGTCTGTCTCTCCCACTTTAGTTGGAGCGGAATCGATGAACAGGGCCCTTATGAAGGGTAAATAGAAGTTGACAAAATCACGTTGTGGTGATTCGTAGGTAAGAAAACGTTCTTGCTAGAACCCAATTGCAGCCACGTAAAAGATGCAACAACAATTAGAGGACGTCTAACTTGTTTTTGCAGCGATTGATCATGTGATGTGATATTGCCAGAAGTTGTGATGAATGATGAATTGTGATGTATGAGATCATGTTCTTTGTAATAGGATTCACGACTTGCATGTCGATGAGTATGACAACCGGCAGGAGCCATAGGAGTTGTCTTTATTTTTTGTATGACATGCGTGTCATTGAATAACGCCATGTAAACTACTTTACTTTATTGCTAAACGTTAGTCATAGAAGTAGAGGTAGTCGTTGGCGTGACAACTTCATGAAGACATGATGATGGAGATCATGATGATGGAGATCATGATGATGGAGATCATGGTGTCAAGCCGGTGACAAGATGATCATGGAGCCCCGAAGATGAAGATCAATGGAGCTATATGATATTGGCCATATCATGTCACAACTATATAATTGCATGTGATGTTTATTATGTTTATGCATCTTGTTTACTTAGGACGACGGTAGTAAATAAGATGATCCCTTATAAAAATTTCAAGAAGTGTTCTCCCCTAACTGTGCACCATTGCTATAGTTCGTCGCTTCTAAGCACCACGTGATGATCGGGTGTGATGGATTCTTACGTTCACATACAACGGGTGTAAGACAGTTTTACACAGCGAAAACACTTAGGGTTAACTTGACGAGCCTAGCATGTGCAGACATGGCCTCGGAACACGGAGACCGAAAGGTCGAACACGAGTCGTATGGAAGATACGATCAACATGAGAATGTTCACCGACGATGACTAGTCCGTCTCACGTGATGATCGGACATGGGCTAGTCGACTCGGATCGTGTAACACTTAGATGACTAGAGGGATGTCTAATCTAAGTGGGAGTTCATAATTTGATTAGAACTTTATTATCATGAACTTAGTCTAAAACCTTTGCAAATATGTCTTGTAGATCAATGGCCAACACTAATGTCAACATGAACTTCAACGCGTTCCTAGAGAAAACCAAGCTGAAAGATGATGGCAGCAACTATACGGACTGGGTCCGGAACCTAAGGATCATCCTCATAGCTGCCAGGAAACAATATGTCCTAGAAGGACCGCTAGGTGACGCTCCCGTCCCAGAGAACCAAGACATTATGAATGCTTGGCAGTCTCGTGCTGATGATTACTCCCTCGTTCAGTGCGGCATGCTTTACAGCTTAGAACCGGGGCTCCAAAAGCGTTTTGAGCACCACGGAGCATATGAGATGTTCGAAGAGCTGAAACTAGTTTTTCAAGCTCATGCCTGGGTCGAGAGATATGATGTCTCCGACAAGTTCTACAGTTGTAAGATGGAGGAAAACAGTTCTGTCAGTGAGCACATCCTGAAGATGTCTGGGTTGCACAACCGTATGACCCAGCTGAACATTAACCTCCCAGATGAGGCGGTCATTGACAGAATCCTCCAGTCGCTCCCACCAAGCTACAAGAGCTTTGTGATGAACTACAACATGCAGGGGATGGAAAAGACCATTCCTGAAGTGTTCTCGATGCTGAAGTCAGCATAGGCTGAAATCAAGAAAGAACATCAAGTGTTGATGGTCAATAAGACCACTAAGTTCAAGAAGGGCAAGGGTAAGAAGAACTTCAAGAAGGACGGCAAAGATGTTGCCGCGCCTGGTAAGCCAGTTACCGGGAAGAAGTCAAAGAATGGACCCAAGCCTGAGACTGAGTGCTTTTATTGCAAGGGGAAGGGTCACTGGAAGCGGAACTGCCCCAAATACTTAGCGGATAAGAAGGCCGGCAACACCAAAGGTATATTTGATATACATGTGATTGATGTGTACCTTACCAGTACTCGTAGTAACTCCTGGGTATTTGATACCGGTGCCGTTGCTCATATTTGTAACTCACAGCAGGAGCTGCGGAATAAATGGAGACTGGCGAAGGACGAGGTGACGATGCGCGTCGGGAATGGTTCCAGAGTCGATGTGATCGCCGTCGGCACGCTGCCTCTACATCTACCTACGGGATTAGTTTTGAACCTTAATAATTGTTATTTAGTGCCAAGTTTGAGCATGAACATTGTATCTGGATCTCGTTTAATACGAGATGGCTACTCATTTAAGTCTGAGAATAATGGTTGTTCGATTTATATGAGAGATATGTTTTATGGTCATGCTCCGATGGTCAATGGTTTATTCTTAATGAATCTCGAGCGTAATATTACACATGTTCATAGTGTATATGCCAAAAGATTTAAAGTTGATAACGATAGTCCCACATAATTGTGGCACTGCCGCCTTGGTCACATTGGTGTCAAGCGCATGAAGAAGCTCCATGCCGATGGACTTTTAGAGTCTCTTGATTATGAATCGTTTGACACGTGCGAACCATGCCTTTTGGGCAAAATGACCAAGACTCCATTCTCCGGAACAATGGAGCGAGCAACCAACTTGTTGGAAATCATACATACCGATGTGTGCGGTCCAATGAGCGTTGAGGCTCGCGGAGGATATCGTTATGTTCTCACTCTCACAGATGACTTGAGTAGATATGGGTATGTCTACTTAATGAAACACAAGTCTGAGACCTTTGAAAAGTTCAAGGAATTTCAGAATGAGGTAGAGAATCAACGTGACCGAAAGATAAAATTCTTACGATCAGATCGTGGAGGAGAATACTTAAGTCACGAATTTGGTACACACTTAAGGAAATGTGGAATCGTTTCACAGCTCACGCCGCCTGGAACACCTCAGCGAAACAGTGTGTCCGAACGTCGTAATCGCACCCTATTGGATATGGTGCGGTCTATGATGTCTCTTACCGATTTACCGCTATCATTTTGGGGATACGCTCTAGAGACAGCTACATTCACTTTAAATAGGGCACCGTCTAAATCCGTTGAGACGACACCGTATGAATTATGGTTTGGAAAGAAACCTAAGCTGTCGTTTCTAAAAGTTTGGGGATGCGATGCTTATGTCAAGAAACTTCAACCTGAAAAGCTCGAACCCAAGTCGGAAAAATGCGTCTTCATAGGATACCCTAAGGAAACTATCGGGTATACCTTCTACTTAAGATCCGAAGGCAAGATCTTTGTTGCCAAGAACGGATGCTTTCTGGAAAAAGAGTTTCTCTCGAAAGAAGTAAGTGGGAGGAAAGTAGAACTCGATGAAGTACTACCTCTCGAACGGGAAAGTGGCGCAGCGCAGGAAACCGTTCCTGTGATGCCCACACGAACTGAAGAGGAAAACAATGATGATGATCAAGGTACTTCGGATCAAGTTACTGCTGAACTTCGTAGGTCCACAAGGACACGTTCCGCACCAGAGTGGTACGGCAACCCTGTCCTGGAAATCATGTTGTTAGACAACAATGAACCTTCAAACTATGAAGAAGCGATGGCGGGCCCAGATTCCAACAAATGGCTTGAAGCCATGAAATCCGAGATAGAATCCATGAATGAAAACAAAGTATGGACTTTGACAGACTTGCCCGATGATCGGCGAGCGATAGAAAACAAATGGATCTTTAAGAAGAAGACGGACGCGGATGGTAATGTCACCATCTATAAAGCTCGACTTGTCGCTAAGGGTTATCGACAGGTTCAAGGGATTGACTACGACGAGACATTCTCTCCCGTAGCGAAGCTGAAGTCCGTCCGAATCATGTTAGCAATTGCCGCATACTATGATTATGAGATATGGCAGATGGACGTCAAAACGGCATTCCTTAACGGGCATCTTAAGGAAGAACTGTATATGATGCAGCCGGAAGGTTTTGTCGATCCTAAGAACGCTAACAAAGTATGCAAGCTCCAGCGATCCATTTATGGGCTGGTGCAAGCATCTCGGAGTTGGAATATTCGCTTTGATGAGATGATCAAAGCGTTTGGGTTTATGCAGACTTATGGAGAAGCCTGCGTTTACAAGAAAGTGAGTGGGAGCTCTGTAGCATTTCTCATATTATATGTAGATGACATACTCTTGATGGGAAATAATATAGAATTTCTGGATAGCATTAAGGCCTACTTGAATAAGTGTTTTTCAATGAAGGACCTTGGAGAAGCTGCTTACATATTAGGCATCAAGATCTATAGAGATAGATCAAGACGCCTCATAGGTCTTTCACAAAGCACATACCTTGATAAGATTTTGAAGAGGTTCAAAATGGATCAGTCCAAGAAGGGGTTCTTGCCTATGTTACAAGGTGTGAGATTGAGCTCGGCTCAGTCACCGACCACGGCAAAAGATAAAGAAGAGATGAGTGTCATCCCCTATGCTTCAGCCATAGGATCTATTATGTATGCCATGCTGTGTACCAGACCCGATGTAAACCTTGCCGTAAGTTTGGTAGCAAGATACCAAAGTAATCCCTGCAAGGAACACTAGACAGCGGTCAAGAATATCCTGAAGTACCTGAAAAGGACGAAGGACATGTTTCTCGTTTATGGAAGAGACGAAGAGCTCGTCGTAAAGGGTTACGTCGACGCTAGCTTCGACTCAGATCTGGATGACTCTAAGTCACAAACCGGATACATGTATATGTTGAATGGTGGAGCAGTAAGCTGGTGCAGCTGCAAGCAGAGCGTCGTGGCAGGATCTACATGTGAAGCGGAGTACATGGCAGCCTCGGAGGCAGCGCATGAAGCGATTTGGGTGAAGGAGTTCATCACCGACCTAGGAGTCATACCCAATGCGTCGGGGCCGATCAAACTCTTCTGTGACAACACTGGAGCTATTGCCCTCGCCAAGGAGCCCAGGTTTCACAAGAAGACCAGGCACATCAAGCGTCGTTTCAACTCCATCCGTGAAAATGTTCAAGATGGAGACATAGAGATTTGCAAAGTACACACGGATCTGAATGTCGCAGATCCGCTGACTAAACCTCTCTCGCGTGCAAAACATGATCAACACCAGAACTCTATGGGTGTTCGATTCATCACAATGTAACTAGATTGGTGACTCTAGTGCAAGTGGGAGACTGTTGGAAATATGCCCTAGAGGCAATAATAAAAGTATTATTATATTTCAATGTTCATGATAAATGTCTTTTATTCATGCTATAACTGTATTATCCGGAAATCGTAATACATGTGTGAATACTTAGACCACAATATGTCCCTGGTGAGCCTCTAGTTGACTAGCTCGTTGTGATCAACAGATAGTCATGGTTTCCTGACTATGGACATTGGATGTCGTTGATAACGGGATCACATCATTAGGAGAATGATGTGATGGACAAGACCCAATCCTAAGCATAGCATAAAAGATCGTGTAGTTCGTTTTGCTAGAGCTTTGCCAGTGTCAAGTATCTCTTCCTTCGACCATGAGATCGTGTAACTCCCGGATACCGCAAGAGTGCCTTGGGTGTATCAAACGTCACAACGTAACTGGGTGACTATAAAGGTGCATTACAGGTATCTCCGAAAGTATCTGTTGGGTTGACACGGATCGAGACTGGGATTTGTCACTCCGTATGACGGAGAGGTATCTCTGGGCCCACTCGGTAATGCATCATCATAATGAGCTCAATGTGACCAAGGTGTTGGACACGGGATCATGCATTACGGCACGAGTAAAGTGACTTGCCGGTAAGGAGACTGAACAAGGTATTGGGATACCGACGATCGAGTCTCGGGCAAGTAACGTACCGATTGACAAAGGCAATTGCATACAGGGTTTGATCGAATCCTCGACATCGTGGTTCATCCGATGACAACATCGAGGAGCATGTGGGAGCCATCATGGGTATCCAGATCCCGCTGTTGGTTATTGACTGAGAGCGTCTCGGTCATGTCTGCATGTCTCCCAAACCCGTAGGGTCTACACACTTAAGGTTCGGTGACGCTAGGGTTATTAGGAAGACTAGTATGTGACTACCGAATGTTGTTCGGAGTCCCGGATGGGATCCTGGACGTCACGAGGAGATCCGGAAGGGTCCGGAGGTAAAGATTTATATATGGGAAGTTGTCAAACGGACACCGAGAAGTTTCGGGGTCATACCGGTATTGTACCGGGGCCACCGGAAGGGTTCCGGGGGTCCACCGGGAGGGGCCACCCCTCCCGGGGGGCCACATGGGCTGCGTGGGGCAGGGAGCCAGCCCCTGGTGGGCTGGCCGCACCCCCTCCCTTGGGCCCATGCGCCTAGGGTTGAGGGGGAACCCTAGAGGGGGCGCCCCCCTTGGCTTGGGGGGCAAGCCACCCTCTCCCCTCTCCCCTAGGCCGCCGCACCCCCCCTAGATGGGTTCTAGGGGGCCGGCCCCCTTCTCCCTTCCCCCTATAAATAGAGGGGTGAGGGGAGGGCAGCCGCACCACCCTCCAAGGCGCAGCCCTCCCCTCCCCAACACCTCTCCTCCTCCGTTGTGTGCTTGGCGAAGCCCTGTCGGAGTACTGCCTCTCCACCATCACCACGCCGTCGTGCTGCCGGTGGAGCTGTCTTCCTCAACCTCTCCTTCCCCCTTGCTGGATCAAGAAGGAGGAGACGTCTCCCATCCCGTACGTGTGTTGAACGCGGAGGTGCTGTCCGTTCAGCACTTGGTCATCGGTGATTGGAATCACGTCGAGTACGACTACATCATCACCTTGCAAGCTTCCGCACGCGATCTACAAGTGGTATGTAGATGCTAACTCTCTCCCTTGACTCGTTGCTTAGATGAACTCATAGATGGATCTTGGTGAAACCGTAGGAAAAAATTTAATTTTCTGCAACGTTCCCCAACACTTGCCACGAGGGTGGAGGGCGCACCCACCCCTCTAGGGCGCGCCCCCTGCCTCGTGGGCCCATGGTGGCCCTCCTCCACTTATTCTTGCACCCATACACTCCTTCTTCCTCCCCCAAACACGAATAACCAGCTCAAGCATGAGTTCTAGCTCATCTTGCTGCCATTTTCGATCTCCTTGCTCAAAGCACCTCTCACAAAACTGCTTGGGGAGATTGTTCCTTGGTATGTGACTCCTCCATTGGTCCAATTAGTTTTTGTTCTAGTTCTTTATTCATTGCAAATTTTGCTGCTTAGGTGACCCTGTTCTTGAGCTCGCATGTCAAATTTATATGGTCAAAAGTAGTTTTGATGCATGATATAGGCCCTAGGCACTTGTAGGAGTAGTTGCTATCAATATTATTGAGTTTGGTTTACTTTTATTTTGAAGTTACTAAAAAATTTCAGAATTTTTCATAGGAAGAAAAATGCTTAGGAAAATGTTTCAAGGTGGTTCTTCAAGGAAGCAAGGACCCAGGCTTGCAATGCGTGATGCTGACGAAGAGCCACCAAGAGACGCTCCAATGCGTCCTGTGAGTGGCCTTCTGAAAAATTTATGGATCAAGCGGGAATAAAAGAAGAATTCAACGCATATTTGCGTAACGCTGATCTCGTGAACTTCGAGGAAGAGAAGTGCAGTCAGTATCATAATCTCACTAGTTCCTTTGTGAGGAGGTTTGAATTTTCAACTTCACGTAATTCTCCAACTGTCTTGTTTGATCTTTATGATAAATCTTATACCATGGACTTAGAGGATTTTACCACTGCATGCAAACTTCCACAATGGGGTAGTATAAGGGATCCTCACAAATCTGAATTTAGAGATTTTCTTGCTAACATAACTGTGGGAGAATCTAGAGATATTACACAAGCTACCATAGGGAGCATTCACTTTTCTGCTATACATTATTTTTCTCTCTTCATAGGTAGATGCATTAATGGTAAATATGAGGCATGTCACATGTGTGTCCCCGATCTTAGTATTCTTAGGAGTGTTGTGTTAGGAGACAAATCATATAATTTGGGAGCCATTGTTGCACGTAGGTTGCATCTTAATAGACGTAATAGAGATTTCTTTGGTGGAATTTATGCAACCCGCATAGCTAATTTTCTTGGTATAGATGTACATGAAGATGATATTGAATTACCTCCTGCCTATCTAGATTTTAATGCTATGGTTCACCAGTTTGTCGAGAGGAACGAATCACCTCTCCAGTATCGACTAATCTTTGACAGACACCGTGTTGTCCGTATTACTCTCCCTGCTCCTGGTTTCTTTGATTATCGGGCAAGAGGAGGATATACTATTACCAGAGAGGAGGCAAATGAGTATGAGAGGAGAGAGGAGGCCGCACGTTGCCACACTGCAGCTCAGTAGGCGATAGCTGCTGCATCACTGTACAACCCCAACAATTATTATTATGGATATAAGCCAGGCCAGCCGTGGCCATAGACCAACTTAGGCCAAAAGCCTAAGCTTGGGGGAGTACGTATTTCCCACCGACATTATATTCATGTTCACACACTCATTGCTAAATGTCGGTGCTCATACTTTTTCATTGTATCATCCATGCTAGTTTAATTTCCTTTTTATGCTTTCTTCTTGTGTGTTTAATAAACCTTAGGAAAAACCAAAAAAAGTTAGTTGTATCTTTTAATTAGTTTACTTTCCATGCTTGTAGTAGTAATTAACAAGAAAACCCCAAAAGATTTCATGTTCTTCTTTTGCTTGTTGGGAGCTTTCCCGTGTAAATAGTTTTATCTCCTTTCTTTTCTTTGGGGGTCGATAGGAGAAGACCATGATTAAATTGTTGAAGTGGCTCTTATATACATTATTGTTGATCTGACAAAAGAGCCCATATTGCCTTGTTGTCTCCTGTTTATTGAATGCCTGTAGATTCCAGCTTAGTCCGATGCATGTGCACTATTATTATTATTCACATCATTCGGTCGTGCAAGTGAAAGGCAATTATGACGATATATGATGGACTAACTGAGATGAGAAAAGCTGGTATGAACTCGACCTCTTTTGTTTTTGTAAATATGATTAGTTCATCGTTCTTGATTCGGCCTATTATGAATAAACATGTTTGCAATGACAACTAGAGATCATAGTTTCTTGTGCCATGCTTGATTAGCTATGAGTTATAATGGTTTACCTTGCGTGCCAACATGCTATTAAAATGGTTGTGATGTGGTATGATAGGGTGGTATCCTCCTCTGAATGATTTAAGTGACTTGACTTGGCACATGTTCACGCAATTAGTTGAAACAAAATCAACATAGCCTTCACGATATTTATGTTCATGGTGGATTATATCCTACTCATGCTTGCATTCGATGTTGATTAATTTTAATGCATGTTCATGACTGTTGTTGCTCTCTAGCTGGTCGCTTCCCAGTCTTTTGCTAGCCTTCACCTGTACTAAGCGGGAATACTGCTTGTGCATCCAAACTCCTTAAACCCCAAAGTTATTCCACATGAGTCCACTATACCTACCTATATACGGTATCTACCTGCCGTTCCAAGTAAATTTGTATCTGCCAAACTCTAAACCTTCAAATAAATATCCTGTTTTGTATGCTCGAATAGCTCATGTATCAACTAGGGCTGTCTGTATCTTCCATGTTAGGCGGGTTATTCTCAAGAGGAGTGGACTCCGCTCCTCACTCACGAGATAAATGGCTGGTCACCGGGATGCCCAGTCCCATGCTTTATGCAAACTAAATCAAAATAATTGCAAACAAAACTCCCCCTGGGACTCTTGTTAGTTGGAGGCACTCGTTGTTTCGAGCAAGCCATGGATTGATGCTTGTGGTGGAAGGGGGAGCATAAACTTTACCATTCTGTTTGGGAACCGCCTATAATGTGTGTAGCATGGAAGATATTGCCATATGTTGGTTGTTATGTTGACAATGAAAGTATACTGCTCAAAATATTATTCACCTCTGTTTCAAAACTGAGCTCTGGCACCTCTACAAATCCCTGCTTCCCTCTGCGAAGGGCCTATCTATTTACTTTTATGCTAAGTCATCATCCTCTTATGAAAAAGCACCAGTTGGAGAGCACTGTTGTCATTTGCATTCATTATTGTTAGTTTACATTGAGTATGACTTGACTGGATCTCTTTTACCATGAATTACAATGTCTAGTCAGTCCTTGGTCTTTAAAGGTGCTCTGCATTTATGTTTTGCGGTCTCAGAAAGGGCTAGCGAGATACCACCTTGTTATATCATATTATGATTGTTTTGAGAAAGTGTTGTCATCCGAGTTTCATTATTATGGCTCGCTAGTTGATTATGCTATTGATATGAGTAACTTGAGACCTATGCGTTATTGTGAATGTGGTTAGTTATAATCTTTGCTGAAAACTTGAATGCTGGCTTTACATATTTACAACAACAAGAGCAAACAGAGTTTGTAAAAGTTTTTCTTTATCACTTTCTGTTTGTCAACTGAATTGCTTGAGGACAAGCAAAGGTTTAAGCTTGGGGGAGTTGATATGTCTCCAACATATCTACTTTTCCAAACACTTTTGCCCTTGTTTTGGACTCTAACTTGCATGATTTGAATGGAACTAACCCGGACTGATGCTGTTTTCAGCAGAATTACCATGGTGTTATTTATGTGCAGGAGCAAATGTTCTCGGAATGACCTGAAACTTCACGGAGACACTTTTCAGAAAATAAGAAAAATACCTGCCAAAGATGAAGGCCAGGGGGCCCACCACCTTGCCACGAGGGTGGGGGCGCGCTTGCCCCCCTACCCCCTACCTCGTGGGCCCCCTGTTGCCTCTCCGACTCCAACTCCACCTCCATATATTGAGTTTCGATGAGAAAAAATCAAAGAGAATAAATCATCGCGTTTTACGATACGGAGCTGCCGCCAAGCCCTAAAACCTCTCGGGAGGGCTGACCTGGAGTCTGTTCGAGGCTCCGGAGAGGGGAATTCGTCGCCATCGTCATCATCAACCATCCTCCATCGCCAATTTCATGATGCTCACCGCCGTGCATGAGTAATTCCATCGTAGGCTTTGCTGGACGGTGATGGGTTGGATGGGATCTATCATGTAATCGAGTTAGTTTTGTTAGGGTTTGATCCCTAGTGTCCACTATGTTCTGAGATTGATGTTGCTATGACTTTGCTATGCTTAATGCTTGTCACTAGGGCCCGAGTGCCATGATTTCAGATCTGAACCTATTATGTTTTCATCAATTTATTGGTGTTCTTGATCCTATCTTGCAAGTCTATAGTCGCCTATTATGTGTTATGATCCGTTAACCCCGAAGTGACAATAATCGGGATACTTACCGGTGATGACCGTAGTTTGAGGAGTTCATGTATTCACCATGTGTTAATGCTTTGTTCCGGTTCTCTATTAAAAGGAGGCCTTAATTTCCCTTAGTTTCCGTAAGGACCCCGCTGCCACGGGAGGGTAGGACAAAAGATGTCATGCAAGTTCTTTTCCATAAGCACCTATGACTATGTTCGGAATACATGCCTACATTATATCAATGAACTGGAGCTAGTTCTGTGTCACCCTAGATTATGACTGTTACATGATGAACCGCATCCGGCATAATTCTCCATCACCGATCCATTGCCTACGAGCTTTCCATATATTGTTCTTCGCTTATTTACTTTCCCATAGCTATTGCTATCGTCATTACAAAATACCAAAAACATTAATTTTACTACTGTTACCTTTTGCTACCGTTATCACTACTATCATATTACTTTGCTACTAAACACTATGCTGCAGATATTAAGTTTCCAGGTGTGGTTGAATTGACAACTCAGCTGCTAATACTTGAGAATATTCTTTGGCTCCCCTTATGTCGAATCAATAAATTTGGGTTGAATACTCTACCCTCGAAAACTGTTGCGATCCCCTATACTTGTGGGTTATCATATGACCACCTTACAGAGTTGTTACAAGACCGTGGTTTTGAAGTTGGGTTAATTGACCCCACTCTTTTTACTAAGAAGGTCAAAGGGGAGTTGTTTGTGTGCCAATTAGATGTTGATGATATTATCTTTGGTTCCACTGACAAAGCTTTCAATGAGGAATTTGCCGCTCTCATGACCTCAAAGTTCGAGATGTCTTCCATGGGAGAGTTGAAGTTCTTTTTCGGGTTCGAAGTGAAACAAAGAAGGGAAGGAACCTTCATCAACCAAGCCAAATACACTCAAGACTTGCTCAAGAGATTCAAGCTAAGTGATGTCAAGCTGGCGTCCACTCCTATGCCTGTCAAATGCCAACTTGACATAGATCCCAATGGTAAAGCGGTGGATCAAAAGGTATATCGCTCCATGATTGGCTCTTTGCTTTACCTTTGTGCATCTAGACCGGATATCATGTTGAGTGTGGGAATTTGTGCACGGTTTCAAGCCGCACCTAAGGAAAGTCACTTCATGGCGGTCAAGTGAATCTTTCGATATTTGGCTCATACCCCAAACTTTGGCCTATGTTACCCAAGAGGAGCAAACTTCAAGCTTGTAGGTTATTCGGACTCGGATTGGGCGGGAGACAAAGTGGATAGGAAGTCCACTTCCGGAGGGTGCCAATTTCTCGGGTGCTCTTTGGTGAGTTGGTCTTCCAAGAAGCAAAGTTGTGTGTCTCTTTCGTCCACCGAAGCGGAGTATGTGGCGGCCGGTAGTTGTTGTGCACAACTCTTATGGATGAGGCAAACTTTAAAGGATTACGGTGCCATTTGTGACAAAGTGCCTCTTTGGTGTGACAATGAAAGTGCAATCAAGATTTCTCTCAACGCGGTGCAACACTTCAAGATGAAGCATATTGAGATCCGGTATCATTTCATCCGGCATCATATTAGGCAAGGAGAGATCGAGCTAAACTATGTCAACACTCTTGATAACCTTGCAGACATCTTCACGAAGCCCTTGGATGAAGCAAGATTTCGCGAGTTAAGGCATGAGCTAAATATCATTGATTCGAGCAATGTTGCTTGCCACTTGACGCTGGACAGTGGGAATTTTAGTACTAGCGCGCACATTAATTACGTGCTTGCTTGTTTAGCCATTGCTGTACTGGCCCCAAGGAAGAAATTTGCATCCTCGACATGCAAGACAAGAGAGAGGGGAAGAAAAAAATTTCGAGCGTCGGTTGTACAGTTGGGCTGTACTGCTCCTGCTTCAGGAGAAGGGATGCGCGGTGCGCGTTTGGTCAACAGAAGCTTGGAGATTAATCAAAGTAAACGCCAATTAATCTCCAATTTTGTATATACTTCTGCTCCTCCTGAATTAATTAACAGCGCTCTGGCAAATCTTGCACCAACGGATCCCGTCATCGAACCTTGGATGGACGGTTCATTGCCTGGTGTCCATGATGGACCACATCCAAGGCATATGAACTCTGACCAATCGGCGTCGGCTACTAGTTTTTCCTCTTGTTTTAGATCGAGAGTGTCGGTTGCTGGTTAGTTTAAGATGAGACGGAGGCACCTGTCGTTCATTCCTAAGCTCTGTTCGGAATGCAGAGTTTCGAGATTCATACGTGATTCCTTGTCGGTTTCATCGATCAGGAATGACTAAGGGTCTGTTTGAATCCTTTCGAGCTTCTGACTTCATGAACTCCACGGTTGAATGGTTGGGCTCCAAGAAGCTAGATTCTTTCTCTCTTTTTTGAGGGAAAGAAAAGCTGGATCCTTTAAGGTGAGCCCGAATGCGGTGCAAAAAACAAAAGCGATGTCGGCCCAGTTCCACTAAAAAGAAAATATGGAGTTCACCCATATTACAACAGAATGCCACTGCCAAAGAAAATGGTTCAGCCGCTCCCACCTGAATCGGTATGTTTCTCCAAAAGAAAAGATAAATGAATACCTACATACCCATCTCCTTCAACAGGTCTCCCTCTCATAACCCTACACCCGGCTATAAGGGCATATTTATTCCCAAGGTGTTTTGGTGATTGATGACAATGCATTTGCGGACTATCGTGTGTCTCGAGTTTTTCAGATATTTCATGACTAGGCACAAGACGATTGGGATCCCCTCGAAGATTATGGAAGACGGTGTTTTTCTACGTTCATTTTTTGGTGGATTTGAGTCGTAGGAAAGTCATACTATTAATAAGGGGTCCGCTTTGGAAAGGTTTGGGTGGAATCGTCACGTACATGTTTACTCCTCTTTGCACCGCCTTTCCTTTAGCACTTTGGAGCATCCTTCGTTTCTTCTTATTTGTGCAAAAAGTAGTTTTCCTATCTGTTGTTGTTTTGAGGCTTGCGGTAGTACTGCTCTTCGTAGCAGTAGTACCGCATGCCTTTACGGTAGTACCGCAGGTGGTCACGATAGTACCGCTCCTTGGGAGCTGTAGTGCCATGAGCCCTGGTCCGGCACATCACCAGTAGCGGAAGTAGGAGCGGATGTAATTTTTTACATCCGCTCCCCGCGCGGTACTACCACTTGCCTTCAGCGGAAGTACCGTGTCGGACTTTTGCACTATTTGGTATCCAGCGGAACTAGCCACGGACGTTTATTTGTCCACGGCCTTCCCAGGACTGGTCCAACACTGCCTTGCAGTAGTACCGCAAGGGTGTGCGGTAGTACCATGAGGCCTTGCGGTAGTACCACTTGGCAGGCGCGGTAGTACCGCTTGTCGCGGGCTGGTTAAGTGGATAACGGTTAGATTTCTCTCTCCACTATACAAGGGGTATCTTCTTCTCCGAGTTGACCACCTCTTCCAACCCTAAGCTCTATTGTTGCTCCAAACTCCATTTCCACCCGATCTCTCTCCCTAGTCAACCAAACTTGTTGATTTTCTAGGGATTGGTTGAGAAGGCCTTGATCTACACTTTCACCAAGAGAAATTCAATTCCCCCCACCATTCCCTTGTGGATCTTGTTACTCTTAGGTGTTTGAGCACCCTAGATAGTTGGGGCCACCGTGGAGTCATATTCCGTTGTGGTGAAGCTTCGTGGTGTTGTTCGGAGCCTCCGATTAAGTTGTGGAGATTGCCTCAACCTTGTTTGTAAAAGGTCCGGTCGCTGCCTCCAAGGGCACCAATAGTGGAATCATGACATCTCGCATTGTGTGAGGGTGTGAGGAGAATACGACGGCCCTAGTGGCTTCTTCGGGAGCATTGTGCCTCCACACCGCTCCAACGGAGACGTACTTTCCCTCAAAAGGAAGGAACTTCGGTAACACATCCTCGTCTCCACCGGCTCCACTCTTGGTTATCTCGTACCTTTACTTGTGCAAGCTTATTTGTGTTATTTTCCTTGCTTGCTTGTGTGCTTGTTGTTGTTGCATCATATAGGTTGCTCACTTAGTTGCATGTCTAGACAACCTACCTTGATGCAAAGTTTAATTTGGTAAAGAAAAGTTAAAAATTGTTAGTTGCCTATTCACCCCCTCTAGTCAACCATATCGATCCTTTCAATTGGTATCAGAGCCTCGTCTCTTTACTAAGGACTTTGCCATCCGAAGAGTATAATTGACACCGTAGACGGTGTGGAGGAGCACTCCGGTGTGAATCCGATCTCGTCTACGGGCGATGGGGGAACCTCGGTCTCTCGTGAGGAATTCAATGTAGCCTTGGAGACATTGAGAACCTCCATGATGACCGAGGTTAAAAGCATGTTTACTAAATTCATTGAAGGGCTTAAATTATCCACCACACCGTTGAAAGTGGGTGATCCCACTAACAAGGTGACGGATGCTAACTCCGACAAGGGGGAAGATACTAGTGAAAAGGCTACCTCCTCTAGTGGTAAAAATGGCACCGGCATCTTTTCTCATGTGGAACCTCCACTTGTTTATGGTGGACCGATTCCTTCCACTCATTTGAATCACGCCGGTCCTCCCCCTAAGATTTTGAAAAATGAGGACTTTGGTTCTTGGGTCTATCGGTTTAAGCATCATTTAAATCATGTGAATACTAATCTTTGGAGAATCATTGAAGAAGGTTTCTATCCACATGACCGAAGCAACTTCACTCCAAGAGAAGTCGCGGATAATCAATTCAATGAGAATGCTCTCTTCATCATCCAAGATGCAATTCCACCCGAAGATCTTCCTCACCTCCGACCCTATGCCATAGCCAAAGATGCATGGCACCAAGTTGTTTCTCTCTACTGGGGAAGCGCAAGCATTCAACACTCCAACTATGAAATGGTGCAAGATGAAGCTGATGAGTTTGCTATGACGGAAGATGAAGAACCTCGTGAGCTTTATTGAAGAGTAACCAAACTCGTGGTTTCAATCCGAGATCATGGGAGCAAGGACACGGATGACAATTGGATCAAGCGCAAATTCCTCAAGGCAATGATGCCTTGCCACAAGGCTATGTCCTCCGTCATTCGTCAAAGGCCGGACTTCCACACCTTGTCCTCAAGTGAAGTGTTGGATGAGTTTGTGGCTATGAGCATCTTGGACAAGACCGTGGACAATGCGGTGCTTCGATCTCAAAGGGCAAAGAAGCCCAACCTTGCATTGAAGGCCAAGGTTTGTGTTGAAGAAAAAGAAGAAGAGGAAGAAGAGGAAAGCAACCCCGAAGATACAAAGTATGCCTATCATGAACACATGGCACTTGCTTCAAGGCAATTTTGGAGCAAGAAAAACTCAAGGCCAAACTTCAACAAGAACATCTCAAGTGGCACGAAGAACAAGCAACGTGTGAGGACTTGCTATAATTGTGGCAATGTGAGCCATTTTGTTGCGGAGTGCCCGTATGAGAAGAGGGAAGACAATGGTGGCAAGCTCATCCGAAAGGACAAAGCCAAGTCTTTCCCAAACAAGAGCAACTTCACCAAAAGACCCCTCACAAGGCGTTGGTGGTTCAAGAAGAGTACTATGAGGATGATGATGATGATGATGATGAAGATGGTGAGTCAGTTGCCATGGCCTCCGTTGCCATTGCAACAACTCCACGAGTGTCTCTCTTCGGCTCACCAAATGAGAGCATCACCGCCAAGTGCCTCATGGCTAAAACCACCAACAAGGTAACCCCCAACATCAAAACTACCATCATTAATAATCCCTCCTTGACGGATTGCATTAATGAATATGAGGGATCTAGTGTGGAGGAAAATGAGTTTGAGTCCTTTATGGGTAAACTCAAGGGTAAATCCAAGAAGCATTTCGTTGCTCTCTTGGAACAACTTGGTGAAGCCAATGACATGATCGAGGCTCACGAAGATACTATCTCCAAGATGGAGGGGCATAGTCATGACTATGCCGATGAGATTCCGGATCTTTCCAGTGCTCTTGAGGAAGAGTGTGGTCTTCGTTTGGCTCTTGAGGAGTCACACAATGTTGATCGCGCTAAGTTAAAGAAAGATTCAGCTCATGCTCTTGTTGTTTCTCGTGTGCTAAACTCCGAGAAGGCCAAGCTTGGGTTGATCTTGCTAGACTCAAAGAGGAGTTTTACCTACTTGAAAAGGCTCACAAGGTCTTAAAGGGTGCTCATCCTATCCTCAAAGAGTCTCATGATCAACTTCAAGTAAAGCTAACCAAGGAGAAAGCCACTTTTCCTCGTATGATGTTAATTGATAATGCAAATGCTACTAACCCATGTTGTGAGCATGTGCATCTTGTTGAGGAGAACGCTAAGTTAAAGGTGCAACTTGAGAAAGGTATTGTGTCTTGCATACATGGCGAGAAGAACCTCAATGACCTTTTGACCAACCAAAAGGGAGTTGTGGCCAAGGAAGGGATTGGGTACGTGCCCAAGTCCAAGAACAAGAAGAAGAATGACAAGGCCAAACGACCTCCTCCTCTCAAGAAAACCTTTGTGAAGGAGGGAGAGGGTGCTACTAAGGAGAAGGAGAAGACCACCATGAGGGGTAGTGATGCCAAGAAGGGCAACACTTCCCTTCCCAACAAAGCCGGCAACTTTAACCCTTCTTATGTGGTGTGCCATGCTAGAGATGGGCATGTTTATGCCAAATTTGTTGGTTCTCCTTATGAGTACATTGAATGGTCTATTTGGGTTCCTAAGACCCTTGTTACTAACATCAAAGGACCCATTACAAAATGGGTACCTAAAACCAAGCATTGATCTCTTGTAGGTGTTTGCTTCCGGTGGGGGTTCATGGTTGCTCGATTGTGGAGCTACTAATCATATGACCGGAAGCAAGGACTTGGTGGTGGACGTGCAAAAGATTCCATCCATTCCCACCAACGTCGACTGGGGTGACGCCTCGTCCTCTAAGGTATTGGGACTCGGCAAGGTTGTCATTTCTCATGATCTTATGATCGAGAAGGTCATGCTTGTTGAGTCCCTTGCATACAATTTACTTTCCGTTCGTCAACTAGCACTCATGGGTTTTGCCACCTTTTTTAATGTTGATACGTGGCCCTCTTGTGGAGCAAGAATCTTAAAGTAGCCTTTGTTGGGCATGTCGAAAATGGTCTCTATGTGATCAACTTTTCGGAGCGACTCACTAAGACCGCGACATGCCTAATGGCTAAAATTGACGTAGGATGGCTTTGGCATCGCCGTCTAGCCCATGTCAATATGAGATCTTTTCAAAGTCTTCTCAAGGGGGACCGTGACCGTGGACTAACAAATGTTAGTTTTGCCAAAGATCGTGCTTGCAGTGCTTGTATCGAAGGTAAGCTACATGAAAAGGCTCACCCTCCCACTACTATCATTTTCTCGAAGAGGCCTTTGGAGCTCCTTCACATGGATCTCTTTGGGCCTCCATCTTTTGATAGTCTTGGGGGTAGGAAGTATTGCTTGGTGATTGTGGATGATTATTCAAGATACACTTGGGTATATTTCTTCAAGAGGAAGAGTGAGACCCAACAAACTGTCATCGACTTTACAAATGAGGCTCAACGTCAACACAATGCAAAGATCTTGACAATAAGAAGTGACAACGGCACCGAGTTCAAGAACTACACCTTGGATGAGTTTCTTAGTGATGAGGGGATCAAGCAACAATATTCCACACCATACACCCCTCAACAAAATGGTGTAGCGGAGAGGAAGAACCGGACGTTGGTGGATGCGGCAAGGACCATGATGGCGGAGTTCAAGTCTCCATACAACTTTTGGGCTGAAGCCATCAACACCGCGTGTCATGCATCAAATCGGCTCTACCTCCGCAAAGGCTTGAACAAGACTCCATATGAGATACTCACTAGGAACAAGCCCAACCTCAAGTACTTCCGGGTGTTCGGGTGTAAGTGTTTTATTCTCAAGAAAGGTGTTCATTTGTCTAAATTTGAGGCTAGAGCTCATGAGGGCATATTTGTTGGTTATGCTACAAACTCCCATGCTTACCGTGTCCTCAGTAAGTCCATGGGACTTATTGAGGAGACATGTAACGTGGAGTTTGATGAGAATAACGGCTCCCAAGTGGAGCAAAGTGGCACTTGTGATGTAGGTGATGAAATTCCTCCCCAAGCCATAAGAATAATGGGTGTTGGTTTTATCCTTCCCATTGAGGAACCCCTTGTGGCCGAAGGAGAAGGACAATGCTCCACTCATTTGGAGCCATCACCGGCCCAAGGCCCACATGCTTCCGAAGAACAAAGTGAAGGCCCTCAACCTCAAGAACAAGACCAAGGGCAAGGTCAATCTCAAGATGATGTTGTAACATCAAGTGATGCCCAAGGTCAAGTTATATCCTCCGAGCAAGTTAAAGATCAAGAGCTTCTTCGAGATCAAGAACAAGCTTAAGACGGCGCTCAAGATGATCAAGTGACCACTTCCTTGTCTCACCCCCGAGGAGGAATTGGAGCGTCGTGCCGCCAAGATTGCTTCCAGGCACTCCACTAAGGATCATCTCATGACAAATGTGCTTAGAAGCTTAAGAAAGGGGGTAAGCACTCGTAGACAATTAGCAAACTATTGTGAACATCACGCGTTTGTCTCTTGTATTGAACCCCGAAAGGTCTATGAGGCGCTCGAAGATCCGGATTGGGTCAATGCCATGCATGAAGAACTCAACAACTTCGAGCGCAACAAGGTGTGGAGATTGGTGCCAAGGCCAACGGGGAACCACAATGTCATTGGAACCAAGTGGATATTTAAGAACAAGCAATATGCTCATGGGATTATCATTCGCAACAAGCCCCGTTTGGTAGCACAAGGCTACTCCCAAGTCGAGGGTATCGACTACGGTGAAACCTTTGCCCCCGTTGCTCGTCTTGAATCCATTTGCATGTTGATTGCATATGCTTATCATCATAACTTTAAGTTACAACAAATGGATGTGAAGAGTGCTTTTCTTAATGGTCCCATTAATGAGTTGGTATATGTCAAGCAACCCCC
>NC_041386.1:646572643-646601436 GCF_002162155.2 Triticum dicoccoides
GATCCGTACTTTCCCGATCATGTGTATCAACTCGATAAGGCACTCTATGGCCTTAAACAAGCCCCACGTGCATGGTATGATGATACATCGCCAAAGTATCTACTCTTCCAAACACTTTTGCCCTTGTTTTGGACTCTAACTTGCATGATTTGAATGGAACTAACCCGGACTGACGCTGTTTTCAGCAGAATTACCATGGTGTTATTTATGTGCAGGAGCAAACGTTCTCGGAATGACCTGAAACATCACGGAGACACTTTTCAGAAAATAAGAAAAATACCTGCCAAAGATGAAGGCCAGGGGGCCCACCACCTTGCCACGAGGGTGGGGGGCGCGCCTGCCCCCCTAGGGCGCGCCCCCCTACCTCGTGGGCCCCCTGTTGCCTCTCCGACTCCAACTCCACCTCCATATATTGAGTTTCGATGAGAAAAATCAGAGAGAAGAAATCATCGCATTTTAAGATATGGAGCCACCGCCAAGCCCTAAAACCTCTCGGGAGGGCTGATCTGGAGTCCGTTCGAGGCTCCGGAGAGGGGAATCCGTCGCCATCGTCATCATCAACCATCCTCCATCGCCAATTTCATGATGCTCACCGCTGTGCGTGAGTAATTCCATCATAGGCTTGCTGGACGGTGATGGGTTGGATGGGATCTATCATGTAATCGAGTTAGTTTTGTTAGGGTTTGATCCCTATTGTCCACTATGTTCTGAGATTGATGTTGCTATGACTTTGCTATGCTTAATGCTTGTCACTAGGGCCCGAGTGCCATGATTTCAGATCTGAACCTATTATGTTTTCATCAATATATGAGTGTTCTTGATCCTATCTTGCAAGTCTATAGTCACCTATTGTGTGTTATGATCCGTTAACCCCGAAGTGACAATAATCGAGATACTTACCGGTGATGACCGTAGTTTGAGGAGTTCATGTATTCACCATGTGTTAATGCTTTGTTCCGGTTCTCTATTAAAAGGAGGCCTTAATATCCCTTAGTTTCCGTAAGGACCCCGCTGCCACGGGAGGGTAGGACAAAAGATGTCATGCAAGTTCTTTTCTATAAGCACGTATGACTATGTTCGGAATACATGCCTACATTATATCAATGAACTGGAGCTAGTTCTGTGTCACCCTAGGTTATGACTGTTACATGATGAACCGCATCTGGCATAATTCTCCATCACCGATCCATTGCCTACGAGCTTTCCATATATTGTTCTTCGCTTATTTACTTTCCCGTTGCTATTGCTATCATCACTACAAAATACCAAAAACATTACTTTTACTACTGTTACCTTTTGCTACCGTTATCACTACTATCATATTACTTTGCTACTAAACACTTTGCTGCAGATATTAAGTTTCCAGGTGTGGTCAAATTGACAACTCAGCTGCTAATACTTGAGAATATTCTTTGGCTCCCCTTGTGTCGAATCAATAAATTGGGTTGAATACTCTACCCTCGAAAACTGTTGCGATCCCCTATACTTGTGGGTTATCAAGACCATTTTCTGACGCCGTTGCCGGGGAGCATAGCTCTATTATTTGAGTCACTTGGGATATATATATCTGCTTATCATTATGAAGAACTTGAGAGATCCAAAAACCAAGATCTATCCCTCAACTACGAGGGGAGGTAAGGAACTGCCATCTAGCTCTGCACTTGATTCACCTTCTGTTATGAGTAAGTTTGCGACACCTACACCTGCTTCTGCTATTTGTTTTGATATGTCGCATGTTATTGATGATGCCACTTCTGCTATGCATGATACTTATGATGAAACTACCTCTATGCCTGATACTACTATGCCACTTAGTGATTTCCTTGATGAACAACTTGATAGGGCTAGAGAGATTGAAAATATTGAATCTGATGATACTGATGAAAGTGATGATGAAGAACCACTTGCTATTCCTAAGGGTTATGTTTTTGATCAAGATGCTTCTTTAGCCATTTTAGCTTGCAGAAATAGAACTGAACTTAAAAAATTATTAGCTAAATGGAGTAAGCAATCTCTAAATGATAGCACGAAACCAGACCCTACTTTTGTTATTTCACCTATCTTTGTTACTAATAAGGATTATGAATTCTCTGTTGATCCTGATATAATTACTCTAGTTGAATCTGATCCTTTTCATGGTTATGAATCTGAAACTGTTGTGGCACATCTTACTAAATTGAATGATATAGCTACCCTGTTCACTAAAGATGAGAGAACTCGCTACTTTTGTATCCTTAGAATATTTCTGTTCTCATTAAAGGGTGATGCTAAGATATGGTTTAATTCTCTTGATCCTAATTGTGTGCGTAGTCCCCAGGATATGATTTATTACTTCTCTGCTAAATATTTCCCTGCTCATAAGAAACAAGCTGCTTTAAGGGATATATATAATTTTGTGCAAATTGAAGAAGAGGGTCTCCCACAAGCTTGGGGGAGGCTTCTCCAATTACTTAATGCTTTTCCTGATCATCCTCTTAAGAAAAATGAAATACTTGATATCTTTTATAATGGACTAACCGATGCCTCCAGAGATTACCTGGATAGTTGTGCTGGTTCTGTTTTCAGGGAAAGAACACCAGATGAAGCTGAAATTCTATTGAATAATATGTTGACCAATGAAAATAATTGGACACCTCCGGAGCCAATTCCTGAGCCTATTCCTAAACCAACTCCGAAGAAGAGGGGTATTCTATTTCTCAGTCCTGAAGATATGCAAGAGGCAAAGAAATTTATGAAAGAAAAAGGTATTAAAGCTGAAGATGTTAAGAATTTACCTCCTATTGAAGAAATACATGGTCTTAATTTACCGCCTGTTGAAGAAACATATAATCTTAATCCTTTACCTATTGAAGAAACTCATGGTCTTGATAACCCGACACAGGTAGTAAAGGTAAATTCTCTCTACAGATATGATAAAGCTGTAATCCCATTTACTAAAATTGCTAGCCCATGCTTAGATGAGTTTGATAAATTTATGGCTGAGCAAGAAGACTTTAATGCTTATTTTGGTAGACAATTAAAATACAATTCAAATATGCTTGGACACTTGGGTGATTATATGACTAATGTTAAAGGTGAACTTAAACTTATTAGTAAACATGCTTCTATGGTTACCACTCAAGTAGAACAAGTACTTAAAGCTCAGAATGATTTGCTCAATGAATTGAACAGTAAGAATAATGATAATGCTATCAGAGTTATGACTAGAGGTGGTAGAATGACTCAGGAACCTACGTATCCTGAAGGCCATCCTAAAAGAATTGAGTAAGATTCTCAGAGAACTAATATAGATGCACCTAGCTCTTCTAAAAAGAAGAAAAAGAAAAATGATAGGACTTTGCATGCTTCTAGTGATACTATTGTTGAAATACCTGAGAATCCAAATGATATTTCTATTTCTGATGCTGAAACTCAATCTGGTAATGATAATGACATAGAAATTGAACCTGTTTTTGATATTGATAACCCACAATCAAAGAATCAACGTTATAATAAGAAAGACTTTGTTGCTAGGAAACATGGTAAAGAAAGAGAGCCTTGGGTTCGGAAACCCATGCCTTTTCCCCCCAAACCATCCAAGAAAAAAGATGATGGGGATTTTGAGCGCTTTGCTGAAATGATTAGACCTATCTTTTTGTGTATGCGATTAACTGATATGCTTAAAACAAATCCTTATGCTAAGTATATGAAATATATTATTACAAATAAACGAAAGATACCGGAAGCTGAAATTTCCACCATGCTTGCTAATTATACTTTTAAGGGTGGAATACAAAAGAAACTTGGAGATCCAGGAGTACCCACTATACCATGCTCCATTAAAGGAAACTATGTTAAAACTGCTTTATGTGATCTTGGAGCCGGTGTTAGTGTTATGCCTTTCTCTTTATATCGTAGACTTGATTTGAATAAGTTGACACCTACTGAAATATCTTTGCAAATGGCTGATAAATCAACTGCTATACCTTTCGGAATTTTTTAGGATGTGCCTGTTGTAGTTGCAAATGTTACTATTTTAACGGACTTTGTTATTCTTGATATTCCCGAGGACGATAGTATGTCTATTATTCTTGAAAGACCCTTTTTGAATACTGCAGGGGCTGTTATTGATTGCACTAAAGGCAATGTCACTTTTCATGTTAATGGTAATGAGCATACGGTACACTTTCCGAGGAAACAACCTCAAGTTCATAGTATCGACTCTATTGGAAAAATTCCATCGATTATATTTGGAGGTTTTGAATTTCCTCTTCCTACTATCAAGAAGAAATATGATATTCTTGTTATTGGGGATGTGCATATCGCCATTGAGGTAACATAGTGTTACTCGAAATTTCTCCGGTTCCATGTTATTCGGAATGAGTTCGTTAACAAGACTTGATCAACCTTGTTAGTGGATTCCTTTTGATGATCATGAGATGGATGAAACTAGAAGGCACAACTTTCTGTACCCCACTTTTACTTTCTGCTATTTATATTAAATAAAATAGAAATAAATATTTTTCTGTCTGTTATCTGATTATCCGTGCAATATAAAAATACCTCAAAAATAAAAGTTCTCCAAATACCCTAAAAATTAAATATGATTTTTTCTAGAATATTTGAGGATTTATGGAACAAAGAACACACCAGGGGGGCCAACCACCTTACCACGAGGGTGGAGGGCGCACCCACCCCTCTAGGGCGCGCCCCCTGCCTCGTGGGCCCATGGTGGCCCTCCTCCACTTATTCTTGCACCCATACACTCCTTTTTCCTCCCCCAAACACGAATAACCAGCTCAAGCACGAGTTCTAGCTCATCTTGCTGCCATTTTTGATCTCCTTGCTCAAATCACCTCTCACAAAACTGCTTGGGGAGATTGTTCCTTGGTATGTGACTCCTCCATTGGTCCAATTAGTTTTTGTTCTAGTGATTTATTCATTGCAAATTTCGCTGCTTAGGTGACCCTGTTCTTGAGCTCGCATGTCAAATTTATATGGTCAAAAGTAGTTTTGATGCATGATATAGGCCCTAGGCACTTGTAGGAGTAGTTGCTATCAATATTATTGAGTTTGGTTTACTTTTATTTTGAAGTTACTAAAAAAATTCAGAATTTTTCAGAGGAATAAAAATGCGTAGGAAAATGTTTCAAGGTGGTTCTTCAAGGAAGCAAGGACCCAGGCTTGCAATGCGTGATGCTGACGAAGAGCCACCAAGAGACGCTCCAGTGCGTCCTTGTGAGTGGCCTTCTGAAAATTTTATGGATCAAGCGGGAATAAAAGAAGAATTCAACGCATATTTGTGTAACGCTGATCTCGTGAACTTCGAGGAAGAGAAGTGCAGTCAGTATCATAATCTCACTAGTTCCTTTGTGAGTAGGTTTGAATTTTCAACTTTACGTAATTCTCCAACTGTCTTGTTTGATCTTTATGATAAATCTTATACCATGGACTTAGAGGATTTTACCACTTCATGCAAACTTCCACAATGGGGTAGTATAAGGGATCCTCGCAAATCTGAATTTAGAGATTTTCTTGCTAGCATAACTGTGGGAGAATCTAGAGATATTAGACAAGCTACCATAGGGAGCATTCACTTTTATGCTATACATTATTTTTCTCTCTTCAAAGGTAGATGCATTAATGGTAAATATGAGGCATGTCACATGTGTGTCCCCGATCTTAGTATTCTTAGGAGTGCTGTGTTAGGAGACAAATCATATAATTTGGGAGCCATTGTTGCACGTAGGTTGCATCTTAATAGACGTAATGGAGATTTCTTTGGTGGAATTTATGCAACCCGCATAGCTAATTTTCTTGGTATAGATGTAAGCGAAGATGATATTGAATTACCTCCTGCCTATCTAGATTTTAATGCTATGGTTCACCACCAGTTTGTCGAGAGGAACGAATCACCTCTCCAGTATCGACTAATCTTTGACAGACACCGTGTTGTCCGTATTACTCTCCCTGCTCCTGCTTTCTTTGATTATCAGGCAAGAGGAGGATATACTATTACCAGAGAGGAGGCAGATGAGTACGAGAGGAGAGAGGAGGCCGCCCTTCGCCACACTGCAGCTCAGCAGGCGATAGCTGCTGCATCACTGTACAACCCCAACAATTATTATTATGGATATCAGCCTGGCCAGTCGTGGCCATAGACCAACTTAGGCCAATACCTAAGCTTGGGGGAGTACGTATTTCCCACTGACATTATATTCATGTTCACACACTCATTGCTAAATGTCGGTGCTCATACTTTTTCATTGTATCATCCATGCTAGTTTAATTTCCTTTTTATGCTTTCTTCTTGTGTGTTTAACAAACCTTAGGAAAAACCAAAAAAATAGTTGTAACTTTTAATTAGTTTACTTTCCATGCTTGTAGTAGTAATTAAAAAGAAAACCCCAAAAGATTTCATGATCTTCTTTTACTTGTTGGGAGCTTTCCCGTGTAAATAGTTTTATCTCCTTTCTTTTCTTTCGGGGTCGATAGGAGAAGATCATGATTAAATTGTTGAAGTGGCTCTTATATATATTATTGTTGATCTGACAAAAGAGCCCATATTGCCTTGTCTTCTCCTGTTTATTGAATGCCTGCAGATTCCAGCTTAGTCCGATGCACGTGCACTATTATTATTATTCACATCGTTCGGCCATGCAAGTGAAAGGCAATTATGACGATATATGATGGACTGACTGAGATGAGAAAAGCTGGTATGAACTTGACCCGTTTTGTTTTTGTAAATATGATTAGTTCATCGTTCTTGATTCAGCCTATTATGAATAAACATGTTTGCAATGACAACAAGAGATCATAGTTTTTTGTGCCATGCTTGATTAGCTATGAGTTATAATGGTTTATCTTGCGTGCGAACATGCTATTAAAATGATTGTGATGTGGTATGATAGGGTGGTATCCTCCTCCGAATGATTTAAGTGAATTGACTTGGCACATGTTCACGCATGTAGTTGAAACAAAATCAACATAGCCTTCATGATATTTATGTTCATGGTGGATTATATCCTACTCATGCTTGCATTCGACGTTGATTAATTTTAATGCATATTCATGACTGTTGTCGCTCTCTAGCTGGTTGCTTCCCAGTCTTTTGCTAGCCTTCACCTGTACTAAGCGGGAATACTGCTTGTGCATCCAAACTCCTTAAACCCCAAAGTTATTCCACATGAGTCCACTATACCTACCTATATACGGTATCTACCTGCCGTTCCAAATAAATTTGTATGTGCCAAACTCTAAACCTTCAAATAAATATCCTGTTTTGTATGCTCGAATAGCTCATGTATCAACTAGGGCTGTCTGTATCTTCCATGTTAGGCGGGTTATTCTCAAGAGGAGTGGACTCCGCTCCTCACTCACGAGATAAATGGCTGGTCACCGGGATGCCCAATCTCATGCTTTATGCAAACTAAATCAAAATAATTGCAAACAAAACTCCCCCTAGGACTCTTGTTAGTTGGAGGCACTTGTTGTTTCGAGCAAGACATGGATTGATGCTTGTGGTGGAAGGGGGAGCATAAACTTTACCATTCTGTTTGGGAACCGCCTATAATGTGTGTAGCATGGAAGATATCGCCATCTCTTGGTTGTTATGTTGACAATGAAAGTATACCGCTCAAAATATTAGTCACCTCTGTTTCAAAACTGAGCTCTGGCACCTCTACAAATCCCTGCTTCCCTCTGCGAAGGGCCTATCTATTTACTTTTATGCTGAGTCATCATCCTCTTATTAAAAAGCACCAGTTGGAGAGCACTGTTGTCATTTGCATTCATTATTGTTAGTTTACATTGAGTATGACTTGACTGGATCTCTTTTACCATGAATTACAATGTCTAGTCAGTCTTTGGTCTTTAAAGGTGCACTGCATTTATGTTTTGCGGTCTCAGAAAGGGCTAGCGAGATACCACCTTGTTATATCATATTATGATTGTTTTGAGAAAGTGTTGTCATCCGAGTTTTATTATTATGGCTCGCTAGTTGATTATGCTATTGATATGAGTAACTTGAGACCTATGCGTTATTGTGAATGTGGTTAGTTATAATCTTTGCTGAAAACTTGAATGCTGGCTTTACATATTTACAACAACAAGAGCAAACAGAGTTTGTAAAAGTTTTTCTTTATCACTTTCTGTTTGTCAACTAAATTGCTTGAGGACAAGCAAAGGTTTAAGCTTGGGGGAGTTGATATGTCTCCAACATATCTACTTTTCCAAACACTTTTGCCCTTGTTTTGGACTCAAACTTGCATGATTTGAATGGAACTAACCCGGACCGACGCTGTTTTCAGCAGAATTACCATGGTGTTATTTATGTGCAGGAGCAAATGTTTTCGGAATGACCTGAAACTTCACAGAGACACTTTTCAGAAAATAAGAAAAATACCTGCCAAAGATGAAGGCCAAGGGGCCCACCACCTTGCCACGGGGGTGGGGGGCGCGCCTGCCCCCCTAGGGCGCGTCCCCTACCTCGTGGGCCCCCTGTTGCCTCTCCGACTCCAACTCCACCTCCATATATTGAGTTTCGATGAGAAAAAATCAGAGAGAAGAAATCATCACGTTTTACGATACGGAGCCTCCGCCAAGCCCTAAAACCTCTCGGGAGGGCTGATCTGGAGTCCGTTCGGGGCTCCGGAGAGGGGAATTCGTCGCCATTGTCATCATCAACCATCCTCCATCGCCAATTTCATGATGCTCACCGCCGTGCGTGAGTAATTCCATCATAGGCTTTGCTGGACGGTGATGGGTTGGATGGGATCTATCATGTAATCGAGTTAGTTTTGTTAGGGTTTGATCCCTAGTGTCCACTATGTTCTGAGATTGATGTTGCTATGAATTTGCATGCTTAATGCTTGTCACTAGGGCCCGAGTGCCATGATTTCAGATCTGAACCTATTATGTTTTCATCAATATATGACTGTTCTTGATCCTATCTTGCAAGTCTATAGTCGCCTATTATGTGTTATGATCCATTAACCCCGAAGTGACAATAATCGGGATACTTACCGGTGATGACCGTAGTTTGAGGAGTTAATGTATTCACCATGTGTTAATGCTTTGTTCCGGTTCTCTATTAAAAGGAGGCCTTAATATCCCTTAGTTTCCGTAAGGACCCCGCTGCCACGGGAGGGTAGGACAAAAGATGTCATGCAAGTTCTTTTCCATAAGCACGTATGACTATGTTCGGAATACATGCCTACATTATATCAATGAACTGGAGCTAGTTCTGTGTCACCCTAGATTATGACTGTTACATGATGAACCGCATCCGGCATAATTCTCCATCACCGATCCATTGCCTACGAGCTTTCCATATATTGTTCTTCGCTTATTTAATTTCCCGTTGCTATTGCTATCATCACTACAAAATACCAAAAACATTACTTTTACTACTGTTACCTTTTGCTACCGTTATCACTACTATCATATTACTTTGCTACTAAACACTTTGCTGCAGATATTAAGTTTCCAGGTGTGGTTGAATTGACAACTCAGCTGCTAATACTTGAGAATATTCTTTGGTTCCCCTTGTGTCGAATCAATAAATTTGGGTTGAATACTCTACCCTCGAAAACTGTTGCGATCCCCTATACTTGTGGGTTATCATATGACCACCTTACAGAGTTGTTACGAGACCGTGGTTTTGAAGTTGGGTTAATTGACCCCCACTCTTTTTACTAAGAAGGTCAAAGGGGAGTTGTTTGTGTGCCAATTATATGTTGATGATATTATCTTTGGTTCCACTAACAAAGCTTTCAATGAGGAATTTGCCGCTCTCATGACCTCAAAGTTCGAGATGTCTTCCATGGGAGAGTTGAAGTTCTTTTTCGGGTTCGAAGTGAAGCAAAGAAGGAAAGGAACCTTCATCAACCAAGCCAAATACACTCAAGACATGCTCAAGAGATTCAAGCTAAGTGATGTCAAGCCGGCGTCCACTCCTATGCCCGTCAAATGCCAACTTGACATAGATCCCAATGGTAAAGCGGTGGATCAAAAGGTATATCACTCCATGATTGGCTCTTTGCTTTACCTTTGTGCATCTAGACCGGATATCATGTTGAGTGTGGGAATTTGTGCACAGTTTCAAGCCGCACCTAAGGAAAGTCACTTCGTGGCGGTCAAACGAATCTTTCGATATTTGGCTCATACCCCAAACTTTGGCCTATGGTACCCAAGAGGAGCAAACTTCAAGCTTGTAGGTTATTCGGACTCGGATTGGGCAGGAGACAAAGTGGATAGGAAGTCCACTTCCGGAGGGTGCCAATTTCTCGGGTGCTCTTTGGTGAGTTGGTCTTCCAAGAAGCAAAGTTGTGTGTCTCTTTCGTCCACCGAAGCGGAGTATGTGGCGGCCGGTAGTTGTTGTGCACAACTCTTATGGATGAGGCAAACTTTAAAGGATTACGGTGCCATTTGTGACAAAGTGCCTCTTTGGTGTGACAATGAAAGTGCAATCAAGATTTCTCTCAACCCGGTGCAACACTTCAAGATGAAGCATATTGAGATCCGGTATCATTTCATCCGGGATCATATTAGGCGAGGAGAGATCGAGCTAAACTATGTCAACACTCTTGATAACCTTGCAGACATCTTCACGAAGCCCTTGGATGAAGCAAGATTTCGCGAGTTAAGGCATGAGCTAAATATCATTGATTCGAGCAATGTTGCTTGAACCCGTGCACACCCCACCATACTCAACTTGTTATCTTATTTAGGTGTAGGCATGGACATAGGGGGAGTGTTGTTCTCTCAATGAACCCTCCCTCCCCCATTATGCATAAATTGATCAACTCTTTCACATTAGCCTTTTTGATGGCACTTGTGCTTCAAAGACGAGTTTTGGTCATGGGCCCAAGGATAATTCTTCGCGGTGCCATACCAATTGACTCAAACATAGGTGGCTCCGGCCACCGCCCTCTCCTTGGAGAGGTTCTCGTGGTTGGTCCTTGTTCTTGCAGTGTCTCGTTCGCTTGTCGTTTTCCTCATGTAGCCCCTTTCTTTTGTTTGAAACTTGCATCGTTTGAGCTCACGGTACTACCGCGGCCTGCCACGGTACTACCGCTTGTGGAGTGCGCGGTACTTCCGCACCCAGCGCGGCAGTAATTTTTTACTGCCGCCTGGGGGAGCAGTACTACCGCTTTGGTGTGGCTCTTCCGCCCGAGCGGTACTACCGCGATGAGATGCGGTACTACCGCGCTGCCGAGGGCGCGTGGGGTTAAGACCCAGGCAGGGGGGGTTCCAACTCCTCCATACCCATTCGTCTGTCTCTCTCCCCACTGCCTCTCTCTTTCCTTCTCAAGAACGGCGTCGGAGAGCCTCGCCGGATCTCCGTCCCAGGCTGCTCTCCTCGGATTCCGACTGGTGGGATCGTTCCCCACCACTTCCTCTTGCCATGGATCAAGGTGGTGGCTCCATGTCCCTGCTCGTCGTTCCAATCCAAGCCGAGACACGGGTTCCACGCGTCTGTGCAACCAAGAGGATGTTCCAGAGGGCTCCAATGCCCCCAAGCGAAATGTCAAGACCACTGCTAGCAAGGTCAAGGAACCAACAAGGGACATGGATGAGATACCTCTTACTGAGTTTGTCTCTCAGGAAGATCAACCCCTATGTGCATCCTCATGCAAACTTCAGAGGGAATGAATTGTTTTGGACCAAGCAGCAGAATCTCATTTACTTGGATGTGATCAAGGCCAAGCAGAATCTGTATGTGGATGTGCACTGGATCGACATGCATCACATGAGGGAGGAGAAGCATCGTCACTACTTTGGTGAGGCCTTGGACCTTGTGGAGCAGTTTGCCATTGAGGATGTGATCTCTTTTCATCTGGACTATGACCCTGAGCCGGTGGCCCAGTTCTTTGCCTCGGTCCACTTCCACTCTAGGGAGGATCGGAGGATGGCCTGGATGACCAATGGATGCCAGTTGACTGCTACTTGGAAGGAGTTCATGGATTTGCTCAGAGTGCCTGATGAGGGGCTCCACACGCCTGTTGGTGTTCGCCCTCATGCCAACGCCGAGTCAGCAAGCAAGGACAAGCTTATGCCATTCTACGTTGAGAAGAAGCTGGCCAGTGGCAAGTCGACGTGGGTGCTCAACTCGTTTCTTGACATCATGCACCGGATCTTCCGCCACTCCCTCTTTCCTCGCATTGGGGACAAGGACAAGGTGCATGCCTTTCTTGTGGACATGTTGCTCATTTGTGAGGAGGCCCAAGTTTCTCAGACTCAATCACTTGATGTCTCACATATCATGTGGTGTGAGCTTCGGTTCGCGGTATTCACCCGCAAGGTACCCATCTATGGTCCATATCTGTTCCTCCTGATCTCAAAGACTTGGGAGAAGATCTATCCCAATGAGGAGTTTCTGGCCCTTGACTGGATCCGTCATGAATCCATCAGACTCCGCATCAAGCCCTAGTGGGCTAACACTACTACTCGTGCCAAGGCCGAGGCTGCTAAGAGGGCTGCTGGTGAAGAGGAGATTGAGGAGGAGAGTGCAGCTGAGGACAACTCTGCGGGATATGCACCTCCCTCCACTGAGCCCTCATGGGCGAAGAAGCTGAAGGCCAAGATGAAGGCCTTGTTCTGCATGCAGGCCAAGAGGCAGTATCGGACTCACGTGGCCTCCAAGGAGAGTCGCCGCCGTGACAAGAAGATCATGAGGGTTTTTGGAGAGGATGTTTCTGGCGGCTCCAAGGACCACATCACTCCAGAGGCTGAATGGATGGGAAAACAAGGCTACAAGTGGACTGATTCTAAGGAGGAGCACATTCCCGCTGCCGAGTCTGACAAGGAGCATGTGAGCGACTACTCCGCTTGAGCCACCACTTGTGTTGTAGGTGTCCTCTCTGCCTTTTTGGCGTCTCGATGCCAAAGGGGGAGAGAGTGTAGGGATTTGTCGTGTCGTGTTTGCTTCGCTTGTGTTTGGTTTGTTGGACCTTGTTTGCTTTGGTTTGAGTTTATTTGAGCGTGTTAGACTTATCTATCATATGGTGTAAGACATATGCACTCTATCTATCGCACCTTACTGAGCTTATGATATATTGTGCTACTTAGTTCATGCTCTTATCTACTATCATGCTTAGTGTTAGCATTGTTATTGCAAGATATGCCATGTCTATAAAATATAGGGGGAGTGTTGATCCTAGTATCTGTGTCGTGCAGTCCAAAGCACTCATCTAACTAGCACACAAATCTAGGGGGAGCCTGTCTATATTTTAGAGATTTATGGTTTGCTCTTGTTCTATTCTTTCTCCCTTGTGCAAATCCCGTATTGTCATTAATCCACCAAAAAGGGGGAGATTGTAAGGGCATATTTATCCCTAAGGTGTTTTGGTGATTGATGACAATGCATTTGCAGACTAATCGTGTGTCTCGAGCATTTCAGACATTTCATGACTAGGCACAAGACGGTTAGGAGCCCCTCAAAGATTATTGAAGACGACATTTTTCTATGTTCCTTTTTTGGTGGATTTGAGTCGTAGGAACGTCGTACTATTAAGAGGGGGTCCGCTTTGGAAAGGTTTGGGTGGAATCGTCACGTACACGTTTACTCCTCTTTGCACCGCCTTTCCTTTAGCAGTTTGGAGCATCATTCGTTTCTTCTTGTTTGTGCGAAAAGTACTTTTCCTATCTGTTGCTGTTCTGAGGCTTGCGGTAGTACTGCTCTTCGTAGAGGTAGTACCGCAGGCCCTTGTGATAGTACCGCATGCCTTTGCGGTAGTACCGCAGGTGGTCACAGTAGTACCGCTCCTTGGGAGCCGTAGTACCGTGAGCCCTGGTCCGGCATAGCACCAATAGCGGAAGTAGGAGCGGATGTAATTTTTAACATCCGCTCCCCGCACGGTAGTACCGCTTGCCTTCAGTGGAAGTACCATGTCGGACTTTTGCACTATTTGGTATCCAGCGGAACTAGCCACGGACGTTCATTTGTCCACGACCTTCCCAGGCCTGGTCCAACCCTGCCTTGCCGTAGTACCGCAAGGGTGTGCGGTAGTACCCTGAGGCCTTGCGGTAGTACCGCTTGGCAGGCGCGGTAGTACCGCTTGTCGCGGGCTGGTTAAGTGGATAACGGTTGAATTTCTCTCTCCACTATATAAGGGGTATCTTCTTCTCCGAGTTGACCACCTCTTCCAACCCTAAGCTTCATTGTTGCTCCAAGCTCCATTTTCGCCCGATCTCTCTCCCTAGCCAATCAAAGTTGTTGATTTTCTAGGGATTGGTTGAGAAGGCCTCGATCTACACTTCCACCAAGAGAAATTCGATTCCCCCACTAATCCCTTGCGGATCTTGTTACTCTTGGGTGTTTGACCACCCTAGACGGTTGAGGTCACCGCAGAGCCATATTCCATTGTGGTGAAGCTTCATGGTGTTGTTGGGAGCCTCTGATTAAGTTGTGGAGATTGCCCCAACCTTGTTTGTAAAAGGTCCGGTCACCGCCTCCAAGGGCACCAATAGTGGAATCACGGCATCTCGCATTGTGTGAGGGCGTGAGGAGAATACAGTGGCCCTAGTGGCTTCTTGGGGAGCATTGTGCCTCCACACCGCTCCAACGGAGACGTACTTTCCCTCAAAAGGAAGGAACTCCGGTAACACATCCTCGTCTCCACCGGCTCCACTCTTGGTTATCTCGTACCTTTACTTGTGCAAGCTTATTTGTGTTATTTCCCTTGCTTGCTTGTGTGCTTGTTGTTGTTGCATCATATAGGTTGCTCACTTAGTTGCATATCTAGACAACCTACCTTGATGCAAAGTTTAATTTGGTAAAGAAAAGTAAAAATTGTTAGTTGCCTATTCATCCCCCCTCTAGTCAATCATATCGATCCTTTCGCCGGCTACTCCCCTTTGTCAGCCGTCTAGCCTCTCTGCCGGAAGATCAGGCCAGCCTCTTCGGTGCAATTTCCTCGCTGCCAGCCAGGAGCCGCGAACTCACCAGAAGGAGAAGGCCATGTCGGTGTGACGACACCACTGACGTTCGGGCCCCCTCGCACGAGCCAGGAGCGGCATCCCGAACATACAGGATTTGGCATGTGAAGCGAAAACCTGGGTTCGAAGAGTTGGAGGAGTTGGGAAAGGATCCGGACAGGATTGAGGGGGGCTGGTTTGTGTCCTCACCGCCGTGCTCGGAGAAATGCATGCCCAAGTTGGCCTATAAAATTTCTATTTCGTGCCGGGGCAAGCTAGCCTGGGAGAGGAGCGTTTGGTTGGTAGCCTGGTCTGAAAATGCATTAGAGAGAACTTTTTGTGATGGCAAGAATCTATACTAGTATGGAGCCCAGCAATATCTATCTCTCATCTAGATGACAAATAACTATGTCTAATCTAATTCCTATACAGTTGGATTTTACGTGGAGATTTGTGAGGATTGTTTTCTTTTTGCTTAATTAAATAGTGTAGGAGTTACATGAGACTTCGTTAATTCTCATCTAAATGAGAATTAGCTAATTCAATTTTAGTATTAATCTACAGGCGGGCATGCATCAGACATCCAAAATAGATAGCTTGGCCAGGCTAATTATGATGCGAGGATTGCTCTCCCATGCACTTGTTCGATCGTTCTTGACGCTAAACAAACAGATGCCACGCACGTTCCAGGGAAGCTTTTGGCCAAGCACGAGGTGGCCAGGATGCCAACCGAACCGACTCTATCTGCAAATGCCTCCATCAACTCACCTAGCGCAATGCGCAACATGAGAGAATATGCTAAGAGGAGAGAGATGCATGGAAGGAGACTAAATCTCACATTTTATCTGGTACCATCGAAAGAGTCTCCCAAGGGCCTTCTTGGAATTCATGTGTTTTTTCAAGTGTTCTTTAGTATCATGCACACACAAAATACAATTAACCTAAGCAGGGTCTAAATTGTAAATTTGCAACATCAAAACTTTCTTGGTCTGGAAATATGTAAAATTAGTCTACAAAGCTGTGTCAAAAGGGATACTCACTCACAAACACCTTACTTAAATGTACAGTTTTCTACGAAAAGGCAAATTAGAAATGTTGTGACCGATGTACTTTTTCACTTCCTTGACTAGTGTAGTTTTTCAAATTGAGCTGACATGTTGAATCGGAATTTTGCACCACCCAAGTAGTTTCTCTAGCCATCATAACTAAAGTTCTACGTTTGGCTTGGATGACTCCTTACCGAGATACAACATTTCTTTGGGAAAGGACATAATTGTTGATAACAAGCCGCATGCATCGGTTTTGCCAATATTCAAGATCCACGACGTTTGATGTCAACATTGTGTAAATGCATGTGTCTGTAGTGAGATGCATACGTGTACAAGTTGCGTTGAGTGTTCAAAGAAAATCATGTCCTTAGATTTTGACTTTTTGCTCGGCAAGATCTCTCGTGGATAAATAAAATAATAAAAAGGTTTTGACTGGTCCATATACAACACTTCTTACTTTAACCGTTGGATTTACATACAAGGCTCGCTCTCCGTCAACTTCTAGTCGACTATTGTCGGTGTTCTGAATTAGGGGGTGCTAACCTAGTCGGTCCATGCTCCTCGGGATGAGCCGATGGGCCCTTGTTCGTGCTCAGGATGGACTCCGGGGACAATATGTAGGAGGCGTGATTGAGTCTACCTTCACTGAAGACTTGGCGTCTACTCCAAGATTTCTCCTCCCGCCTTGCTCCTAGATACCGACCTTGAAACCCTAGATACCCTATCTGGCGTGTATATAAGCCAAGGAATTTAGCCCGTAGAGGGAAGACCAACGCAATATCATTCACCTGTCCCTAGAATTAGACCACATCTTACGATCTCGAAGTAGATCAACTTTGTACTTGATACATCTTCATTAATATAAATAAGAGCAGAACATAGGGTTTTACCTCCATCAAGAGGGCCCGAACCTGGGTAAAACGTCATCTCTCTGTTCATGTTACCATCCATCCGAGATCCACAGCTCGGGACCCCCTACCCTGAGGTATGCCGGTTTTGACACTGGCAACTATGTTTTTTCTTCCGCTAGCACTAGTGGCACCATCACCATCCCCATTGAAGGACATATACAGTGGGTACGCTCACAATAGTACCAATAATGATCAATTGCCACCATTGGGGTCAGCCCCCTCTTCCACCACACTAAGATAGGGCGGTCAAAATTGTGCTTCTTTCACATTAATGACTCCACCACTCTGAATCCCTCCTCTCCCATTGGAAAAATAATTGGTACACCAGTGCTTGTGGTGCTATTGGTGCATTGAACTCATGTTGCACATTTTAAAATATTTAAAATTTTCTAAAAAATACCACATTCACACAACATTAGTGTAGGTTGTCACAAAATTTCCATTCAAAATTCGAAACATAGCTCGGAAAACAAATATGAAAAATAAACACTTAGTAGTACATAATATAGGTTGGGCTTTAGATTTGGCCCATTATCACATTGATATCAAATTTGTCATTTTTGTTTCTCAAGAAATGTTTCAAATTTGATACCAAATTTTATGACAACATACACATATATGTGTGTCAATGTGCTCATTTTTTTTCCAGATTTTAAAAAATGTTCTATGGCATCCAGTGTATCCGTAGCACCACAAGTGTGGGTGCACTAGATACATTCCGCTCCCCTGTCTCCCTAGAATCTGAACCGCTTTAATGAAGTCTCCCCACCTTTTTTTCTTGTAGGAATTATGAGCTTGAAGTTGTTGGGAACTTGAAAATTTTGAGACTCCAATGGCAAGTTGCTTGATTTTTCCAAATTAATCACTTTTTCTTTTTTGTTGTTGGGGGTTAATCACTTTTTATTCTTAGCACGAAACATAGATATAGGCAAAATAGAAACAAAAACGGAAGGAGATGTCATAGTAAGGTAGAATAAATTAGGGACATTAGAATTACCCTAGAGGAAAAAATGAACAAATAAACTTAAAGCAGATGATGATAAAAACTGCACACATATTGTACTGAAAAAACATAATATAGAAAAAAAAACATATAGTAGTGTCACTTATCAACAACTTGACATGCAAACATCCTATCATATACACTTAAGAGAGTGATCACGGACGAACTTATTTATCTTAACATACAAACTTGTCACCTCACCATACAACCACGAATGGAATAAGGCACACCTTAATATGCAATCCTGTATGGTAAAAAGATCCGCCACAACATTCAACCATGCATGGGAAAATATTTTCCATTCAATTGTTCTACTTATATTCAATAAATACTTATAACTACACATAATCAAATATAATAAGTCGTATTTATTTTAGTTTTAGTTCTCATGTTATCAATCGAAAAACCAATCCCCGCCACAATGCACGGGGTACCCTCTAGCATTGCATAAAACTTGCATGCAACGTCTATGTTGCACTCAATGTTCAAACAACGAAACAGTAATGATCTAGATTAATCAACTCTAGACAAGTTTTCCCAGAATTTTGACTTTTTCGCAATTTTAAAATGAAATAAAAACAGAAAAAGGGAAAAGTTAAAGAAATCAGGAAAATGAAACATTAAACAGAAAAAGAAAAAGGGAAATGAAACAAATGAAGAAAAACCGGCCGAACAAAACACATAGAAAAACCAGAAGAAAAAACACATAGACAACCGGCTGAGGAGCATCTTTATATGGGTTGACCTGTTTGAAACACACGTGAATTTGCGAAAAATATTTCATGAATATTGTGAATTCAAAAAAATCATGAATTCAAAACAAAAACTTACCATTTCAAAAAACATGGATTTTGGAAAAATCACGCATTTGTAAAGAAAATCATCGATTTTGGATAAAATAGTTCATGACTTTCAAAAGTGCGTAATTTGAAAAAAGTTAGCAAGAATGAAGAAATCCCAAAATTGTGAAAAAATCATAATGTTTCATAAAATTTGTACTACATTTTTTTTTGAAGAATTTAAGAAAAAAAGTCATGGATTTGAATAAAATATCACTGAATAAAAAAATAATTTGAGAAGAGTTCATGGATTTGTGAAAAGTTCATGAATTTGATAAAAACTAAAAATGAAATAATATAAACGAAAAAAGAAAAAAATGGAAAGAATACAAAAAAACATCAATACAATCATTGAAAAGGTTCCAAAAAAAACCGACTAACAAAAACCTACATGGGCCATTCCATTTACATTCACAGTGCAGTGGAGGCACGAAATAGGAACTGTGGGCCAGGTGACCGGCGCTTAAGGCGCGGAATATGAACTGCAGGCCGGGGGATATAAAGGAGGACGGCGATCGAAAGTCATATTCTGCTCCCGAGCTCAAATTTCCCCTTATGAACAGTGAATAGAACGAAAAAAGTAAAAACATTCTGAATTTTTTTGTGATAAACTTGGACAAATGTTTTATATGCTTACAGAATTTCAGCACAAAATGACCCTCCTGGAAGGTGTCGCAAAACAAGATCAACACTCTAAAATCTTTTCAAAACTAGTATTTTTGGAACAACGATTTTTTTTGCCACGACTTCTATGAATGTCATTCCGTGCTGAAATTTTACAACCATACAAAAAATTGTCAAAGTTTGCCACAAAAAAGTTCAGTTTTTTTTTATTTTACTGTTTATAAGGGAGCATTTGAGCTCGGGAGTAGATACTCCATGTCCAACGGCGAGGTGCGCCATAAGAGGAGGTGGCCGTCAGCAAGTTGAAAGAATAGCCGATCCGTAAAATACGGATCTCGCGTGTTTTTTTTTCGTCATTTCGGTTCCCTCATATACCTGATTAAAATTAAGCATCTCGATGGATCCCGTAATCCACTGTTTACCTCTTGCTAATTACGCAGCGTCGAGCACGAGACCGTGGGAGACGGAGCCTCACCTGCTCAAGACATAGTCAAAGTAGTACAGTGAAGTGATGATTTTTTCTAAGTTTACCCTACATCCTCAAGCTCTAGTTCGTTTTCTTTTTGAGTTTTGTTTCTTTAATGTATTTTTCCGTCCGTTTTCTCCCTAAAATTTACAGAGAAAAATATCTACTGCCCGACAAAACACAGTGAAGTGACTGAACCATATGCGGGGTATTGCTAGATAGTTTCCGAAACCAATTCGAAGTGTCATGCTGCAATGATCCCTACGCGAAAGAACGTTTGAATAGGTGACAAAAGTTGTCCGCAAAACTTCGTTACAAAATTTGTGCGAGAAAATTAATTAATTCCGGAGCCTTGCCACCCTGTCGAGCATCCCGTCGACGGCGATGTCGAAGGCGTCCTTGACAGTCTCCAGCTTCCCCCGGGGATCGGCGTAGACCACCTGCGGGATGAGCCTCACCACCTCCTCCCGCATCCGCGCCACCGTCGCCGCCGGGATCGCCCGGAGCACGGCCTCGATGCTCGCCGTGCCCGCCCGGACGCCGGCCTCCGGGATGAACACCGAGTACTTGGCGTGGTCCTCGGGGAGGTGCCACCTGTACTGCAGGTGCGCCGACGCCGGGTGGAAGAAGACCGGGATGCACCCGGCCACCATCGCGTCAAACACCCACCGCCGCGTGTACGACGGGGGCGAGCCGCCTGGCGGTGGATGCAGGCAGAAGGTCGCGCTCTGGAGCAGCCGCATGGCCTTGACAGGGGAGTGGCACTCACCGTGGTCGGTCCCGGTAGCGCAGTCCGGGTCCGGCGGCAGGTGCCCACACGCGTCCGACGCCTTGCACTGGGCCATGACATGGTCGTGGATGGTCGCCGTTGCTGCCTTCTCCGTCCCCCGCGGCTTGCCGGAGACGAACGCCATGAGCCACTTCCGCTGCAGGCCGCGCACCCTGTCCTGCCACCGGAACACGTCGGCGTCGGTCCTGGGGTGGAAGTAGGTCGGGTACGGCACGGCGAACTCGCTCGCGTTCGGCGCCAGCGACGACTCCAAGACGAGCACCGACAGGTTCCGGCCAACCGGCCTGGCGAGGAGGTTCGTGCCCCAGTTCGGGCCGCCGGAGTTGCCGCCATCCCTCGCCAGGTCCCGCGCCGTCCTCCCGGCGACGAGGAAATTGTCGTGGCCGTCCTGGGGCCGTTGCTGATCGTACAGGAGCCGCCACTTGAGCCACTCCGCCAGGTCGACCGACGCGGCGTCCCGCGTCACGTTGTCCTGGCCGGCGTAGCGGGCGAAGTCGAGGGCGGCGTAGAACGGCACGAAGACGGCGGTGGCCACGGCGGTGTGGTTGGTGAGGCACTCGTACCGCTTCATCCGGTTGTGGAAGATGATGTCGAGGGCGAGCTGGCGCGTGCCGTACCACCCGTCCTCGCCGGTGAGCACGCCGTCGGCCGGGTCGGCGAGCGGCGGGCCGAGGCCGGCATTGTCGATGGACTCGCACGCGCCCGCGGGCCAGCGCCCATCGCCGCGGCAGGCGTCGCGCGTCATGTCGGTGTTGAAGCGCGGCGGCAGCTTGCACACGTGGATGTACCGTCCCCGGCACGGGTCGTCCAGCTGTGAGAAACGGTAGTAGAGGAAGAAGGTTACCGCGAGGACGGCAGCGAAGCACAGCCGCCGGAATGAGCCGGCCACCGCCTTCTCCTTGGCTCCGGCGACGGCCCGGCGCGACCGCCCTTTGGGCGCGCCGGGTTTGGCTAGCTGACGCATCCCGAAGCGTGAAAAATGGGCAGACGCTATTGACCGCCAGTGCTGTAATTTGTGAACTGTTGGTGGTAAGATGGGATGCTACGAGAGCCTATAGAAACGTCGATGTGTCACTTTGTGACTCATAGTCGTTTGACCGAGAAGATCGATGTTATGTTAGGCATCCACCATGCTACGTGGATTCATTGCTTGTTTGATACTACTGCACACGGGACAGAGATTAGCGTTGACACCAGGGTGATAAATGCGTAGTCAGGATCTCCACGTTAATTGCCACTCGAGTAACCTGATTATTTGTCGTGCCATTTCTACCAAGGTACTAGTACATTCCTACCAGTAGCCCTACCAGTAGCGCAGAGTAAGAAAAACTCGAGCTTGACAGGGCTTCGATTTAGGGTTTGATTTGGTGATAGTTCAGTTTGACTTAGGGTTTGATTTATTCATTGAAGGCATAATACCATAAAATATTATGATATGTATGATATATTAATCTAATGACTTTCAACTGCGGGAGCCAACGCTCAACTGTACTGTAGAACCCAATCTAGAAAGATAACCTCATTATTTTTGGATGCAACTTGGCCACACCGGCTATTCGAGGCAATACGCACGGTTAAAATTAAACAGTCTTGCTAAGTCTCAGTTGATGCTATATTCATAAGATTTTTCATTGAGATGCATGCGATTTTTTTTAATTTTTTTCTCGCTTGCTTATGTAACTTGACTGAGACCTAGCCACGCTCAAAATTAAAAAACGGATTGGATGAGTCGTACGAACACGGAAATCGCCAAACAGTACAAGGCATACATTTGTTACACAGGGATCGATCACACGTACACCGTACAACGACCAACACACAGACACATCTTGCAAGCTGGACTGGCCGGGGAAAGTAGGTTTTTTTTTCACCTTGCAAGCTTGACTGGGCGGTGAGAGTGAGACGCACAGGATGCTTACAGAGTTAGAGGTCGACGACCTTGAAGTGGCCTCGGTTCTTGACGACGACGTCGTACATGTGGACGGAGCGGAAGCGCGCGAAGTCTCGCGGGAGCGAGATGAGGTCGAGGCTGCCGTCGCGGCGGTGGAGCTGCACGACGGCGCGGTCCTCGTAGTAGCGCTCCCATCCCAGCGACGCCAGCCGCCGCTCCAGCGCCCGCAGCGACCGCATCGTCTCGTTCGCCGGCACGTACACCAGCGCCTTCCGGCTCGACGCCTCCCGCTCCAGCTCCATCACCCCGTCCTTCCGGAACACCCACACGCCGCCCGCCGCCATCGATGAGGTGCCGGTGTTTCTGGCTAGCTCCAGCGTCGCATGCGGCTCCTGCGGACTGAGTGAGGCGCATGTCTAAATATAAAATCGTCGTCGTCGCCATTGCCGTTGCACGGCGGAGTACTACGTACCAATAATGCAAGGCAGTAAGTAACGTGGGCCAGCGTATGCACAGGAGGTCGAGGGGCTTCACGTGGACGCTAGCTAGCTAGCTAGCTGCAACTTTACCCCGGCCCAATCCGGGCAACGTTTGTAGTTTCCAATTCGAGCTGCCAACTTCCGCCACAAGCCCCGACGAGTCGACAACGATATCATTGCTCCTGAGCAAATGCTATTCTTAAAGCATTTCGCCGACCCTCGTACTGCCGCGTAACAGTCCGAACCGCACGATGTGGATATGTTTTGCCATTTAACACGGTTGTGCCGCATCACTGCCACGTCTTGACTAATTTGGCAAACCAAAAAACCCTACGCCCCCGTTCAAAAAGGTCAGCAGTGCCGCTCCAGAGCATCAGTGCCGCATTCATACCGGCTCAAAGCGACATGACTTCTCATAACGCTCAGGCATCAAAAACGGCGCGCCGGCCGCGCCTCTTCCTGGTGCATGTGGCTGCCCGTTCAAACAATAGCCTGTCCGTTTGCCTGCCTACATTTAACATTTGTGTGTTTGCCGAGGAACGATGAGCCGACGCCACCCGTTCGTCCGTCTACCACCCGTCATTAATTACGTCGCCGGTTGCCCTGTCATCTCCCTGCTATAGAAACCGTAGGCCCGGCCATAGCCGCATCCATTATCCTCCACTCCCTTCCTCCTCTCTGCAACATGCCCTCCATCAGGGGTGGACCTAGGAGGAAAATGTCCCGGTGTTCCAGTGTAGTCCCATCACATATGCATGGATATCAAGTAATGTTATATAGCCATGCATAAAAATTAAAACTCAATAGTTAAAAATATTCAACAATGAAATGCTTACCAAGTGGGTAAAATAAATCGTTCCATTTGAGATACTAGTTGATTATATACCGTAGAATAATAATAGTAGTAGAGCATAAAAGACTCCAAACTATGAAAACAAAGATGATTGTTAAAATTGGAAAATCACTCCAAAACTAAAATATCACAGTAATCTAATTTGCAAATAGATATGAACCACTATAAAAATTGAGATGTCATAGAAATAGAATTCTCAAACAGATGTGAATTACTCCAAAAAATAGAAATTCACAATAATCCAATTGGATGGCAATAATTAGATGGAATAGATGCATGAAGGGATGATCGAGTTGCCTTTGCCGTAATGTTTCTCCAGCGATCTAGCAACTCCGGACCTGCTAATGTCCCTAGTCTGTGTAGGGATGAATTCGTGTGCTCTTGAGTAATACAATCTTTTTACCCCGCAAAAAAAAAAAACTCCGGCATGCCGCAAGGTGTGCGGCGGGTTGCCGAACAGGAATCAGGCAGAGGACCCCGCAAAAAAAAAAAGAATCAGGCAGAGGAGGGGAGAAACCAGTAGGCGACAGGCCCACGACACGTCATTCAGTCAGATTTTCTTAGGGCATGTACAACGGGAGAAGCACTTGGTGCTGGCCCAGTACATCCACGACAGCAAAAAAAAAATGAGACCATCGTCCTTACTCTAGCCACCCAACGGGAACCACCATCTGTGGAACCTCTGTGACGCATACAAAGAAGGATGAGTGCTCGTCCTTTTCTCAAGCAAGGACAGCATGAGCACAGCAAGCGGGGGTCATTTCGCTTGCTTTTTCTTCTTAATCTAGCTTTTGACAGCGAGGAGACGAGTTCTTCTGCAAGAGTCCGCTTTCATCTGCAAGCAGCAGGTAGATGTGAGCTGGACTGTAGAATCCAACTTGGAGACCTGGGGCATCTGTCCAGCCTGGCCCGTTGGCCATGCCCTTAGGGGCACTCAATCAATCAGACTGATCACGTATTAGTTGACCACATGGGCCGTCAGATCAGATGGGTGTAGCCGGTGTCCATCAATACCTTTTACCGGTGTCACACGACTACTTGCGCTACTTATATGTCGTCTCAAACAAAAAAAACTTGCGCTACTTAGATACACGTAATCATAAAAATTACCCGGTGTCCTGTGATACCGGTTAGCCTGTGATACCGGTTGCGTGTACGTAGGTCCGTCCCAGCCCTCCATGGCCTCCTCAAACTCCAAAGCTGTCTGGCACGGCCAATCATCCGAGAAGAAAAAGAAAATCACCTCATTGCAGCCGGCTGGCAGGCCAACAGACAGACGGAGACCGGCGCTGCAGATGTCTCAATGAAGGACATGGCCGAGGACGAGCCGGCGCCACCCTCGCCATTACATGCCGGTAACTCCATCAACGAGGCTCATACCCACTACGCGGACATGGTACTGGAGGAGCCGGAGGCCAAGTTCCGGCAGACGCAAGCCGACCAGACGTACAACCTCCACCTCCTCATCGAGCACCGACGCGCAGAGGAGCAACTCACCGCCGGCACGACCATAGTGCTGGACGTGGGCATGGCCGAGCAGGAGGCGCTGGTTGATTCCTACTGCACGGCCCGCGAAATCCGCCATGACCGCTGGTGGTACATCCAGTATCAAGTGGATTTACAGGATGCTTACAAGGAGATGGACGAGACGACAGATGAGATGTTCGACAAGAGGGACAACGTGAAGGACATCGTCAGCTCCGCCACGGTCGCGCCCCCACCGCCACGACCATGAAGTTGGCACGTCCACGAGCACCGCCGGCAACCAGGAAGAGTAGAGCATGGGAGCTTGCCGGCACTCAGGTCCCAGGAAGGCCACCACTCCTCCTCTCCCGTTGAAGCCAAGCTGGTTGGGATCAACATCGTCAGCCGATTAGTCGCTCAAACTGCGGAGGCAGAGCTGGAGACTATGAAGGCGGAGCTGGAGCTACATTTTCGCGGTGGTCACACATGGGCAGACGCCAACGATCATTTAGATTAGGTTTAGATTAGAGCCGGGTTTAGTTAAAATATGTCCGAATATTATGAATTTCGTTTGTTTATACGAAATCCAGCCGTTTTTCATGAATTTTGTCCGTTTTGTTCAAATCTTGTTTCAGTTGTATCCGGATAGCATTGGATGGCCGGCTTCCGCATCCATGTTCGAAAACTGATTCTCCCTATTCACGGACGGACGCGGGAAAAAAATTAAGAATCGGCATTAGAGATGCCCTTACACATTGGTTTTACCAAACTCTTACACATCACTTCAATCTGCGTTCAGTTGTTCCCCAATTCTTTTCTTGACGGTTATTGGTTATCTCACAGCACGTAGCATTTCCGTGGAATCGGCTCCTAGGAATAGCAATTTTGATTGCTCCTGTTAGCCAGCCAATACGTTTTCAGCCTGAATGCACGAACATGGGGCCAGCTGGGCCACGTCAGTTACTCATAGCCAGCATATGTACGCACAGTTGGACATTGAAACACAAGGGTTTAATTAACATAAACAAGCACACAAAAAACGATCAAGATTCAATCATAACGAGTATAGCTTGTCACTCTAGTACTTTTTTTTTTCTTTGAGAAATAGTCACTCTAGTACTCGAGACGGGCACGAACTCGGATAATACCATACAAATAGTACAATAGATATATTGTTAGTATACTCACAACGATATACCAGCCGTATAGTGAATTAGCATGCACACAGAGCTTAAGGTTGCAAGCTTAACTGACCGGGAAAGCAGTGGTTGCGTACGTGAGTATACTACTACTACAGACTACTAGTAGATGTTAGAGGTCGAGGACCTTGAAGTGGCCTCGGTTCTTGACGACGACGACGTACATGTGGGTGGAGCGGAGCTGCGCAAAGTCCCGCGGGAGCGAGATGAGGTCGAGGCTGCCGTCGCGGCGGTGGAGCTGCACCACGTCGCGGTTCTCGTAGTAGCGCTCCCAGCCGTGCGCGCCGAGGCGCTGCTCCAGCGCCTGCAGCGACCGCATCGTCTCGTTCGCCGGCACGTACACCAGCGCCTTGTTCCCCGGCCCGCTCCGGCTCGACGTCGACCCGGCCGCGCTCTCCAGCTCCATCACCCCGTCCTTCCGGAACACCCACACGCCTCCGTCCGCCATGGTTGGTCTCTCTGGCTAGCTCTAGTGTGGCGACTGTTGGTGCGTGCGTGAGGCACATGTTTAAATATATTATCTTTTTTTTTTGAAACCAGGCAAAAGATTTGCCATTTTCATTAAATAAGAGAGGAGGTTCAGACATATGTCGCAACGCGACCAAAAGAAAAGACTACTGTTGCAACATGAGCCTACTCAAATGCTTGGCCCCAGCCAAAGTCCACAGGCAGGCCTCCTCTTTAATTCTCGTGACGATAATTATGGTCGGAGTCACGGCGTTGCGAAAAATTCTGGCATTTCGTTCTTTTCATATCTCCCATGAGACAAGCATCATAATGGAGCCAAGAGTCTTTCTGTTATGATCCGCGTTGCTCACCGCCTTTTGCCACCAAGTTCGAACCGAAACTTCATTTCGCCAAATCATCGGTGAGCAGTCGTGGATTCCCAGCCAAATGGTAATCTCATTCCAAACTCTATTCGTGAATCTACACTGAAATAGCAGGTGGGCAGCAGACTCTTGAACTTGCTTGCAAAGGGGGCAGAGGTTGCAATTGAGCCATCCCCGCCGAGACAAGCGATCGGCCGTCCAGACTCGGTTCTGGAGAACTAGCCAAGCAAAGAACTTGCATTTGGGAGGAGCCTACGTCTTCCAGATCATGGAAGTATTGGTACCGTAGGTGAGTCCCGCAAATTGCGCCAAGTAAGCCGAGGATGTCGTGTACTCTCTGCTCGTAGTGAATTTCCACGAGTTTAAATATATTATCATGGTCGCCGCTGCCGTCGCTGTCGCCGTCGATGTGGCGCGGTGGCTTGCGTACCAATAATGCACGCCAATCATCATGAGCATGGGCCAAGGAACGTACAGGGGGCGTGCACGACGCGGTCATGGGGCCTCCATTGCACGCTAGCTAGCTAGCTAGCTGTAACTTTTTTTTTAGAACATAGACGTCAGAGACGTCCGGCTTTAAATTAATAAAGCCCATAAAACTTAGGCAGAGTAGCACAACCACCGAACAAAACAACATAAACTAACACGACAGTTAAGAGGATAGGCCGCTAAATGAGCGTAAAGTTGCGTTACAAGACGGAGAACGGCCCAAAAGCAGCGAGCACGCAGGCTCGGAAGGTACTAAGACCAAAAGGGGGTTGCCCATCCCTATGCGGCAACCAGTTGAGCAGGCGACGAAGCTCGAGCCTCGGAGTAGACGGCGTGGAGACGACAGATAGCTTGGCGGTGGAGATCAGAGTCCTGTTGTCTTCCCAGCGATGCCCATTGCTGCAAGAAAATGATGCATTTGAAGATAACATTAGCGGGATGCGAGGGGAACACCCCCTCAATAGTAAACTTGTTACGGGTATTCCAAATAGCCCATAGCATAGCCGCCGCACAAGTCCACATGACCCTACGAGACGCGCCTTGAAACCCAGATAAGGAAGACACGAGCTCAGGTCGGGAGCGTGGATCCCAATCCACTCCCGCGGCCTCCCGGACCGCGCTCCAAGCGAAACGAGCCAGGGAGCAAAGGAAGAAGGTGTGGTCAGCATCTTCCGGGACCCCACACAGCGCACAGGGGCCAGAGGCGGGGCCGTTGCGTTTAGCGAGGTTAATAGAGGTAGGAAGGCGATCTTGACAAAGTTGCCAAAGGAAGACCTTAATTTTGAGCGGGATCTTTGCCTTCCAAAGCCCCGTGGCCGCCGACGGGATCTGACCGTGGCATAGCTCTCTGTACATGGATTTGACAGAGAATTTGCCGGAGCTCGCAAGTCTCCACGAGATCAGGTCCGCGGATTCCGACAATCGGACGTCCGCAAGTAGCGCCAGAAGGCGGTCCCAATCTGCCAACTCCGGCCCGATTAGCTCACGTCTGAAGTTAATACAGGGGGG
>NC_041386.1:646601699-646613729 GCF_002162155.2 Triticum dicoccoides
GCTAAGAGCCGAGGCAACCCGTTGCTCGGGTTCGACCGCTAAGGAGTATAGTTGTCGAAACTCCGCCCATAATGGGCGCTGGCCAATCCAATGATCAAGCCAGAGACGCGTAGAGCGTCCATTGTTAACCGCAAACTTTGCGCCCCTGGCAAAGAGGGGTTTAAGGGATTGAATGGAATTCCAGAAAGGAGACCCACTGGGAGCCGCGTCAAAAAAATCCCCTCGCGGGAAATATTTTGCCCGGAGGAGGTCGATCCAGAGGCCAGTCTCACCCTGAGTCATTTTCCAGATCCACTTGCACATTAGTGCGATGTTCATCAACTTGGAGTTGATGATCCCAAGAACCCCCTGGGTTTTGGGACGACACACGGCTTGCCATTTAACCATATGGTATTTTCGTTTCGGTCCCGCTCCTTCCCAAAAGAAACAGGACCGCGGTGTGTCAAACTTAGAGTGTACCCCGTCCGCCAGCAAGAACAGACCCATGGCAAACATGGGCAAAGATGAGAGGCTGGTGTTGGTAAGGATTAGTCTTGCCCCTGAAGACATAAAACAGCCCCTCCACGGGCAAACCCTATTCGCCACCTTGGAGGAGAGGGGCTCCCAGTCAGCGATTGTACACTTCTTTGCCGCTATTGGGAGCCCGAGGTAAGTAAACGGGAACTGGCCTAGTTTGCAGTTAAGCAGGTTGGCGACCCGTTGACTTTCTGTCGCGTCCATCCCTATGGACACCACCTCACTTTTATGGAAGTTAATTTTTAGTCCCGACATGATTTCGAAGCACAACATTATAGCTTTGACCGAAGCGATACTATGTGTGTCGGGCTCGAAAAGAAGAAGAGTGTCATCTGCGTATTGCAAGTGGGACACTCCTCCCGGGATTAGGTTGTCCACGACACCCCTAATGTGGCCGGCTAGACGAGCCCTGTCTAGCATGGCGCCTAAAGCGTCCGCCACGAAGTTAAAAGCAACGGCGATGCTGGGTCCCCTTGACGCAGCCCGCGCTTGTTGCGGAAGAAGTTCCCTACTTCTCCGTTCACCGTGATCGCCGTTTGGCCTCCCGAGACCAATTGCATCATGCGGTGAACCCAAACCGACGAGAAACCTCGGTCCAGGAGTACCTGTCGGAGGAACTCCCAGTTCACGCGGTCGTACGCCTTCTCAAAATCGAGTTTGAGGAGAATCGCTGGCTGTCGAGCGCGCTTAAGGGAGTGGATAATTTCTTGAAGAACCAGCGGCCCCTCCAAGATGTTACGGCCCCGAATGAACGCGGACTGGGTTCTACTAATAATGCGGTGGACTATCGGAGACATGCGAGTAGAACAAGCCTTAGCACAAATTTTAAACGGGACGTTAATTAAGGCAATAGGACGAAAAAGTCTAATGTGATCCGCACCCGGGACCTTGGGGATCAAAGAGAGAACCCCAAAGTTCAGGCGGGAAATGTCTACCGTACCGCGCATAAAACCGTTGCACACGTCAAAAATGGGGTTTTTGAGCACTTGCCAAAACCGCTTGAACATCGCCACCGGCCACCCATCCGGCCCCGGAGCAGTGTCAGATTTCATACCCAGCGTCGCCTTGTCAATCTCCTCAGGGAGGAAGGCTAAGCTCAGGTTCTCGTTTTCCTCGTCCGTGACCCGCAACGCAGGGTCCCACACATCCTCCCTCAGGCGAGCCCTGGATTCCTCCCTGGAGCCCATGAGTTGGATGTAGAACTCGTAGATGTGCCGGACGATATCCTGTTGCCACAGTATGAGCCCCTGCTCCGATTGAAGACGAAGGATAGTGCACTTACGGCGTCGGCCATTTGCGTATGCGTGGAAGTATTTTGTGTTCACGTCGCCCTTGAGCGTCCACTTTATTCCACCGCGCCTACGCCAGTACTCTTCCTCGGCCCTGAGGAGGGATTCGACTTGGGCCTCAAGCGTGTAGCGCTGGGCCCAGTCCTGCGCGGAAAAGATGTGCAGATCTGCCGCTGCGTCTAGCTGGGCTAGCTCCTCGGTCAGGCGCACCCTTAACAGCTTATCCGCACAACCCTGATTAGCTCCCCACCCTTTGAGAGCCGCTCGCATACCCGCCCCTGCGGCAATCCAGAACTCCATGGGGCCGTGTACGCGCCCGATGCAAGCGACGCAATTCGCCCACTTCGAAAGGAAGGTTTGCTCGAAGTCCGGAGACTCCAGCCATGCTGTTTCGAAGAAGAAACACGGGCTGCGTTTAAGCCTTTCCTCCCCCGAGGAAAGGATGAGGGGGACGTGGTCCGACCCGATCCTAGTTTCTGCGTGTAGAGAGCACAGGGGGAACAACACCTCCCACTCCGAGGACATAAAAACCCTGTCCAAGACCGTACGCACCGGCGTAAGCTGTTTGTTGGTCCAGGTATATCGAGCCCCCACGCGGGCCACTTCCCTAAGGTCCATGGAAGCAATAGCATTATTAAACATGGCCACCCTTGACCAGTTAATAATACCGTTGTTCTTGTCCGCTCCCGAGCGGATCAAGTTGAAGTCACCCCCCACCAGCAGAGGAAGGTTGCTCACGCCAACAGCCATCACCTTTGTCTGAAGCTCTTCCAAGAACTCCAGCGAGAGCGAGTGATTGGCCGGGCCATACACGGCAATCACCACCCACTCCTGAAGAGTGGCGCGGTGCCGCACGTGAGCCGACAGGAAGAAGCGGCCGGCATCCCAAGCCACCACTTCAAGGCAGACTAGGTTAACTCCTAGCAGCAAACCCCCGGAGTGTCCTACCGCAGGCACCCAGTGCCAGACGAAACGCTCCAACGGGTCAACCGCAAGCAAGTCCCGGTGGTTGAAATCGGCCTTGATAGTCTCTTGCAATCCGACCACGTCGATTTCCTCGTTCCTAATGAACTCTCTTAACTGGGTCCGCCTCCTAGCGTGGCCGAAGCCTCGGATGTTCCAGAAGATGAAACGCATTAGATGATGTGATTTCGTAGACGGATACCGCGAGCAGTAACCGCTTTGGCCACGCGCCGTGTCTTGGCAGGACGACGGTTGGAAGAGGACGGTGCAGCCCCTGCTACTTGGTCCTCCTGATCGGGCCGCACACCTGGCACCAAAGAAGCCCCTGCTTCCTTTGCTGCAGGCGCAGCGCGGGCCTGCGCTGCCTTAGCAAGCGCAGCCTGCGCGATTTCCTTCGCACGAATGAGAGACAGCACCTCTTGCGCTTCCCCCGCGTCAGCCATCGCGACGCCACTATCCGCTAAGATACCCCCCAAGCACTCATCTGGATAATCTTCAAAAATCGTAAAGCGGGGCATAGGGTTACCTTCGATTTCGAGGTTCTTCTGCGCCTGGAGGAGTTGGGCCCGTTGGAGGGACGGCATATTGCCCTTGGCGCCCTTCGGACGGGAGCTCGTCCTCTCTTGAGTCGCCGAGGACGCCACCGCCTTGGACCGCCTGGCCGTGGGGATGGGCGCCACCTTGGCCACCTCCACCCGAAGAGCGTCCGGAGGTGGGGGGGGGGGAGATGACCGATGGGGTGTCCCTTGCCGGCCCCCCTGGAGAGGCCAGTGCCATCACCACCGGCCTCTGGACCGGCACGCTTGCACGGACCGCGGGGGTGCCCGCTGGCGCCACCACAGGTGGTTTGCGGCCCGCCGTCTTCTTCTGAAGCTTCAACACGCCGCTGCCACTGCCGGTCACCACCTTGGGAGGGCTTGCCGCAGCCTCTGACGCGTCCACCAGCGCAACCACCGGGGAGACCAGCGTCGAGTGGTCCTCCGAGTCGCAGGACGCCGAGACGCCCTTGTCGATGTCGAGGCTCATGGTCATGTTGGATCCGTACTGGTTGAAACCCGTCTCGTTGCTCCCCACCACCACTTGGCACACCTCCTGATCCTGAGCCGCGCCCGCCGCCGGAGGCGCAGCCTGCCCATCCTTGTCCTTGAGGCCCAGTTTGTCCCAAGTAGCCGTGTCGATGGAGTCATCCCCCGTGCTCATGTCCTGGTCCTTGTCCTTGTCCTTGTCCTTGTCTTCCTGGCCCTTGTCGTGGTCAGTTGGCGGAGGGGGAGGGGGGATTGGAGCCGCGCCCTGCAGAGCGCCCGCATCTGCCTCAAGGCGGAAGGTGTATCCCTCACTGTTGAACCAGATCTGCACGTATCCCTTGAGCTTGGCCGGGGCACGACACGCGAAACGCATCCGCACCGGACCCAGGCCAGACAGCGACGCCAGATCCACCTCCATCGGGCGCCCAATCATCACAGTGGCGGCCATGAGGCGGTCCATGTGGCGGTGCTTGGGTGGCACGCCCCACAGCTTGACCCAGGTGTCCGGAATGAGCTCGGCCGTGGGCTCCTCCGGACGCGCCTCCTTGATGTCCGCCATCATGTCGTGGAGGGAGAAGTAGAGCTTGCCACTGCGGGTTGCCATCCTTAGCATGGCCTTGTCGGGGAAGACGACCGAGAGCTGGTCGGCTCCGACGGCCGAGACTTGCCAGTCCCACTCCCCTTCAAAGAGGTGAGGGAGTTCCGCCTCCAGGATGGGGATGGAAAGCTTGCCCGGCGCCGCCGAAATGATCGCCGTATCCGAGATGAGAGGGGCACGGACCTCCTCCCCCTCCGTGTCCACGAAAGGGAGGCAGAAGAAGCCTTCGCCCGGAATAGCGTTGCCCATGATCTGCAGCGCCAGGGGCCTCCCCCTCGTGGGACAGTAGGCAGACGCATGTCCTTCCTCGTGGCAGACGACACACATGGGTTTGAAGGAGCACATGTTCTGGTAGTGCCCCACCCTGCCGCACTTGAAACACTCCGGCCCGTCGGCCTCTTCCACGGGGATCGGGGCGTCCGCCGATCCCTTAGAAGCCTCGGGGCCAGCCGCCAACAGCAGCGGCGCCGAGCCGTCCCCTTTATGCTTCGGCTTCTTGGCCTGCGGAACCCCGGCCCGCTCGCCGCCCGGAGGGAGCTGGGACTCCTTCCGCTTGAGCTCCTTCTTCTGCTCAAGCCCCCGCCGCCGGTACTCCTTCTTCCTCTTCTTTCGCTCACGCTCCTCGTCCTTCTTCCGCTCCTACTCAGCAATCCACCATGGAGGCGGCGGCCCCCAGCCCCCATCCTCCGCTGGAGACGCTGGCACCTTGGCGAGCGCCTTCGCCCGCAGATCCTTTTCACGCTGGCGCTCCGCCGCCGGGATCGGAGGTGACTGGGGGGCTTGTCACTCCGGCGGGATCCCATCCGCACCGCAGTGGCGTATGAGCACGAAAGGGGAGGAGGAGGGGCGGATCGGTGCAGACGACGAGCGAGATGCCCGAAGCGCCGCACCTGCGAGGGAGAGGCAGGAAACCCTAGCGATAGATCTAGGGTTCCTTTCGGCACCCACATCCACCTATTAATAGGAGGAGACGGCCTCGGCTTCTCCGTCACGCTGGGCCCGGGCCGAGGCGCAGGCTCGCAACCGGCCACTCGGCCTGATTGGACTGGCCCCGACTTAGTGGGGAGCCCCTGCCCCCCTCCCGGCCCAGTCAAGGTGGAGAGCGACACTGAGCCCACCGGCCCCACAGGCGCTGAAGCCTGCTGGCCCAATGCAGGGCCCCCCAGCCCACCCCCTGGCAGGCTGGGCCAGTCACTTTGGTCCAACACCGGAACAGGCCCAGCCATCGGTGCCCCGGAAACCCTAGCCAGCTTCCGTGCAGCCCCTGCCCGGCCAGCCTCGCCGCCATCGTCGCCAGCCCCTACCGGCTCCGGCGGGCACGTAAGAGCCCGAGGGGGCTTCGCCAGCACCAGATCCCGGCGGTCCGCCTCCGGGATGACGCACGAGCGGCCTTCTGGGCCCGCATCCACCCCCTTTGGCGGGCACCAGATCCGCGCCGCTAGGCGGCGGCCTCCCTGCCCTCCGGGAGCAAAAGCACGCCGCCGACCAGCCACGAAGGAGCCCCCAAGCTCCTCCGCGCGGGCGATGAAATCACCCATCGAGCACCCAACCTTGGGCCTCGGCGAACCACCGGAACTACCTAAACTCACCTGAGAACCTACCTCGTCGGCGTCGATGTCGGAGTCAATCCCCTCTAGTGCCCAGAACTGGCTGCCGGAGAAGGACGGAGCAGGGGGCCGCCCGTCTGGCAGCGCGCCCCCCCGCGGCCGCCCCGCGGCAGGCCGCACCACCGTCCAGCCGACCGCCTCCACCGCGGCGCTCGCTGCGTCTCTCTTCGCATCGCGCGGCCCAGACGCGTCGCCCTCCACACCGCCCGACTCGAACGCCATCCAGTCAATGTGCTACTACTAAACTGGCATGAAGCGTCAGCTAGCTGCAACTTGGCCCCGGGGCCAATCCGGGGCAACCGCGTAGTTGCCAAATCGAGCAGGTGGTGGCCGGCTGCCGAGATATGCATTCGGAAAAGATACGAAGGTGATGGCGCGCGGCAACAGTACCGCGCGCATGTGATACGTGCACCTAGGCCCTAGCTCGAATATGCATGCGTGCGTCTTTCAACGATGTCGAGTGGAGTAGGTAGCGTGTGAGGATGGTATAAGAATGCGGAAAAGATCAGGTACAGAAGACATAATATCCAGATATATTATAAAGCTTCATCAAAAGTAGTACTTTCTTCGTTTCTTTTTGTCTGCATATAAGATTTGATTAAAGTCAAACTTTGTCAATTTTGACTAAATTTATAGAAAAGAATATCAAGATTCACAATATGAAATCAATATTGTTAGATGCATCATGAAATTAGTTTTCGTACCATATAGCTTGATTATTGTAGATGTTAATATTTTTTCCAATAAAATTGGTCAAACTTTATAAAGTTTGAGTTTGACCAAATTTTATAGGGGGCTTTAAAGAAACGGAGGGAGTACAAAGCACTCCAAAAATAATAATGACTACACCGAGGACCCTGGACCATCGAACGAGCCGCTGAAGTGTCGTTGTTGCTGTCATGGTTCTAAGCCTGACAGTAGAGTGGGGGGTAGGTATGGAGAGGCAAGGTCCTAGCTATGGAGAGGTTGTAAACACAAAGGATGTACGAGTTCAGGCCCTTCTCGGAAGAAGTAATAGCCCTACGTCTCGGAGCCCGGAGGCAGTCGAGTGGATTATGAGTATATGAGTTACAAGGTGCCGAACCCCTCTGCCTGTGGAGGGGGGTGGCTTATATAGAGTGCGCCAGGACCCCAGCCAGCCCACGTAGGAGAGGGTTTAAGGTGAGTTAAGTCTGGGGCGTTACTGGTAACGCCCCACATAAAGTGCCTTTACTATCATAAAGTCTACTTGATCACATGCCGTTGCAGTGCAGAGTGCCTCTTGACCTCCTGGTGGTCGAGTGAGTCTTCGTGGTCGAGTCCTTCAGGCCAGTCGAGTGAGTCCTCGTTGGTCGACTGGAAGGCGACCTCTTCTAAGGATGTCCTGGGGTAAGTTACTTGGATCAGGTCCATGACCCTACCCTAGGTACATAACCCCATCATTAGCCCCCGAATGGATTGAGGCTTCGAGTGAAGAAGGAGTTGATGTCGTTTCCGATTAACCTTTGCGCTCTGGTTGTGCGCTGTTCTGGACCAAAGAATCTCTTCGTCGATAGCGAGCAACTTGCCTTCAGTCGACTCGATCCATTCTATTTTTGCGTCGAGTGATCTTTCAGGCTTCGACGATCTCCGAGCGACGGATCGCCGGAAACACCGCGTCTGACAGACTGATTTGCTGTTCGCGGATTCCGCGGGATGCGAAATTTGGGGACGCGCGCGAAGCGGGGCGGACCGCGGCGTTCGGATGGGACGGGGCATAGACGCCTCGATCTCCGGGCCGCTTTCTTCGCCACGTATCCCGCCTGCACAACCGTTCCTGATATGATTAGATAGGCCGGGCCCACCTGTCATCCACTCGGAAGGGACCTTATAAATGCGCCTGGCGAGGATTTCTGTACTGCGCCTCAGTCATTCTCTCTCTCTCTCTGCTTCCTTCTTCCCTGCTCAGCGTGCTCGCTCTCGCCCCCGCACCACTTCCCTTCGCGCATCTCGCCGGCGACCGTGGCCAAGGAGAAGACGGCGGCGCTGGAGCGTGCAAAGAAGGCGTCGGCGTCGGAGAAGGCAAAGGGGAGATCCACCAGCCGCGGAGGGTCCTCGTCCAGATCCCGCCTGCCGAAGGGCTGGGTCCAAGGAGACTGGATCCAGTCGACCATCACAAAGAATGACCTCCTCGACATGGCCAACGAGGGCTTGATCCCTCATGGAGCTGCGAGACTTCCAGGGAAGGAGTGGCAGCCCCAACCAGAAGAGGGTGAGTGCGTGCTCTTGGCCACCCATGTTGATCGTGGATTTTCTTTGCCACCGAGTGTTTTCTTCCGTGGCTTCTTGAATTTCTTTGGAGCGCAGCTCCACCACTTTACCCCAAACTCCATTGCCTATCTCGCCGCGTTTGTGTCCATGTGTGAGGGTTTCTTGGGTTGTAGACCGCACTGGGGTTTGTTCAAGCATATATTCACGTGTCGCTCTCAGACCGTGAAGAAGGCGAGCCCAGGCGACGAAAAGACCCGAGTCGTCCAAATGTGTGGGGGTTTGGGCATCCAGGTGAGGAACAAGAGCACCTTCCCGCCCATGACCTTTCCCGAGTCCGTAAGAGGCTGGCAGTCGACTTGGTTCTACTGCCAGGTCCAGTCGACGCCAGGGCAGTCGAGTGGACTCCCTCCGTTTACCATGGGTCGAGTGAACAAGCCCTCCCCTCTGAAGTTGATTCCGGAGGAGAAAGCTGACGTGAAGATGTTGATGGAGTGCGTGGTGCAGTTGGTCCGGGAGGGAGTGACGGGCATGGACCTCCTGGAGGCCTTCCTCAGGCGTCGCATCCAGCCCCTTCAGTTCCGGAGCCACTGCATGTGGTTGTACTGCGGGACTGAAGACGAGACTCGAGTCCATCCAGAAGCAGTCGACGATGTCACTCTGGAGAGATGGATGGTAGCCGTTACCGGAAATAAGGATAACCCACGCGGAGCCAGAAGGATTCCTCCACTCGACCACAACAGCGAACCAAACAAGGTACACTTGCTCTGCTCTCTACTGTGCTCTTGTCACATTCATTTCTGTTTATCCTGCCGACTGGTCGACTGATCCTTGTCTTGATATCTGCTAGGCTCTCACCGAGCTGTACTCGATGCCCAATGGGGCACAAGCTCCGTCTGAGGAGGGTGAGGCGAGTGGGGGTGAGAGCCAGGGAGAGGAGGAATGGGACTCGGACGTTGCAGAGGACGACGATGACGATGATGACGACGACGATGATGAAGACGACGGTGATGAAGATGACGCCGAAGACGAGGAGGAAGAGGAGGAGGTCGTGCCACCGCGCTCGGAAAGGCGGTCGAAGCTCGTCCACGACCCTTCGACTGAACGTGGCAAGGGGGTTGCGACTGCTGCACAGTCGACCAAGCGCCCTAGGACCACCTCTCCAGCGCCGACTGAAAAGGCGCCGAAGCAGCCTAGGGGGGCTCCGTCAAAGCCGACCAAGCTCCTGCCGAAGATGAAGGTGTCCATCCCCACCATATCAGGGTAATTGTGCTGCTTAAGTCTTCTTATTTTGTGTGAACTTTGTCTCTGGTCGACACTGAAGTTTTAGTCGACTGATATTTTGGAGTTGCAGTGCTGCTACTTCTGAAACCTCTGCCCGGGCTGACGATCACAAGAAGGAGGACGCAGCAACTTCGAACCCAGGTACTGTGCACTCAACGTCATTTTTAGTCGACTGATTCGCGATCTCTGATCCTGATTCTTCTTCGTAGCTCCACCCAATACTGTTATCAATCTCCTGATGATGATGAGGATGAAGAACCACTGGCACGCAGGAGGAGCAGGAAAGCGTCCGCCAGTAAGGTGCCCCAGGATGTGACGGCGCCTGAGATTCTGATTGCGGAGGAAGAGAACACCACTCGACACACGGTGTCCTTCGCAGATCCATTGACGAGTGCTCAGCAGCCCTCCCTCTTCACGACGCACCATGTCCCGGAAGACCAAGCCGGCGCGGCGAAGGAGGCAATACGCCAGGCGGGAATCATGATGGAGCAATTGAAGACCATCCGGGATGCGAGCCAGGCAGCTTATGACGCCAGTTCTGCCCTTCAAAGCAATGTGCAGGTCAGTCGACCACAGTTTGTTCTATTGGATATGCTGCCAAAAACTTTTCCTTTCCGGAATTTATAGCAGTCACCCACTGGGTGTTGTCGATTAAACTCCGTGTTAGCGGGGGCACGCTGAGTGCACCCGCTGGGTGTAGTCCCCAAGGCTAAGGTCGACTGCTGGCAGTCGGCCTTAGGCTTTATTGATGTCAATCTTGTTGTCAGTCGACTATGTCGACTGGATTTCACGAACCGGTGGGGGCACGCTGAGTGCACCCACTGGGTGTAGTCCCCGAGACTGTGGTCGACTGCTTGCAGTTGATTACAGTCTTAGAGAATGCATCTCGCACTTTTTTTTTTGAGGTCGACTGGTCGACTTTGTCTTCAACAGGATTAGTGGGGGCACGCTGAGTGCACCCACTGGGTGTAGTCCCCGAGACTACGGTCGAATGCTTGTATTCGGCTGTAGTCTTAGAAACGTGTGTTTTTCCCTTTTTCACTCGGAAGTGAATTATATTTGACATTTAGCCGATTGGTTCTTCGCAGAACTCTTGTGATCTTGTGGCTCGCTACTCAGAGCTGGAACACAAGCATACTCAAGTCGAGCTGAGCTTGAAGCTGGTTCAGGAGAAGCTGACAAAGGCAAAGGAGGAGACTGAAGGTATGTTTGGTGAGACCATGACGACTGCTTTTCCCCTTGCTTGTTTCAAAATCTGATCTTGCTGTAACTTGCAGGTAAGGTAAGGGAGGCCCAACAGAAGAAAGACCTTGAGCTAGCTGAGAAGATCAAGCTTGCTGACGAGAAGTTAGCTTCAGTCACCAAGCTTGAACAAGACAATACCAATCTGAAAGTTGCTCTTGGGATTGCCAACAAGGAGGTCAGTCGACTGAAAACTGATAAAGCTGCCCTGACCGACCAAGTCAGCAAATTGACTGGGAAGAAAACTGATCTGGAGGCCTTCCTGAGTGGACTTGCCAAGAAGCTGTTTCTTATGCTTGAAGGTAAACCTCTATGCTTGGCAGACATTTCCAATTGTGATTTTTCCATTCGACCATCCCCTTGACTTAGTGATCACCCTTGTAGAGTTTTGTCAAAACTTTGAAGAAGAAACTAGCCGGCTGGAGCCAAACCTCGACCCCGTCAATTCTCTGGTGAACGACGAAGTTGCCATGGAAGTTTTCCGACTGGAGTCCCGTGTTGCAGCTGTCGTGGACTATCTCGCAAGGCTGAAGGCCGCCACATCGCGCATCGACTCGACGCTCTGGCCTGAGGAGACACTTCAGAATGACCTTGAGTCGCTGATGGCCCGCTTGAACACGATCCCTGGTCGAGTGCAGGAGTGGAAGAAGTCCTCGGCTCGGTGTGGTGCAGATGTCGCTCTGTGTCTGGCCCGAGTCCACTGCAAAGATGCGCGAGAAGAGAAGCCAGCGGCCCTTCGGGTGGCTAATACCAAGAAGCACGACTTCAGGTCCTTTATGGAAACTTTCCTTGCAGCTGCCACTCGGATCGCCGACGGAATTGACCTTGATGAATTCGTTGCACCTTCCAGCCCTCCACAGGAGGGGTAAAAAACTTCTTCTGGCTCGACGCTTTAAATTTGCCTCAGTATGCCGAGTGGAATTGTAACTGACAAACCTTAACGGGCTTAACGCCTGAGCACTTTCGGTTCCTTTAGATATCGATTCAAACTTGAATTTGGTGCTTGAATACGATTGCCTTCGGCTCGAAATGTCTTTTGCAGGTTCAAAGCAAGGCGCCTTTATAGCAATCGACTTATTCTTCAGTCCACTTAGGCGAGCACTGGGCCGCAGCTAAGCCTCCGAGTGGAAGTCTGGCTTACCACTCGGTAGGATTTTTATAACTTAGGCGAGCACAGGGCTGCAGCTAAGCCTCCGAGTGAGAGGGTCGCTCTCCACTTGGTAGGATTTTTATAACTTAGGCGAGCACAGGGCTGCAGCTAAGCCTCCGAGTGAGAGGGT
>NC_041386.1:646613739-646614992 GCF_002162155.2 Triticum dicoccoides
GCGAGTCTTTGGACTGCAGCTAAGCCCCCGAGTGGAAGGCTGGCTTACCACTCGGTAGGATTTTGATAAACTTAGGCAAGCACAGGGCTACAGCTAAGCCCCCGAGTGAGAGGGTTGCTCCTCACTCGGTAGGATTTTTATAACTTAGGCGAGTGCTTGGACTGCAGCTAAGCCCCCGAGTGTGAGGGTTGCTCTTCACTCGGTAGGATTTTGATAAACTTAGGCGAGTCCTTGGACTGCAGCTAAGCCTCTGAGTGGAAGTCTGGCTTACCACTCGGTAGGATTTTTATAACTTAGGCGAAACGGATTCGCGGCTAAGCCTCCGAGTGGGAGTCTGGCTCACCACTCGGTAGGATTTTTACAAACTTAGGCGAAACGGATTCGCAGCTAAGCCACCCACTGAGGGGGAATTTTATGTGGACAAAAATAAAAAGTGACAGAAATTATGGAGGAACTATGACACTATTATTTTGAGGCCCACGAACTACAGAAGCACTTTATTGCAACTCATCCGAGTGATAAAACTTAAGTGTAAAATGGGCGGAGTAGCTCCGCGTTCCAAGCTCGGGGCTCATCGATATTATGCTCGACGTTGTAAAGACGGTACGCCCCGTTGTGGAGGACCTTGGTGACGATGAAGGGGCCTTCCCAAGAAGGAGCAAGCTTGTGTGGTTTGTGCTGATCCACTCGGAGAACCAAATCCCCTTCCTGGAAGGCTCGACCTCTCACATTTCTGGCATGAAAACAACGCAAATCTTGTTGGTAGATGGTCGAGCGGATCAGAGCCATCTCCCTTTCTTCCTCTAAAAGGTCGACTGCGTCCTGCCGCGCTTGTTCAGCTTCTGCTTCGTTGTAGATTTCAACTCGGGGAGCATTATGGAGAAGATCACTCGGCAAGACTGCTTCAGCTCCGTAGACCAAGAAGAATGGAGTTCTTCCGGTCGACCGATTAGGTGTGGTCCGCAGTCCCCAGAGTACAGAGGGAAGTTCGTCGACCCAAGCTCCAGCCGCGTGTTTGAGATCACGCATCAGTCGAGGCTTCAATCCCTTAAGAATCAGTCCATTAGCTCGCTCTGCTTGTCCATTCGACTGCGGATGGGCGACTGAAGCGTAGTCGACCCGTGTGCCCTGGGAGTCGCAGAAAGCTCTGAATTCCTCCGAGTCAAAGTTCGACCCATTATCCGTAATGATGCTGTGCGGGACTCCATATCTGAATATTAGTTCCCTGATGAAGCTAACAGCAGTACCGGTGT
>NC_041386.1:646615002-646626940 GCF_002162155.2 Triticum dicoccoides
TGCAGCTAAGCCTCCGAGTGAGAGGGTTTCTCCTCACTCGGTAGGATTTTTATAAACTTAGGCGAGTCTTTGGACTGCAGCTAAGCCCCCGAGTGTAAGGCTGGCTTACCACTCGGTAGGATTTTGATGAACTTAGGCGAGTCCTTGGATCTGCAGCTAAGCCCCCGAGTGGAAGGCTGGCTTACCACTCGGTAGGATTTTGATAAACTTAGGCGAGTCCTTGGACTGCAGCTAAGCCCCCGAGTGGAAGGCTGGCTTACCACTCGGTAGGATTTTGATAAACTTAGGCGAGTCCTTGGACTGCAGCTAAGCCCCCGAGTGTGAGGGTTGCTCTTCACTCGGTAGGATTTTGATAAACTTAGGCGAAACGGATTCGCGGCTAAGCCTCCGAGTGGGAGTCTGGCTCACCACTCGGCAGGATTTTGATAAACTTAGGCGAAACGGATTCGCGGCTAAGCCTCCGAGTGGGAGTCTGGCTCACCACTCGGTAGGATTTTTACAAACTTAGGCGAAACGGATTCGCAGCTAAGTCACCCACTGAGGGGGAATTTTATGTGGACAAAAATAAAAGTGGCAGAAATTATGGAGGGACTATGACACTATTATTTTGAGGTCCATGAACTACAAAAGTACTTTATTGCAACTCATCTGAGTGATAAAACTTAAGTGTAGAATGGGCGGAGTAGCTCCGCGTTCCAAGCTCGGGGCTCATCGATATTATGCTCGACGTTGTAAAGACGGTACGCCCCATTGTGGAGGACCTTGGTGACGATGAAGGGGCCTTCCCAAGAAGGAGCAAGCTTGTGTGGTTTGTGCTGATCCACTCGGAGAACCAAATCCCCTTCCTGGAAGGCTCGACCTCTCACATTTCTGGCGTGGAAACGGCGCAAATCTTGTTGGTAGATGGTCGACCGGATCAGAGCCATCTCCCTTTCTTCCTCTAAAAGGTCGACTGCGTCTTGCCGCGCTTGTTCAGCTTCTGCTTCGTTGTAGATTTCAACTCGGGGAGCATTATGGAGAAGATCACTCGGCAAGACTGCTTCAGCTCCGTAGACCAAGAAGAATGGAGTTCTCCCGGTCGACCGATTAGGTGTGGTCCGCAGTCCCCAGAGTACAGAGGGAAGTTCGTCGACCCAAGCTCCAGCCGCGTGTTTGAGATCACGCATCAGTCGAGGCTTCAATCCCTTAAGAATCAGTCCATTAGCTCGCTCTGCTTGTCCATTCGACTGCGGATGGGCGACTGATGCGTAGTCGACCCGTGTGCCTTGGGAGTCGCAGAAAGCTCTGAATTCCTCTGAGTCAAAGTTCGACCCATTATCCGTAATGATGCTGTGCGGGACTCCATATCTGAATATTAGTTCCCTGATGAAGCTAACAGCAGTACCGGTGTCAAGGCTCTTGATTGGTTTAGCCTCGATCCACTTGGTGAACTTGTCGACTGCCACCAGTACATGCGTGAAGCCACTTCGTCCTGTTCTCAAAGGGCCGACCATGTCCAATCCCCATACTGCGAAAGGCCAGACGAGTGGGATGGTCTTCAGAGCCGACGCAGGCTTGTGTGACATATTCGAGTAGAATTGACATCCCTCGCACTTATCCACTATCTCTTTTGCCATCTCATTCGCCTTTGGCCAGTAAAATCCGGCTCGGTATGCTTTGGCCACGATGGTCCGAGAGGACGCATGATGACCACAGGTCCCCGAGTGAATATCATTGAGGATGAGTCGACCTTCTTCTGGTGTTATGCACTTCTGACCGACTCCAGTCGCGCTTTCTCTGTATAATTGTCCTTTGATTACGGTAAAGGCCTTAGATCGACGGACGATCTGTCGAGCCTCTTCCTCATCCTCCGGAAGCTCTTTCCTCAAGATATATGCGACATACGGAATCGTCCAGTCGGGAATGACCACCAAAACCTCCATGATCAAGTCGACCACCGCTGGGACTTCAACTTCAGTCGGATCTGTGGCACTCTTGGGCTGCGGAGTTTCTTCGGTGAAAGGATCTTCTTTGACTGACGGAGTGTGTATATGCTCCAAGAACACACCACTCGGAATGGCTTCTCTCTTGGAACCTATCTTTGCTAGATCATCAGCTGCTTGATTTTTCAGTCGGGGTATATGATGGAGCTCCAACCCCTCGAACTTCTTTTCCAGCTTCCTCACTGCACTGCAGTATCCAGTCATGGCTGGGCTTCTCACGTTCCACTCTTTCATCACTTGATTGACCACTAAATCCGAGTCGCCATAGACCATTAGGCGACGGATGCCGAGTGAAATGGCCATGCGCAACCCATATAAGAGGGCCTCATATTCTGCCTCATTGTTGGAGGAATCAAAGTGAATCTGGAGCACATATCTGAGATTATCTCCTCTGGGGGAAACCAGGACAACCCCAGCACCGGAACCATTCAACATCTTAGAGCCATCAAAGAACATGGTCCAATGCTCCGAGTGAACTTCAGTCGGCTGCTGCTGTTCAATCCACTCGGCGAGGAAATCTGCTATTGCCTGGGACTTAATGGCTTTCTTTGCCTCAAACTTGATATCAAGGGGAAGAAGTTCAATCGCCCATTTGGCCACTCGACCAGTTGCATTTCTGTTGTGCAAAATCTCTGATAGTGGAGCGTCGCTGACGACTGTGATGGAATGGTCAGAGAAATAATGAGCAACCTTCTTTGTGGTCATGTATATTCCATACACAAGCTTCTGATAATGAGGATATCTCTGCTTGGATGGAGTCAAGACTTCAGACAAATAATACACTGGGCGTTGAACTTTGAGAGCTTTTCCTTCTTCTTCCCGCTCGACCATTAGCACAGTACTGACGACTTGTCCCGTGGCTGCGATGTAGAGCAACAGAGGCTCTTTGCTGATTGGAGCAGCAAGCACCGGCTGGGTGGAAAGCAGAGCTTTTAGCTCGGCAAACGCTGCATCAGCTTCTGGAGTCCACTCGAACTTGTCTGCCTTCTTCATCAGTCGGTAAAGAGGCAATGCCTTTTCACCGAGTCGTGAGATGAATCGACTTAATGCGGCCAAGCATCCAGTAAGCTTCTGGACATCGTGCACTCGCACAGGGCGTTTCATTCGGAGAATAGTGCCAATCTTCTCTGGGTTAGCGTCGATTCCCCGTTCGGAAACGAGAAAACCGAGTAACTTGCCACCAGGAACTCCAAATGTGCACTTTGATGGATTGAGCTTGATATCATACCTTCTGAGGTTGGCAAATGTTTCGGCGAGGTCAGCGAGCAGGTCGGAACCTTTTCGTGACTTGACAACAATATCATCCATATAAGCTTCCACATTCCGACTGATTTGAGTGAGTAGACACTTCTGAATCATTCGCATGAATGTGGCGCCGGCATTCTTGAGGCCGAATGGCATGGTGATATAGCAGAAGCACCCGAATGGAGTGATAAAAGCTGTTTTTACCTCGTCGGGTCCGTACAGACGGATCTGGTGGTACCCGGAGTAGGCATCTAAAAAAGATAGCCTCTCACATCCCGCGGTCGAGTCAACAATTTGATCTATGCGAGGGAGAGGAAAATGATCTTTCGGGCAGGCCCGGTTGATGTGCTTGAAATCAATGCACATTCGGAGCGACTTGTCCTTCTTAGGAACCATGACGACATTAGCGAGCCACTCGGAGTGGTATATCTCTCGGATAAATCCTGCCGCCAACAGTCGAGCCACTTCTTCACCAATGGCTTTTCTCTTCTGGACGGCGGACCGCTGAAGATGCTCTTTGACTGGTTTTGCAGATGAGTCGACTCTTAAGCGATGCTCAGCCAGTCCCCTGGGAACACCTGGCATGTCAGCGGGCTTCCATGCAAAAATGTCCCAGTTCTCACGGAGGAACTGGATGAGCGCTTCTTCCTATTTTGGGTCGAGTGTTGTGGAGATGCGGGTCGGAGCTGCTTCGGGGTCGGTCGGATGAATGTGAACAGGCTTCGTCTCACCGGACGACTGGAAAGCAGACTCTGTGGCGGGCTTCTTGGATCGCAGCAAGTCACTCGGATCTGCGTTTTGTTTGTATTCTTCGAACTCGACTGCTGTCACCTGGGAATCGGCAATCTTGGAGCCCTTCTGAAAGCACTCTTCTGCCTTTTTCCTATCACCGGTGACAGTGATCACTCCTTTGGGACTGGGCATCTTCAATTTGAGGTATACGTAGCATGGTCGAGCCATGAACCGCGCGTAAGCTGGTCTCCCCAAAATGGCATGATATGCACTCTGAAAATCCACGACCTCAAACGTCAACTTTTCTTTGCGAAAATGCTTCGAATCGCCAAACACTACGTCCAAAGCTATCTGGCCGAGTGACTCGGCCTTCTTCCCTGGTATAACTCCATGAAAGCTCATGTTACTAGTGCTCAGTCGGGACATCGGAATGCCCATACCTTTCAATGTGTCTGCATACAATAAGTTCAGCCCACTTCCACCATCCATCAACACCTTTGTCAGTCGAGTGCCTTCGACAACTGGATCGACCACCAAAGCTTGCCTCCCAGGGGTGGCAATATGAGTCGGGTGATCAGATTGGTCGAATGTGATGGGTGTTTGAGACCACTTCAGATAATTTGCTTTTGCTGGGGCAACCATGTTCACCTCTCGGTTAATCACTTTCAGTCGACTTCTGCTTTCCACATCTGCAAAGATCATCAGAGTGGAATTAATATGCGGATATCCTCCCTCACTGTCCTCCTTGTCTTCGCCCTTGTCCGACTCCTTCTCCTTGTCCTTAGACTGTTTTCCCTGAAACTGCTGGATCAGGAGTCGACATTGGCGAGTGGTGTGCTTCGGGTAGATGATATTCCCCTCTTCGTCTTTCTTCGTATGGATGTGACATGGCATATCCATTACGTCGTTCCCCTCTTTATCCTTTACCTTCTTGGGGTTCCAGGATCCTTTTGGTTTCCCCTTAAACTTTCCTTGAGTCACGGCCAGAGCCTCTCCAGGAGCTGCCGGTTCAGCCTTCCGCTTCTGTTTCCGACTGGTGTTTCCTTTTTCAGACTGACTCGGCTTGTGCTTGCCGCTTCGGAGTCGGTCTTCTTCTTCGCCGTTGGCGTACTTGGTAGCAATCTCCATCATCCGACTCAAGGTCATGTCACCGGTTCGACCAAACTTCAAACTCAGTTCTCTGTTCTTAACGCCATCTTTGAAGGCGCAGACTGCCTGATGATCAGACACATTCTTCACAGTGTGGTGCAAAGTGATCCACCTCTGAATATACTCTCTGAGAGTCTCATTATCCTTCTGCACGCAGACTTGCAACTCTGTCAATCCAGCTGGTCGCTTGCAAGTTCCTTCAAACGTTCTGATGAACACTCGGGACAGATCTTCCCAAGTGTAAATGCTACTAGGAGGTAATTGAGTCAACCATGCCCTGGCAGAACCTTCCAGCATGAGAGGCAAGTGCTTCATGGCCACCTCGTCGTTCCCACCACCGATCTGAACTGCGACTCGGTAGTCTTCAAGCCAAGTTTCAGGCTTAGACTCACCAGTGAACTTGCTGACTCCTGTCGCCAACCTGAAATTGGGAGGGATAACTGCGGCTCTGATAGCTCTGCTGAAGCATTCAGGACCAGAAACATGCACTCGACTGCTTGTGGGTACATCTCTGTCGAGTCCACCTCGATGGGCTCTGTTCCGGTCGACCAACCCTTGTACGATAATGGATCGCACGTCGAAGCCTGGTTCTCTGGGGTCGACTGGAACCCTTCGCCCTGAACTGTACTGACGCCTGTCATCTGGCTGCCGAGGAGCGTAAGACCCACCCCTCGGAGGGGAATTGGGCACTCGACGCCTGTCATCTCGGTCGAGTCTGTCGTCATATTGATCTCGCCGATTCCCGCGCCCTTCACGCCGCGGAGGCGATCGGGGGCTGTGCGCCGACTGAACCGTATTCACAGTGACGGATCGACTGTGAATTCTGTTGCGCGACTGAGACACGGCTGAATTCTGATCTCCTGCTGCCCGGAGCAAATCCCTGATCTGCAGCAAACCTCTGCCAGCTTCTGACTGCGAGGGCTGGATGGACTCTGCTATACGGGTCGCAGCTGCTAAATTCTGGATTGGGGTTCGATATACCTGAGTCGGCGGGAAGAGTTGACGTCGATTTGTGTCGGGAACGCGTTGCCGCGCGCGCTCGTCGAGTGCTCGCTGAAGGTTCTCCAGCCGAGTGCGCTCGGCCAAATTGGCCAGACGCGCCTCCTCCAAGGCACGAGCCTCGGGGGTTTCTCCTGCGATGGGAGTATGCAGGGCATCCACGTTCCTGCGGCGAAGTTCCTCTCTTTGCAGAGAGTCGAGTGGCTCGGGCTGGTACTCTTCGTAGCCTCGTGCGGGGTCGTCTCCGTCACCTGCTCCACCGTCATGGGCGAAGCCAGGGGGACCGCGGGGCCCGTCGACCATCAAGATTTCTGCCGCAGGATCACTGCTACCGCACTCGGATGCAGTCTCTACGGAGCCAGTCGACAGGTCGAACAAGCCGTAGAGATATTCGTCGGGCTCGATTGCCGCGACTTGGGTGGTGGCTGATTGGCGAGCCACCGCGTGCCTCACCCATCGCTGAAGCCTCGACCGGCCCGAGCGCTTGCGCTGGCGGGAGACCGGGAGGGTGGACAATGGAGGAGCTGACCGATACTAGGTCGACGGTTGCCGCAGCAGAACGCCACGGACACATGCGCGAAAATGCGTCGCACCGCGGACGGGGAGCGCATCTACGTCGAGTGGAGCCTCCTGGAGCCATGCGGAGTCGTCGGCGATGAAGGTGAGAGTGCCGAGATGGATCTCTTGACCCTCGACCAAAACTCCAGCAGACACCATGATGAAAGTACTCGGAAGAATCGCAACTTCTCCACAAAATCGCTAAAACACCGGCCCCACGGTGGGCGCCAACTGTCGTGGTTCTAAGCCTGACAGTAGAGTGGGGGTAGGTATGGAGAGGCAAGGTCCTAGCTATGGAGAGGTTGTAAACACAAAGGATGTACGAGTTCGGGCCCTTCTCGGAAGAAGTAATAGCCCTACGTCTCGGAGCCCGGAGGCGGTCGAGTGGATTATGAGTATATGAGTTACAAGGTGCCGAACCCCTCTGCCTGTGGAGGGGGGTGGCTTATATAGAGTGCGCCAGGACCCCAGCCAGCCCACGTAGGAGAGGGTTTAAGGTGAGTTAAGTCTGGGGCGTTACTGGTAACGCCCCACATAAAGTGCCTTTACTATCATAAAGTCTACTTGATCACAGGCCGTTGCAGTGCAGAGTGCCTCTTGACCTCCTGGTGGTCGAGTGAGTCTTCGTGGTCGAGTCCTTCAGGCCAGTCGAGTGAGTCCTCGTTGGTCGACTGGAAGGCGACCTCTTCTAAGGATGTCCTGGGGTAAGTTACTTGGATCAGGTCCATGACCCTACCCTAGGTACATAACCCCATCAGTCGCTGCTCCCGTACCAAAGTCGGTGTGGCATTGCCAATGATAGCTGATAAGTCTTTGTGCATGCGCCCCTAAGGAACAACGCCCTAAGCCGTTGTTGTCGTCGTTGAATCCTTAAACTAATCTAAAGAACCTGACACAAATTTTCGTTCTCGCACACATACAACAAGAAATCTTAACCTTGCCGCCAAGAGGAGCCTACAAGAATCTACGCTGAAGCTTCATCTTTTTTTTTTGAGAACTAGGAAACATGCCCATGCATTACAACAAGAATATTCACATTATGAAAAGCACACCATGTATAAGGTGTGCGAATCGGGATGTGCAGTCTGTAGAAATAAAAGAACTTTTGAGAATTTTCAAGCTAGAACGTTTGCCGGCCTATCTTCATTGGCTTTTGCCAGGCGACCGGTGTCATATCTATATAACGCTAAAATATCCGATGCAAGAACATCAAACTATAGTAGGAGCAATTTAGTAATAGGTATCTAAAAATAAGTGGCATGAACATTTAAAGTTTGTTTCCTTGATGCAGTGAAATCTTCCGTAGACATGCGTATAGCAACTTCTGACTTGTATATATAAGAAAAACTCTATTTGTAGGTTTATAGTTAAATGTCGGTGCATTGCAACGGACAACAATGTTGATAAATAAATTAAATAGACGATACAACTAAAACCTTCAGAACATAGATGTATGGTTTGATAATCATGTTTAAGCAATTTCACCGACCAGATTGTGAATAACTATTTGACATCATATTTTCGCCGATCAATCAGTGATTCCGGAATGAACTTTACACATAAAATATTATCATATAACAATCACGTTTAAGCAATTTCATTGACCATGACGACTTAATATGTAACTATTTGATATCACGGCTGATTCAATTCCTTTCTGTAACACATGATTACCAAGCAGTACGTTAAACAACACACATGACTCCCACAGTGAAGGTGGTCTGCACAAAATAAGTCTCTGCTAATTTGAATGAAAGCACGTAATTTTTTTAGCCACCTCAAGACTAACTAATGTCAGTAAATAAAGCAAGCGATTGCACCTCCCGGTTGAGCCATGCATGCATGCTCGTAATTTACTTAGATGCCTTTCTTTTTAGAAAAAGAGGATGTACCCCCGGCCTTTAAATCTGAACGATGCATACAACTATATTACTCTTTCCGTCCCAGTTCGCAAGGCAAAGTTTTCAAATATCTTGGCCAAAGGTGAATTTCCATTGGCTCTGATTTTCCATGTAAAAACGTTAACCATCGGCGCTGCAATTAATTTGGAAAGTGAAAATAACTTTATTTTCTAGTCTTTAATTGATTTGGCGCGATATTTTCCTCTGCCCCGCGTGCTGTTTCCGCCTCGCACGCTCCTTCCTCCTTTGGCGCGATATTTTCCCCTTAAATTTTGCTAGCGCGCCTAGATTTCTTTTCTAAACCAGAGATTTGATTCCGCGCGCAAGGATTTCGTTCCAAACTCAAACGAAAGCAGCGCCCAGATTTCTTTATATAGCCATGGACTTACGTAGACGAACAGCCCAGTCTAGCGCCAATCTCATCTCCTCTCCTCCTCGATTTCATGGCGTCGGACGGGGGAGACGAGGGGCATCGTCGTCCGCCGCTTCTTGGCCTCCAAGGCCTGACTCGCGCTGCCTTCCTTCCTCGTTCCGTCGATGGCGGCGGCCTTCCTCCACTCGGTCTTGCAGGTCGAGGATCACTGCCGTCGTTCTCCATTGGAACGGCTGCCTCTACACCGTTGTCCAGCCCTAGCATCGGAGGGAGACGCCGCGTCGGTCTGTCGCTCCCACCTCGATCTCCTTCTCCAAATCAGGCAGGCTCGTCGAACTGGGCCACTTTGCCTGGTGGGAGCGGCAGTGCAAGCGCCGCTGGAAGGACGTCCTCCTACGTCGGCTTGAACATCATGAACGGCTCCATCTGCGCCGGACCAAATTCGTCAGTATTCTGCACGAGAGGTACGTAGTCCTTCTTGCCTGATCAGGATATGCTGTCTCGTTCGACGATTGCATCAGGAAACTGCCCGCGAGTCGCTGTTGCAGGATGTTTGCCTCCGCTGATCTCCTTCCTTGTAGCTGTTTACTGTTTTGCTGTTGTTTTAGTTCTTTCTATGTTGTTTCGTTCTGAACTATCTTTCAGTTTGGGGAGTCAGGATCTGTGAGCCGTGTAATGTACGTACGTAGATCTTAGCTCTCCATCGATTGTGTGAAGTGAAGAATAAAAGGCCTTCGTCAGCCACAGCATGAGAGACGCTATGTTTCGTTAGGAATAATTTGTTCTGTGACCGTATTTTTTTCTTCTTGTTTTTGCTATGTATTCTGAATTGCTTGTTTTTGCTATATGGATTCTGAATTGCTTGTTTTTGCTATGTAGACCGTACCATTGAGTTTGCTGCATCTACTAACGGCAGAGAAGGCGGCTGGCGTGGCGCTGGATATAATCCAAATTTTGAGAACGCTGACGAGTATCCTCCACGGCCGGAACATGTGGAAGCACCTTCTGCAAAAGAGATTGATTTGAGTAGGTTTTTCATCTACAACTCAACCATGATTTGTTTAGTAGCAGCATATTTGGTTTGTGCTTATGATTTGTTTTCATGTGTGCAGATGCTTTGGCTAACAAGAATAACAGAGAACAGTACACTGTCGAAGACAAGCGTAATATTTACGCTATGCTGCTTGCTGGAAATGGAGAGCGTGGAAGGTTAAAGAATGGGGTTTTGGATTCTGTTGTACGTGATGCAAATTGTTCTCGGAGGTGCGTGAGTAGGATTTGGAATGAAACGAAGACAGGAGGTGGCGTTAACTCTATCAAGAACAATTTGAAGTTAAAAACGGGAAGGAAGAAAATGAGTTTGGATATTGAGGCATTAGAAGCCATTCCACCTGGTGAGAGGACCACAATTCGACAAGTTGCTGCTAGACTTAACATGTCCAAAAGCACAGTTCACCGTAGGTATGAAAAAAAAAGCATTAGTTCTTACATTTCGATGATGACCGAAATCATGATCAACTTTTCTTGTTTCTATCTAGGTTGAAGGAGAAGGTAATGAGACGAGTTTCAAATGAACTGAAACCTTCATTAACTGAAGCCAACAAGAAGGCACGTGTGGCGTATTGCCTTGAGAATTTGGAGCCAAGTTCATTGGAGGACAATCCCACTTTTAAAGCTAGTTTAACAAGGTTCATTTGGATGAGAAGATCTTCTACCGCACAAGGAAGACACATAAAATGTACTTGAGTCATAGAGAGGAAGCACCAAAAAGAGAATGCAAACATAAAAACCACATCCAGCAGATCATGTTCTTGTCGGCTATGGCAAGGCCAAGGTATGATTCTCAAGGAAATTGTGTGTTTGATGGAAAAATAGGTGTGTGGGCATTTGTTGATTGGGTGCAAGCTCAAAAGAAGAGTGCTAACAGGTAAACTACCATGATGTTTTTTAAGCATGATCTACATCAAGTGTGATATTCGTTTGCTAAAGTAACATATTTTTTTTCAATGTAGAGGGAAAGGAGAATGGGAGCTCAAGCCTTCATCTTCGGTGGACAGGAACAAAAGTAGGGAGTACATTGTGCAGTATGTACTGCCTGCTATAAAGGAAAAATGGCCTGAGAGTGATAGATGGAACACCGTGTACATTCAGGAAGACAATGCAAGAACTCATGTTTTAGCAAATGTGTTGGGGAACGTAGTAATTTCAAAAAATTTCCTACGCACACGCAAGATCATGGTGATGATATAGCAACGAGGGGAGAGTGTTGTCTACGTACCCTCGTAGACCGAAGCGGAAGCGTTGACGCAACATAGAGGAAGTAGTCGTACGTCCTCCGGTTCAACCGATCCAAGTACCGTTACTCCGGCACCTCCGAGTTCTTGACACGCGTACAGCTCGATGACGCACCCTCGATCTCCGATCCAGCAGAGGCGCCGAGGGGGAGTTCTGTCAGCACGACGGCATGGTGACGATCTTGATGTTCTCCTGTTGCAGGGCTTCGCCTAAGCATCGCTACAATATGACCGAGGTGTAATATCGTGGAGGGGGGCACCGCACACGGCTAAGGAACGATCAATGATCAACTTGTGTGTTCTAGGGTGCCCCCTACCCCCGTATATAAAGGAGGGAGGGAGGAGGTGGCCGGCCCTAGGGGGGCGCGCCATGAGGAGGGGGAAACCTACTCCAAGTAGGTTTCCCTCTCTTTTCCTTATCTTATTTGGAGGGGGAAGGAAAGAGTACTAGTATTAGGAAGTAGTACTAGTAGTAGTAATAGGAAGAGGGGGAAGGAGAAAGGAAAGGGGGGGCCGGCCCCCCTCCCCAATTCGGATTGGGCTTGGGGGGGTGCGCCCCCTTCCCTTGCTCCTTCTCTCTTCCTCCTACATGGGCCCAATAAGGCCCATATACCTCCCGGGGGGTTCCGGTAACCTCCCGGGGCTCCAAACTTCTCCGGAACCTTTCCGGTGTCCAAATATATCCGTCCAATATATCAATCTTTA
>NC_041386.1:646627110-646729110 GCF_002162155.2 Triticum dicoccoides
CATATTGGTTCCTACATATTCTACGAAGATCTTTATCGGTCAAACCGCATAACAACATACGTTGTTCCCTTTGTCATCGGTATGTTACTTGTCCGAGATTCGATCGTCGGTATCCAATACCTAGTTCAATCTCGTTATCGACAAGTCTCTTTACTCGTTCTGTAATACTTCATCTTATAACTAACTCATTAGTTACATGCTTGCAAGGCTTAGGTGATGAGCATTGCCGAGAGGGCCCAGAGATACCTCTCCGACAATCGGAGTGACAAAACCTAATCTCGAATTATGCTAACTCAACATGTACCTTCGGAGACACCTGTAGTACTCCTTTATAATCACCCAGTTACGTTGTGACGTTTGGTAGTACCCAAAGTGTTCCTCCGGTAAACGGGAGTTACACAATTCTCATAGTTACAGGAACATGTATAAGTCATGAAGGAAGCAATAGCAGAATACTAAACAATCAAGTGCTAAGCTAACGGGATGGGTCATGTCAATCACCTCATTCTCCTAATGATGTGATCTCATTAATCAAATGACAACTCTTTTGTCCATGGCTAGGAAACACAACCATCTTTGATAAACGAGCTAGTCAAGTAGAGGCATACTAGTGACTATATGTTTGTCTATGTATTCACACATGTATCATGTTTCCGGTTAATACAATTCTAGCATGAATAATAAACATTTATCATGAAATAAGGAAATAAATAATAACTTTATTATTGCCTCTAGGGCATATTTCCTTCAGTCTGCCACTTGCACTAGAGTCAATAATCTAGTTCACATCGCTATGTGATTTAACACCAATATTCACATCTGCATGTGACCAATACCCATAGTTCACATCATCATGTGATCAACACCCAAAGGGTTTACTAGAGTCAATAATCTAGTTCACATCGCTATGTGATTAACACCCAAAAGAGTACTAAGGTATGATCATGTTTTGCTCGTGAGAGAAGCTTAGTCAACGGGTCTGTCATATTCAGAGCCGTATGTATTTCGCAAAAATTCTATGTCCACAATGCTCTGCACGGAGCTACTCTAGCTAATTGCTCCCACTTTCAATATGTATCCAGATTGAGACTTAGAGTCATCTGGATTGGTGTAAAAGCTTGCATCGTTGTAACTTTTACGACGGGCTCTTTTATCACCTCCATAATCGAGAAACATCTCCTTAGTCCTCACTAAGGATATTCTTGACCCATGTCCAGTGATCTACTTATTAGATCAAAATTGTATTCCTTTACCAAACACAGAGCAAGGTATACAATAGGTCTGGTTCACAGCATAGCATACTTTAAAGAACCTATGACTGAGGCATAGGGAATGACTTTTCATTCTCCTTCTATTTTCTGCAATGGTCGGGTCTTGAGTCTTACTCAACTTCACACCTTGTAACACAGGCAAGAACTCCTTCTTTGACTGTTCCATTTTGAACTATTTCAAAAATTTATCAAGGTATCTACTCATTGAAAAATCTTATCAAGCGTCTTGATCTATCTATATAGATCTTGATGCTCAATATGTAAGCAGCTTCACCGAGGTCTTGTTTTGAAAAACTCTTATTCAAGTATCCTTTCATGCTATCCAGAATTTCGATATCATTTCCAATCAACAATATGTCATCCACATATAATATTAGAAATGCTACAGAGCTCCCACTCACTTTCTTGTAAATACAGGCTTCTTCAAAAGTCTGTATAAAACCATATGCTTTGATCAACTCATCAAAGCGTATATTCCAACTCCGAGATGCTTGCACCAGTCCATAGATGGATCGCTGGTGCTTGCACACTTTGTTAGCATCTTTAGGATTGACAAAAACTTTCTGGTTGCATCATATACAACTCTTCTTTAATAAATCCATTAAGGAATGCAGTTTTGACATCCATTTGCCAGATTTCATAAAATGTGGCAATTGCTAACATGATTCAGACAGACTTAAGCTTCGATACGAGTGAGAAAATCTCATCGTATTCAACACCTTGAACTTGTTGAAAACCTTTCGCAACAAGTCGAGCTTAGTAGATAGTAACACTACTATCAGTGTCCGTCTTCCTCTTGAAGATCCATTTATTTAACATGGCTTGTTGATCATCGAGCAAGTCAATCAAAGTCCATACTTTGTTCTCATACATGGATCATATCTCAGATTTTATGGCCTCAAGCCATTTCGTGGAATCTGGGCTCATCATCGCTTCCTCATAGTTTGTAGGTTCATCATGGTCTAGTAACATGACTTCTAGAACATGATTACCGTACCACTCTGGTGCGGATCTTACTCTGGAAGACCTACGAGGTTTGGTAGCAACTTGATCTGAAGTTTCATGATCATCATCATTAACTTCCTCACTAATTGGTGTAGGAATCACTGGAACTGTTTTCTGTGATGCACTACTTTCCAATTCGGGAGAAGGTACAAATTACCTTATCAAGCTCTACTTTCCTCCCACTCACTTCTTTTGAGAGAAACTCCTTCTCTAGAAAGGATCCATTTTTAGCAACGAATATCTTGCCTTCGGATCTGTGATAGAAGGTGTAGCCAACAGTTTCCTTTGGGTATTCTATGAAGACGCACTTCTCCGATTTGGGTTCAAGCTTATTAGGTTGAAAACCTTTTTCATATAAGCATCGCAACTCCAAACTTTAAGAAACGACAGCTTAGGTTTACTGCTAAACCATAGTTCATACGGTGTCGTCTCAACGGATTTAGATGGTGCCCTTTTTAAACGTGAATGCAGCTGTCTCTAATGCACAACCCCAAAACGATAGTGGTAAAACCGATAAGAGAGATCATAGATCGCACCATATCCAATAAAGTGCGGTTACGACGTTCGGACACACCATAATGTTGTGGTGTTCCAGGTGGCGTGAGCTGTGAAACTATTCCACATTGTTTTAATTGAAGACCAAACTCGTAACTCAAATATTTGTCTCCGCGATCAAATCACAGAAACTTTATTTTCTTGTTACGATGATTCTCCACTTCACTCTGAAATTCTTTGAACCTTTCAACTATTTTAGACTTATGTTTCATCAAGTAGATATACCCATATCTTCTCAAATCATCTTGTGAGGGTCAGAAAATAACGATACTTGCCATGAGCATCAACACTCATTGGATCGCATACATCGGTATGTATTATTTCCAATAAGTCAGTAGCACGTTCCATTCTTCCGGAGAATGGAGTTTTAGTCATCTTGCCCAAAAGGCACGGTTCGCAAGCATCAAATGATTCATAACCAAGTGATTCCGAAAATCCATCTTTATGGAGTATCTTCACGCGCTTTACACCGATATGACCCAAACGGCAGTGCCACAAATAAGTTGCACTATCATTATTAACTTTGCATCTTTTGGTTTCAATATTATGAATATGTGTATTACTACGATTGAGATCCAATGAACCATTTTCATTGGGTGTGTAACCATATAAGGTTTTATTCATGTAAACAGAACAACAGTTTATTCTCTTACTTAAATGAATAACTGTATTGCAATAAACACGATCAAATCATATTCATGCTCAACGCAAACACCAAATAACATTTATTTAGGTTCAACACTAATCCCGAAAGTATAGGGAGTGCGCGATGATGATCATATCAATCATCGTCACTTCACCCTTAACTAGTCTCTGTTTATTCTGCAACTCCCGTTTCGAGTTACTAAACTTAGCAACTGAACTAGTACCAAATACTGAGGGGTTGCTATAAACATTTGTAAAGTACACATCAATAACATGTATATCAAATATACTTATGTTCACTTTGCCATCCTTCTTATCCGCTAATCACTTGGGGTAGTTCCGCTTCCAGTGACCAATCCTTTTGCAGTAGAAGCACTTAGTCTCAGGATTAGGACCAGAGTTGGGCTTCTTCACTTGAGCAGCAACTCGCTTGCCGTTCTTCTTGAAGTTCCCCTTCTACCCTTTGCCCTTTTCTTGATTTCTACCTTCGTCGATTTTAGCATCACGAAGAGCTTGGGAATCGTTTCCGTTATCCCTTGCATATTATAGTTCATCACGAAGTTCTACTAACTTGGTGATGGTGACTAGAGAATTCTGTCAATCACTATTTTATCTGGAAGATTAACTCTCACTTGATTCAAACGATTGAAGTACCCAGACAATCTGAGCACATGCTCACTAGTTGAGCGATTCTCCTCCATCCTTTAGCTATAGAACTTGTTGGAGACTTCATATCTCTCAACTCGGGTATTTGCTTGAAATATTAACTTCAATTCCTGGAACATCTCATATGGTCCATGATGTTCAAAACGTCTTTGAAATCCTGATTCTAAGCCATAAAGCATGGTGCACAAAACTATCAAGTAGTCATCATATTGAGCTAGCCAAACGTTCATAACGTCTGCATCTGCTCCTGCAATAGGTCTGTCACCTAGCAGTGCATTAAGGACATAATTCTTCTGTGCAGCAATGAGGATAAACCTCATATCACAGATCCAATCCGCATCATCGCTACTAACATTTTTCAACATAGTTTTCTCTAGGAACATATCAAAATAAACATATGAAAGCAATAACGCGAGCTATTGATCTATAACATAATTTGCAAAATACTACCAGGACTAGGTTCATGATAAATTAAAGTTCAATTAATCATATTACTTAAGAACTCCCACTTAGACAGACATCTCTCTAGTCATCTAAGTGATCACGTGATCCAAATCAACTAAACCATGTCCGATCATCACGTGAGATGGAGTAGTTTTCAATGGTGAACATCACTATGTTGATCATGTCTACTATATGATTCACGCTCGACCTTTCGGTCTCCGTGTTCCGAGGCCATATCTGTATATGCTAGGCTCGTCAAGTTTAACCTGAGTATTCCGCGTGTGCAACTGTTTTGCACCCGTTGTATTTGAACGTAGAGCCTATCACACCCGATCATCACGTGGTGTCTCAGCACGAAGAACTTTCGCAACGGTGCATACTCAGGGAGAACACTTCTTGATAATTAGTGAGAGATCATCTTAAAATGCTACCGTCAATCAAAGCAAGATAAGATGCATAAAGGATAAACATCACATGCAATCAATATAAGTGATATGATATGGCCATCATCATCTTGTGCTTGTGATCTCCATCTTCGAAGCACCGTCGTGATCACCATCGTCACCGGCGCGACACCTTGATCTCCATCGTAGCATCATTGTCGTTACGCCATCTATTGCTTCTACGACTATCGCTACCGCTTAGTGATAAAGTAAAGCAATTACAGGGCGTTTGCATTTCATACAATAAAGCGACAACCATATGGCTCCTGCCAGTTGCCGATAACTTTGGTTACAAAACATGATCATCTCATACAATAAAATATAGCATCATGTCTTGGCCATATCACATCACAACATGCCCTGCAAAAACAAGTTAGACGTCCTCTACTTTGTTGTTGCAAATTTTACGTGGCTGCTACGGGCTTAAGCAAGAACCAATCTCACCTACGCATCAAAACCACAACGATAGTTTCTCAAATAGACTCCGTTTTAACCTTCACAAGGACCGGGCGTAGCCACACTCGGTTCAACTAAAGTGAGAGAGACAGACACCCGCCAGCCACCTTTAAGCACGAGTGCTCGTAACGGTGAAACCAGTCTCGCGTAAGCGTACGCGTAATGTCGGTCCGGGCCGCTTCATCTCACAATACCGCTGAACCAAAGTATGACATGCTGGTAGGCAGTATGACTTATATCGTCCACAACTCACTTGTGTTCTACTCGTGCATATAACATCAACGCATAAAACCTAGGCTCTGATACCACTGTTGGGAACGTAGTAATTTCAAAAAAATTCCTACGCACACGCAAGATGATGGTGATGATATAGCAACGAGGGGAGAGTGTTGTCTACGTACCCTCGTAGACCGAAGCGGAAGCGTTGACGCAACGTAGAGGAAGTAGTCGTACGTCCTCCGGTTCAACCGATCCAAGTACCGTTACTCCGGCACCTCCGAGTTCTTGACACGCGTACAGCTCGATGACGCACCCTCGATCTCCGATCCAGCAGAGGCGCCGAGGGGGAGTTCCGTCAGCACGACGGCATGGTGACGATCTTGATGTTCTCCTGTTGCAGGGCTTCGCCTAAGCATCGCTACAATATGACCGAGGTGTAATATCGTGGAGGGGGGCACCGCACACGGCTAAGGAACGATCAATGATCAACTTGTGTGTTCTAGGGTGCCCCCCTACCCCCGTATATAAAGGAGGGAGGGAGGAGGTGGCCGGCCCTAGGGGGGCACGCCATGAGGAGGGGGAAACCTACTCCAAGTAGGTTTCCCTCTCTTTTCCTTATCTTATTTGGAGGGGGGAGGAAAGAGTACTAGTATTAGGAAGTAGTACTAGTAGTAGTAATAGGAAGAGGGGGAAGGAGAAAGGAAAGGGGGGGCCGGCCCCCCTCCCCAATTCGGATTGGGCTTGGGGGGGCGCGCCCCCTTCCCTTGCTCCTTCTCTCTTCCTCCTACATGGGCCCAATAAGGCCCATATACCTCCCGGGGGGTTCCGGTAACCTCCCGGGGCTCCAAACTTCTCCAGAACCTTTCCGGTGTCCAAATATATCCGTCCAATATATCAATCTTTATGTCTCGACCATTTCGAGACTCCTCGTCATGTCCGTAATCATATCCGGGACTCCGAACAACCTTCGGTACATCAAAATACATAAACTCATAATATAACTGTCATCGAAACCTTAAGCGTGCGGACCCTACGGTTCGAGAACGATGTAGACATGATTGAGACACATCTCTGGTCAATAACCAATAGCGGGACCTGGATGCCCATATTGGTTCCTACATATTCTACGAAGATCTTTATCGGTCAAACCGCATAACAACATACGTTGTTCCCTTTGTCATCGGTATGTTACTTGTCCGAGATTCGATCGTCGGTATCCAATACCTAGTTCAATCTCGTTATCGACAAGTCTCTTTACTCGTTCTGTAATACTTCATCTTATAACTAACTCATTAGTTACATGCTTGCAAGGCTTAGGTGATGAGCATTGCCGAGAGGGCCCAGAGATACCTCTCCGACAATCGGAGTGACAAAACCTAATCTCGAATTATGCTAACTCAACATGTACCTTCGGAGACACCTGTAGTACTCCTTTATAATCACCCAGTTACGTTGTGATGTTTGGTAGTACCCAAAGTGTTCCTCCGGTAAACGGGAGTTACACAATTCTCATAGTTACAGGAACATGTATAACTCATGAAGGAAGTAATAGCAGAATACTAAACGATCAAGTGCTAAGCTAACGGGATGGGTCATGTCAATCACCTCATTCTCCTAATGATGTGATCTCATTAATCAAATGACAACTCTTTTGTCCATGGCTAGGAAACACAACCATCTTTGATAAACGAGCTAGTCAAGTAGAGGCATACTAGTGACTATATGTTTGTCTATGTATTCACACATGTATCATGTTTCCGGTTAATACAATTCTAGCATGAATAATAAACATTTATCATGAAATAAGGAAATAAATAATAACTTTATTATTGCCTCTAGGGCATATTTCCTTCAAAATGATCCCATTTTTGCAATGGAAGCGGCAAAGGGAGGTTGGGATATCAGAATTGTAAATCAACCACCAAATTCACCTGACAGTAACATACTTGATCTTGGGTGGTTTGCCTCCATTCAATCTATGTTCCATAGGAAAATGCCCAAAACCCTTGCAGAGATTGTTCAGAAGGTAGCACTCCATTTTAGCTATGCAACTTCTTAATGTTTGTGCACAGCGACCTAACTTCATTTTTTTCAATTGTTCCATAGGTTAATGAAAGCCTTGCTCAGTACCCACATCGTAAGCTTAATAGAATCTGGTTAAGCCATCAAGCTTGTATGAGGGAAATTATTAAGCACAAGGGGTCGATGCACTATGATACACCTCACATGAAGAAAAAAACATTAGAGAGGCTAGGTCTACTGTCAGTCCGTCTGACGGTTGATAAAGATTATGTTGACGCTGCCATTGAGTATTTGAACTCACCTTAGGAGGAACGAGTGTTTTAGTTTATCACTGGAACAATTGCACTTTGTTGTTTAATCGCAGCAACAAAACTCATGTGATCACAAGAATTGGTCGTGCTCACTATACAATACCTGCCCATGACTGCACATTCTCAAAGCATGGTGTACAAATGTTGTGGTCATTTTAGATGAGTACGTGAGACAAGTATTTTCAGTACTCCATACTCACAATATAAACGGAAATAACCACTGCAATATCCTCACAATATATAGATCACAAATAACAATTGCAATATTCATTCCATGATTCACATCAGGATTCATAATTCGAAAATAAATTCCACTGCAACAAGATCATGATTCATAAAACACACACCATCTTCACACATCAAGAGACATGGCTATTTCTTCCTCAACATAAACCCTAATTCATCTCGGTGTCAGCCACAAATGCATTCTCATCTTCGGCAACTGCAGTAGTGTTGCGACTGCAATGAGAACACACACCATCTTCACCTACTCCGACAATCGTCGCGCAGTCCTTGCACCAGTAGTCGTCACAGAGAAGTGGATTTCCACACACATCACAAGGTACCACGTCCATTGGCACCGGCAAGGAGCAAGCTAGACAACAGAATATCGAAGAATCACCTCGAACACCACAGTTACGGCACATTGCCGGGAACAATCATCCATCACATGAAGATTCCAACGTAGTCCTCCGTCCAATCGCAAGATTGGTGTTGCGAATGTACCTTGCCCTAGCCGAGAACCTTGAATCACCAGCTCCGACATTCGTTCCATGATCTACTTTCTGAAAAAGATCTTGAATGGTTGTGTAAATCCTCTCAAATTCATCCTCAAGTTCTTCCACCTCGCCTTGTGTGACTTCCACCTCGCCATCTGCCTCCTCCACCTCGCCATCTGCCTCCTCTACCTCAGCATCTACCTCCCCCACCTCGGCACAGACCTCCTCCATGCCCTCCACGTCCATGATAGTTGGGGGGAGATGAGGCAATGAACTGAATGTGTGGGAAGAGGAGGAACATGCATTGCCATTTTATACAAGTTTTGGCATGCAAAACAGTAACCGTTTCACACTGCATTGTGGAAGAGTAAGATGAGAGGAAGTACTCCAACACGCATTAGAATTGTGGTGCATGCAGCGTGGGAACAGGAGTAAGTGTTGTGGTGCATGCAGATTTAGTGGAGTGGTTTCCCACGGTGAAAGAGGAGTGGATCAGCTTTTGCATGCAAACATTGATGGACTACTAGTGCCAAATTGAATACAAATGTGCCTAGAGGGTGGAAGATTTTGGGACAAATAGTTTTTGGGATTTTGCCTTGCGAACTGGGACGGAGGGAGTATTAATTATTCACAAAGACCATATAGGGTGATACATCAATAAGCCTGAAATCGCCATCTTGGCAACGCTGTTGCTACTCCTATCCCCTTGATGAAGGCGTGCCAAATGTCCGGACCTAATACCGAAGAGACATCACACCAAAGCCTAACATCTAAAGCCAGATGTTCCATCCAAACCACTACCTGGATTGGGTCCCACACCGGTCGGGCACGCTCCCAGTGAGCACCGCACGCTGCAAGGGCCGTCACCTCCATCTTCCTTCGATCCATCCTCAGAGCAGAACTGATGCACCGACATTGCTAGGCTTCTCTGCCATCAACGCCACCATAATGCCAGACAACTTCCTCCTCCTGCGCGAGTCCATCTTCAATACGCGCCCATCGCTGAACCTCCGCGGCGCCATGCCGACGGGATCTGTCGCTGGCCTTGCGGTAGATGTAACACCACTCCTCTTGTCCCCTCCAGCCAGCACGTGCTCCAAAACGATGCCCCCAGGAGGGACAACGGCATCGAAGGTGCCATCATCGTCCGATCCAGTAGACCCAGATCTAGGGTTTCCCCCAGAGCATCACGAGTGGGGTGCCATGAACTAGAACAACGATGCCTCAAGAAGGGAACGGTGTCATAGAAGCCGCCATCGTCCGCCATGACAGTACTCGGCGCGATTTTCACCGGAAATCACGGCCCCCCGATCTCGCAGCTAACTGAAATCGAACGGAGCTTCCGTGAAGACCAAAGCCGCCGTCGGCACGCCGGCAGGGAGCCTCCGGCCGCCCCTTACCGGTTGCCACGCCGGGGCGGATATGGACGGTACGCTAGTGCTACATATTGAGCACTTCGTTGGTTTTCCCTTGAAGAGGAAAGGGTCATGCAGCAAAGTAGCGTAAGTATTTCCCTCAGTTTTTGAGAACCAAGGTATCAATCCAGTAGGAGATCACGCTCGAGTCCCACTCACCTACACAAACAAATAGGAACCTCGCAACCAACGTGATAAAGGGGTTGTCAATCCCTTCACGGTCACTTACGAGAGTGAGATCTGATAAGATAATATTTTTGGAATTTTTATGATAAAGATGCAAAGTAAAATAAACGACAAAAGAAATAACTAAGTGTTGTTAGATTAATATGATGGAAGATAGACCCGGGGGCCATAGGTTTCACTAGTGGCTTCTCTCAAGAGTATAAGTATTACGGTGGGTAAACGAATTACTGTCGAGCAATTGATAGAATTGAGCATAGTTATGAGAATATCTAGGTATGATCATATATATAGGCATCACGTCCGTGACAAGTAGACCAAAACAATTCTTCATCTACTACTATTACTCCACACATCGACCGCTATCCAGCATGCATCTAGAGTATTAAGTTCATAAGAACAGAGTAACGCCTTAAGAAAGATGACATGATGTAGAGGGATAAACTCATGCAATATGATATAAACCCCATCTTTTTATCCTCGATGGCAACAATACAATACGTGTCGGTTCCCTTTCTGTCACTGGGATCGAGCACCGCAAGATTGAACCCAAAGCTAAGTACTTCTCCCATTGGAAGAAAGATCAATCTAGTAGGCCAAACCAAACTGATAATTCGAAGAGACTTGCAAGGATAAACCAATCATACATAACATAATTCAGAGGACAATCAAATATTGTTCATAGATAAACTAGATCATAAACCCACAATTCATCGGATCTCGACAAACACACCACAAAAGAAGATTACATCGAATAGATCTCCAAGAAGATCGAGGAAAACTTTGTATTGAGATCCAAAGAGAGAGAAGAAGCCATCTAGCTAATAACTATGGACCCATAGGTCTGAAATAAACTACTCACACATCATCGGAGAGGCCATGGAGTTGATGTAGAGGCCCTCCGTGATCAATGCCCCCTCCGGCGGAGCTCCGGAAAAGGCCCCGAGATGGGATCTCTCGGGTACAAAAGGTTGCGGCAGTGGAATTAGGTTTTCGTGGTGCTCCTGGATGTTTGGGGGGTACGTGGATATATATGTAGGAGGAAGAAGTACGTCGGTGGAGCAACGAGGGGCCCACGAGGGTGGAGGGCGCGCCCAGGGGGGTAGGCGCGCCCCCCTGCCTCGTGGATTCCTCGGTTGTTTCTTGACGCCCACTCAAAGTCTCCTGGATCACGTTTGTTGAGAGAATCACGTTCCCGAAGGTTTCATTCTGTTTGGACTCCGTTTGATATACCTTTTCTTTGAAACCCTAAAATAGGAAAAAACGACAATTTGGGCTAGGCCTCCGGTTAGTAGGTTAGTCCCAAAGATGATATAAAAGTGTAAAATAAAGCCCATTAACATCCAAAATAGATAATATAATAGCATGGAGCAATAAAAAATTATAGATATGTTGGAGACGTATCAAGCATTCCCAAGTTTAATTCCTGCTCGTCCTCGAGTAGGTAAATGATAAAAGAAGAATTTTTGATGTGGAATGCTTTCTAACATATTTCTCAATGTAATTTTTCTTTATTGTGGCATGAATGTTCAGATCTGAAAGATTCAAGATAAAAGTTTAATATTAACATAAAAATAATAATACTTCAAGCATACTAACTAAGCAATTATGTATTCTCAAAATAACATGGCCAAAGAAAGTTATCCATACAAAATCATATAGTCTGGCTATGCTCTATCTTCACCACACAAAATATTTAAATCACGCACAACTCCGATGACAAGCCAAGCAATTGTTTCATACTTTTGATGTTCTCAAACTTTTTCAATCTTCACGCAATATATGAGCGTGAGCCATGGATATAGCACTATATGTGGAATAGAATGATGGTTGTGGAGAAGACAAAAAGGGAGAAGATAGTCTCACATCAACTAGGCGTATCAACAAGCTATGGAGGTGCCCATCAATAGATATCAATGTGAGTGAGTAGGGATTGCCATGTAACGGATGCACTAGAGCTATAAGTATATGAAAGCTCAACAAAAGAAACTAAGTGGGTGTGCATCTAACTCGCTTGCTCATGAAGACCTAGGGCATTTGGAGGAAGCCCATCATTGGAATATACAAGCCAAGTTCTATAATGAAAAATTCCCACTAGTATATGGAAGTGATATCATAGGAAACTCTCTATCATGAAGATCATGGTGCTACTTTGAAGCACAAGTGTGGAAAAATGATAGTAACATTGTCCCTTCTCTCTTTTTCTCTTATTTTTTATTTGGGCCTTCTTTCTTCTTATTTTTTATTGTTGGCCTCTTTTTTTCTCTTTTTCTTTTTTTTATTTTTCGTCCAGAGTCTCATCCAGATTTGTGGGGGAATTATAGTCTCCATCATCCTTTCCTCACTCGGGACAATGCTCTAATAATGATGGTCATCACACTTTAATTTCTTACAGCTCAAGAATTACAACTCAATACTTAGAATGAAATATGACTCTATGTGAATGCCTCCGGCGGTGTACCGGGATGTGCAATGATGCATGAGTGACATGTATGAATAATTATGAATGGTGGCTTTGCCACAAATACGATGTCAACAACATGATCATGCAAGCAATATGACAATGATGAAGCGTGTCATAATAACGGAACGGTGGAAAGTTGCATAACAATATATCTCGGAATGGCTATGGAAATGCCATAATAGGTAGGTATGATGGCTGTTTTGAGGAAGGTATATGGTGGGTTTATGGTACCGACGAAAGTTGCGCGATACTAGAGAGGCTAGCAATGGTGGAAGGGTGAGAGTCCGTATAATCCATGGACTCAACATTAGTCATAAAGAACTCACATACTTATTGCAAAAATCTATTAGTTATCGAAACAAAGTATTACGCGCATGCTCGCAGGGGGATAGATTGGTAGGAAAAGACCACCGCTCGTCCCCGACCGCCACTCATAAGGAAGACAATCAATAAATAAATCATGCTCCGACTTCATCACATAACGGTTCACCATACATATGTACATGCTACAGGAATCACAAACTTCAACACAAGTATTTCTCAAATTCACAACTACTCAACTAGCATGACTCTAATATGACCATCTCCATATCTCAAAACAATTATCAGGTATCGAACTTCTCATAGTATTCAATGCACTTCCGTGAAAGTTTTAATATTAAAGCAAATTTCCATGTTGTTCTAAAGGACTCTCAAAATAATATAAGTGAAGCATGATAGATCAATTATTTCTATAAAATAAAACCACCGCCGTGCTCTAAAAGATATAAGTGAAGCAGTAAAGCAAAAACTATAAAGCTCAAAAGATATAAGTGAAGCACATAGAGTATTCTAATAGATTTCAAATCATGTGAGTCTCTCTCAAAAGGTGTGTACAGCAAGGATGGTTGTGCTAAACTAAAATTCAAATACTCAAATCATACAAGACACTCCTAGCAAAACACATATCATGTGGTGAATAAAAATATAGCTCCAAGTAAAGTTACCGATAGACGAAGACGAAAGAGGCGATGCCTTCCGGGGCATCCCCAAGCTTAGGATTTTTGGTGTCCTTGAGTTTTACCTTGAGGTGCCATGGGAATACCCAAGCTTAGGCTCTTGCCACTCCTTGTTCCATAATCCATCAAATCTTTACCCAAAACTTGAAAACTTCACAACACAAAACTCAAAATAGAAAATCTCGTGAACTCCGTTAGCGAAAGAAAACAAAACACCACTTCAAGGTACTGTAATGAACTCATTCTTTATTTATATTGGTGTTAAACCTACTATATTCCAACTTCTCTATGGTTTATAAAATCTTTTACTAGCCATAGATTCATCAAAATAAGCAAACAACAGACGAAAAACAGAATCTGTCAAAAACAGAACAGTCTGTAGTAATCTGTAGCTAACGCAACTTATGGAACCCCAAAAATTCTAAAATAAATTGCTGGACGTGAGTAATTTATCTATTAATCATCTTCAAAGAATTAACTAAATATCACTTTCTAAATAAAAATGGCAGCAATTCTCGTGAGCGCTAAAGTTTCTATTTTTTACAGCAAGATCAAAAAGACTTTCCCCAAGTCTTCCCAACGATTCTACTTGGCACAAACACTAATTAAACACAAAAAAACAAACAAAACATAGGCTAGATAAATTATTTATTACCAAACAGGAGCAAAAAGCAAGAAATAAAATAAAATTGGGTTGCCTCCCAACAAGCGCTATCGTTTAACGCCCCTAGCTAGGCATAAAAGTGAAGACAGATCTATGTATTGCCATCTTTGGTATCAGGAAAGAAAAGAGAAAATTTCTTTTATATATCATTTATCTTTCTATTTTGAGATAGCACGTGGCCATTAATGGTGGAAGAAAGATTAAGCACGTTACGGAAATTGGCATCTAAGCTAGCCTTCATTTCTTTGATAATTTCATTTTGATAAAAGCACAAAAGAGAGGTAGATTCAACCTTCTCATACGTGGGGTGCCAAAATATAGATTTCATCTTTTCATAAGTATCGATGGGATCCCCCTCAAGAAAACCCTCTTCAAAAATAGAATCTAGAACTTGCTTGAACGAGGAGGGTAGACCAATATAAAAGCTTTTCAGGTAAACCTCAATTTGATATTGTGGCACATAGCTAGCTCGGATCCTTAATAGCCTATCCCAAGCATCTTTCAAAGATTCATCAAGTAAATAACGAAAAATTCTGGGATCATCTTCACCAAAATTATTCAAATTCTCATTGATAACCCCGGTAGGTCTTATTTATGAGCTTAGAGAGGACAGAGGGACTATCCAAGGTAAAACCCGAGAGAGAACCCTTAGCCCTTTTTGAATCAGCCATGGTACAAGAAAACAAATGGGAAAGGAGACGGATAAAACGGCAAGGGTGAAGTGGGGGAGAGGAAAACAAGAGGCAAATGGCAAATAATGTAATGCGAGGGATAAGAGTTTGTGACGGGTACTTGGTATGTCTTGACTTGTGCGTAGACTCCGGCAACGGTGCCAGGAATGGCTTGTAGTCAGGAGTCGAATCTTGACTTGACTTGGCGCGAATCTCCCCGGCAACGGCACCAGAAATCCTTCTTGCTACCTCTTGAGCACTGCGTTGGTTTTCCCTTGAAGAGGAAAGGGTGATGCAGCAAAGTAGCGTAAGTATTTCCCTCAGTTTTTGAGAACCAAGGTATTAATCCAGTAGGAGATCACGCTCGAGTCCCACGCACCTACACAAACAAATAAGAACCTCGCAACCAACGCGATAAAGGGGTTGTAAATCCCTTCACAGTCACTTACGAGAGTGAGATCTGATAGATATGATAAGATAATATTTTTGGTATTTTTATGATAAATATGCAAAGTAAAATAAACGACAAAAGAAATAACTAAGTGTTGTAAGATTAATATGATGGAAGATAGTCCCAGGGGCCATAGGTTTCACTAGTGGCTTCTCTCAAGAGCATAAGTATTACGGTGGGTAAATGAATTACTGTCGAGCAATTGATAGAATTGAGCATAGTTATGAGAATATCTAGGTATGATCATGTATATAGGCATCACGTCCGCGACAAGTAGACCGAAACAATTCTGCATCTACTACTATTACTCCACACATCGACCGCTATCCAGCATGCATCTAGAGTATTAAGTTCATAAGAACATAGTAACACCTTAAGCAAGATGACATGATGTAGAGGGATAAACTCATGCAATATGATATAAACCCCATCTTTTTATCCTCGATGGGAACAATACAATACGTGTCGGTTCCCTTTCTGTCACTGGGATCGAGCACCACAAGATTGAACCCAAAGCTAAGCACTTCTCCCATTGCAAGAAAGATCAATCTAGTAGGCCATACCAAACTGATAATTCAAAGAGACTTGCAAAGGTAAACCAATCATACATAAAGGAATTCAAAGGAGAATCAAATATTGTTCATAGATAAACTAGATCATAACACCACAATTCATCAGATCTCGACAAACACACCGCAAAAGAAGATTACATCGAATAGATCTCCAAGAAGATCGAGGAGAACTTTGTATTGAGATCCAAAGAGAGAGAAGAAACCATCTAGCTAATAACTATGGACCCGTAGGTATGAAATAAACTACTCACACATCATCGGAGAGGCCATGGAGTTGATGTAGAGGCCCTTCGTGATCAATGCCCCCTCCGGCGGAGCTCCGAAAAAGGCCCCGAGATGGGATCTCTCGGGTACAGAAGGTTGCGGCGTTGGAATTAGGTTTTCATGGTGCTCCTGGATGTTTGGGGGTACGTGGATATATATAGGAGGAAGAAGTACATCCGTGGAGCAACGAGGGGCCCACGAGGGTGGAGGGCGCGCCCTGATAACCCACAAGTATAGGGGATCGCAACAATTTTCGAAGGTAGAGTATTCAACCCAAATTTATTGATTTGACACAAGGGGAGCCAAAGAATATTCTCAAGTATTAGCAGCTGAGTTGTCAATTCAACCACACCTGTAAACTTAGTATCTGTAGCAAACTGTTTAGTAGCAAAATAATATGATAGTAATGGTAATGGTGGTAAAAGGTAACGATAGCAAAAGTAATATTTTTGGTGTTTTATAGTGATGATAGCAATAGCAATGGAAAAGTAAATAAGCGAAGAACAATATATGGAAAGCTCGTAGGCAATGGATCGGTGATGGAGAATTATGCTGGATGTGGTTCATCATGTAACAGTCATAACCTAGGGTGACACAGAACTAGCTCCAGTTCATCAATGTAATGTAGGCATGTATTCCGAATATAGTCATACGTGCTTATGGAAAAGAACTTGCATGACATCTTTGTCGAACCCTCCCGTGGCAGCAGGGTCCTAGCGGAAACTAAGGGATATTAAGGTCTCCTTTTAATAGAGTACCGAAACAAAGCATTAACACATAGTGAATACATGAACTCCTCAAACTACGGTCATCACCGGTAAGTATCCTGATTATTGTCACTTCGGGGTTAACGGATCATAACACATAATAGGTGACTATAGACTTGCAAGATAGGATCAAGAACTCTCATATATTGATGACAACATAATAGGTTCAGATCTGAAATCATGTCACTCGGGCCCTAGTGACAAGCAGTAAGCATAGCAAAGTCATAGCAACATCAATCTCAGAACATAATGGATACTCGGGATCAAACCCTAACAAAACTAACTCGATTACATGATAAATCTCATCCAACCCATCACCGTCCAGCAAGCCTACAATGAAATTACTCACGCACAGCGGCGATCATCATGAAATTGGTGATGGAGGATGGTTGATGATGACGATGGCGACGGATTCCCCTCTCCAGAGCCCCGAACGAACTCCAGATCAACCCTCCCGAGAGAGTTTAGGGCTTGGCGGCAGCTCCGTATCGTAAAACGTGATGAATCCTTCTCCCTGGTTTTTTCTCCCCGAAAGTGAATATATGGAGTCAGGGTTGAGGTCGATGGAGCGTCAGGGGGCCCACGAGGCAGGGGGCGCGCCCAGGGGGATAGGGCGCGCCCCCACCCTCGTGGACAGGTGGAGCCCCCCCTGACGTGGATCTTCCTTCCAGTATTTTTTATATATTCTAAAATAATTCTTCGTTGATTTTCAGGTCATTCCGAGAACTTTTCTTTCTGCACAAAAATAACACCATGGCAATTCTGCTGAAAACAGCATCAGTCCGGGTTAGTTCTATTCAAATCATGCAAGTTAGAGTCCAAAACAAGGGCAAAAGTGTTTGGAAAAGTAGATATGACGGAGACGTATCGACTCCCCCAAGCTTAAACCTTTGCTTGTCCTCAAGCAATTCAGTTGATAAACTGAAAGTGATAAAGAAAAACTTTTACAAACTCTGTTTGCTCTTGTTGTTGTAAATATGTAAAGCCAGCATTCAAGTTTTCAGCAAAGATTATAAACTAACCATATTCATAATAACATTTAGGTCTCATGTTTACTCATATCAATGGCATAATCAACTAGTGAGCAATAATAATAAATCTCGGATGACAACACTTTCTCAGAACAATCATAATATGATATAACAGGATGGTATCTCGCTAGCCCTTTCTGAGACCACAAAATATAAATGCAGAGCACCTTTAAAGATCAAGGACTGACTAGACATTGTAATTCATGGTAAAAGAGATCCAGTCAGGTCATACTCAATGTAAACTAACAGTAATGAATGCAAATAACAGTGGTGCTCTCCAACTGGTGCTTTTTGATAAGAGGATGATGACTCAGCATAAAAGTAAATAGATAGGCACTTCACAGAGGGAAGCAGGGATTTGTAGAGGTGCCAGAGCTCGGTTTTGAAATATATATGAATAATATTTTGAGCGGTATACTTTCATTGTCAACATAACAACCGAGAGATGGCGATATCTTCCATGCTACACACATTATAGGCGGTTCCCAAACAAAATGGTAAATTTTATACTCCCCATCCACCAACAAGCATCAATCCATGGCTTGCTCGAAACAACGAGTGCCTCCAACAAACAAGAGTCCTCGGGGAGTTTTGTTTGCAGTTATTTTGATTTAATTTGCATAAAGCATGGGACTGGGCATCCCAGTGACCATCCATTTTCTCATGAGTGAGGAGCGGAGTCCACTCCTCTTGAGAATAACCCGCCTAACATGGAAGATACGGACAACCCTAGAAGACTGGGAAGCAACCAGCTAGAGAGTGACAACAGTCATGAACATGCATTAAAATTAATCAACACCGAATGCAAGCATGAGTAGGATATAATGCACCATGAACATAAATATTGTAGAGGCTATGTTGATTTTGTTTCAACTACATGCGTGAACATGTGCCAAGTCAAGCCACTCGAATCGTTCAAAAGAGGATACCACCCTATCATACCACATCACAACCATTTTAATAGCATGTTGGCACGCAAGGTAAACCATTATAGGATCCTAGATAATTAAGCATGGCATAAGCAACTATAATCTCTAATTGTCATTGCAAACATGTTTATTCATAATAGGCTGAATCAGGAATGATGAACTAATCATATTTACAAAAACAAGAGAGGTCAAGTTCATACCAGGTTTTCTCATCTCAATAAGTCCATCATATATCGTCATAATTGCCTTTCACTTGCACGACCGAATAGTGTGGATAATAGTAATTGTGCATGTGCATTGGACTAAGCTGGAATCTGCAAGCATTCAATTCAAGAGAGAAGACAAGGTAATATGGGATCTTTGTTCGATCAACAATAATGCATATAAGAGCCATTTTAACATTTTAATTATGGTATTTTCCTCTCAACCCCTAAAGAACAAGAAAAGAAATAAAACTATTTACACAGGAAAGCTCCCAACGAGAAAAAGAAGAACGAGAAATATTTTTGGGTTTTCTTTTTAATTACTACTACAAGCATGGAAAGTAAACTAATTAAAAGCTACAACTATTTTTTTGTTTTTCTTAAGGTTTATTAAACACACAAGAAGAAAGCATAAAAAAAGGAAAATAAACTAGCATGGATGATACAATGAAAAAGTAGGAGCACCGGCAACTGGCATGAGTGTGTGAACATGAATGTAATGTCGGTGAGAAATACGTACTCCCCCAAGCTTAGGCTTTTGGCCTAAGTTGGTCTATGGCCATGGCTGACCTGGCGGATATCCAAAGTAATAGTTGGGGTCGTACTGAGATGTAACAGCTATTGCCTCATGAGCTGCCGCTTGGAGACGGGCCGTCTCCGTCCTCCTCTTATACTCGTCTGCCTCCTCCCTGGTTATAACATATCTCCCTTTTGCCTGAGAGTCAAAGAAAGTAGGAGCAGGGAGAGCAACGTGATAGGCGCGTCGTTTGTCAAAGATTAGTCGGTACTGGTGGAACTGATCATTCCTCTCAACAAACTGATGACGGACCATGGCCTCATAATCTAAATAAACAAGAGGCAACTCAATATCATACCCACGTATGGGTATATCAAGAAAATTAGCTAGACGGGTTGCATAAATTCCACCAAAGAAATCTCCATTAAATCTATTATTATGCAACCTACGTGCAACAATGGCTCCCAAGTTGTATTGTTTATCTCCTAAAACAGCATTTCTGAGAACGCTAAGATCAGGCACACACATGTGACATGCTTCATCCTTACCATTAATGCATCTACCTATGAAGAGAGCAAAATAATGTATAGTTGGAAAATGAATGCTCCCTATGGTAGCTTGTGTTATGTCTCTAGATTCCCCCACAGTTATATTAGCAAGAAAATCTCTAAATTCAGATTTGCGAGGTTCATTAGGACTACCCCATTGTGGAAGTTTGCAACCAGTATTAAAATCCTCTAAGTCCATAGTATAAGAATTTTCATAAAGATCAAATAGGACCATTTGAGAATTGCGTGATGATGAAAATTCATACCTCCTCACAAAGGAATCAGTGAGATAGTGGTATTGGCGACACTTATCTGCCTCGAAGCTCTCAAGATCGGCATTACGCACATACGCATTCAGTTCTTCCTTGATTCCTGCTCAATCCATAAAGTCCTCTGACGGCCATTCACAAGCCCGCACTTGAGCTTCCCTCGGTGGTTCCTCATCGGCATCGCGCATTGCGAGCATGGGTCCTTTCTCCCTTGAAGGACCACCTTGGTACATTTTCCTAAACATATTTCTTTTCTTCCTCTAAAAAATTCTGAAATTTTTAGTAACTTCAAAATAGAAGTGAACCAAACTCAACAAAATTGATAGCAACTACTCCTACAAGTGCCTAGAGGCAATATCATGCATCAAAACTACTTTTGACCACATAAATTTGACATGCAAGCAAAAATATGCAATGAATAAAGCACTAGAACAAAAACTAATTGGACCATTGGAGGAGTCACATACCAAAGAACAATCCCCCAAAGCAGTTTTGTGAGAGCTGCTTTGAGCAAGGAGATCGAAAATGGAAGCAAAATGAGCTTGGACTCGGGTTTGAGCTGGTTGGTGATGTTTGTGGGAGGAAGAAGGAGTGTGTGGTAGCTGGAATAAGTGGAGGGGAGCCACCGTGGGCCCACGAGGCAGGGGGCGCGCCCAGGGGGTAGGGCGCGCGCTCCACCCTCGTGGCCAGGTGCTTGCTCCCCCTGCTGTGTTTTCAGTGCCAGATATTCTCAAATATTCTAGAAAAAAATCAGATTTAATTTTCAAGGCATTTGGAGAACTTTTATTTTTGGGGTATTTTTTATTGCATTGATAATTCAGAAAATAGACAGAATATACTATTTTTGCTTTATTTAATATAAGTGACAGAAAGTAAAAAGAGGGTACAAAGAGTTGTGTTTTCTAAATTCATCCATCTTATGCTCATCAAAAGGAATCCACTAACAAGGTTGATCAGGTCTTGTTAACAAACTCATTCCGAATAACATGGAACCGGAGAATTTTCGAATAACACTAGGTTACCTCAACGGGGATATGTACATCCCCAACAATAAGAATATTATATTTCTTCTTGACAGTAGGAAGAGGAAATTCAAAACCTCCAATAGTAATAGTTGAAAATTTTCCAATAGAATTGATACTGTGGGCTTGTGGTTGTTTCCTCGAAAAGTGTACTGTATGCTCATTGCCATTAACATGAAAAGTGACATTGCCTTTGGTGCAATCAATAACAGCCCCTGCAGTATTCAAAAAGGGTCTTCCAAGAATAATAGACATACTATCGTCCCCGGGAATATCAAGAATAACAAAGTCTGTTAAAACAGTAACATTTGCAACCACAACAGGCACATCCTCACAAATACCGACAGGTATAGCAGTTGATTTATCAGCCATTTGCAAAGATATTTCAGTAGGTGTCAACTTATTCAAATCAAGTCTACGATATAAAGAGAGAGGCATAACACTAACATCGGCTCCAAGACCACATAAAGCAGTTTTAACATAGTTTCTTTTAATAGAGCATGGTATAGTTGGTACTTCAGGATCTCCTAGTTTCTTAGGTATTCCACCCTTAAAAGTATAATTAGCAAGCATGGTGGAAATTTCAGCTTTTGGTATCTTTATTTTATTTGTAACAATTTCTTTCATGTACTTAGCATAAGGGTTCATTTTGAGCATATCAGTTAATCGCATACGTAAAAAAGATAGGTCTAATCATTTCAGTAAAGCGCTCAAAATCCTCATCATCCTTTTTCTTGGATGGTTTAGGAGGAAAAGGCACGGGTTTCTGAGCCAGTCGTTCTCTTTCTTTACCGTGCTTCCTAGCAACAAAGTCTCTCTTATCATAACGTTGATTCTTTGATTGTGGGTTATCAAGATCAACAACAGGTTCAATCTCTACTTCATTATCATTACTAGGTTGAGCATCAACATGAACATCATTATTAACATTATCACTAGGTTCATGTTCATTACCAGATTGGGTTTGAGCATCAGAAATAGAAATATCATTGGGATTCTCAGGTGTGTAATCAACAGGTTCACTAGAAGCATGCAAAATCCTATCATTTTTCTTTTTCTTCCTCTTAGAAGGACTAGGTGCATCTACATTATTTCTCTGAGAATCTTGCTCAATTCTCTTAGGATGGCCCTCAGGATACAAAGGTTCCTGAGTCATTTTACCACCTCTAGTTATAACTCTAACATCATTATCATTTTTCTTACTATTCAATTCATTGAGCAAATCATTCTGAGCTTTAAGTACTTGTTCTACTTGAGTGGTAACCATGGAAGCATGTTCACCTTTAATATTAGCCATATAATCACCCAAGTGTTCAAGCATATCAGCATTGCGTTTTAATTCTCTACCAAAATAAGCATTGAAGTTTTTTGCTTAACCTTAAAGTTATCAAACTCATCCAAGCATGAGCTAGCAAACTTATTAAATGGGATTTCAGCTTTATCGTATCCATAGAGAGAATTTACCTTTACTTCCTATGTCGGGTTATCAAGACCATGTATCTCTTCAATAGGTGATGGATTAAGACCATGTATTTCTTCAACATGCGGTAACTTAAGACCATGTATTTCTTCAATAGGAGGTAAATTCTTAACATCTTCTACTTTAATACCTTTTTCCTTCATATATTTCTTTGCCTCTTGCATATCTTCAGGACTGAGAAATAGAATACCCCTTTTCTTCGGAGTTGGCTTAGGAGTTGGTTTAGGAATTGGATCAGGAATTGGATCAGTAAGTGTCCAATTATTTTCATTAGTCAACATATTATTCAATAAAATTTCAGCTTCATCTGGTGTTCTTTCCCTGAAAACACAACCAGCACAACTATCCAGGTGGTCTTTGGAAGCATCGGTTAGTCCATTATAAAAGATATCAAGTATTTCATTTTTCTTAAGATGATGATCAAGCAAAGCATTAAGTAATTGGAGAAGCGTCCCGCAAGCATGTGGGAGACTCTCTTCTTCAATTTGCACAAAATTATGTATTTCCCTTAAAGCAGCTTGTTTCTTATGAGCAGGGAAATATTTAGCAGAGAAGTAATAAATCATATCCTGGGGACTATGCACACAACCAGGATCAAGAGAATTAAACCATATCTTAGCTTCACCCTTTAATGAGAACGGAAATATCTTAAGGATATAATAGTAGCGAGTTTTCTCATCATTAGTGAACAGGGTGGCTATATCATTTAATTTAGTAAGATGTGCCACAACAGTTTCAGATTCATAGCCATAGAAAGGATCAGATTCAACTAAAGTAATTATCTCAGGATCAACAGAGAAATCATAATCCTTATATGTCATGGAGTTGACACGGAAGATGTCCTAGAGCAAGGACTTAGTCGTAGGGCCATCGCACTAGGAAGCTTAAAGGGGTTAATCGGGACAAAGGACACGAGAGAGTTTTATACTAGTTCGGCCCCTTACGATGAAGGTAAAAGCCTACGTCTAGTTGTGATTGGTATTGCTGAGGTTTCGATCTCCAAAAGGCTCAACTCGCCGGCTTGGTTATTGACTTCCTTGTTTCTTGCCCTAAACCGCCACTGGGTCGTCCCCTTATATACACGGGTTGACACCAGGTGGCCTACGGAGTCCCGGCCGGCTCATAATCGTGCCCGGCTCGGTGACTTTCTTTACATGCCTTTCTGTACAAGTATTTGCCGTCCATATGGCGGTTTACAATAACGGGCCTTAAGCCGGCCCGAGGCCCTTGGGCTTTTTATATGTTTAATAAACTATCATCTTGACTGCATATTGGGCTTCTTAGGTAACCCGCCATTAGGGCTGACCCGGCCCCTCCTGGGCGGGTCATACTGGTAGTAATATCCCCAACATTAGGCCCCAGGTTGACTTTCTTCAATACTTAGACGAAATCCCTCTTCTGCCTGGAAAAACTTTGAAACCCGCCGTGACGTCATCTTTTGAAAACACAAAAACTTTCATGACGTCATCTTCCAACGGATCTTTGATTTTTAATGCCTCCTGAGAATCGAGGCGTCTATATAGCTGGATAACCATTATTTGGTTCTCCCTTGATTTTCACGCCCGTCTGTTCGCATCTGCCCTTATAAATAGGCACGCGGCCGGTCCTTCTCATTCTCCTTTCTTCCTCATCTTCTTCCTCTCGCAACCTCCGTCACTGCTCGAGCTCCGCCGCCGCCGTAACTCTCATCCTCGTCTTCAAGCTTGGCCGCTGCATCACCCTGAGTCCATCCAGAGAACGCGGCGACTCTTCGCGTCAGGTCTGCATCTTGTAAGTTTTCTTCTCTCTCACGCACCTAGTTCTGTTCTAGGTTTGCGAGTTCTTTAGTATTCTTCACCTGTTCTCCATGGATCATCTTGTAGATCTTCTCCGCAACTTCTTTTGATCCGAAGAAGAGATATAACTCGCGTGGTAGCTGTTTGGCATTCATTTTTGATATCAGTAGATCCCTTTTACTTGTATAGATGCTTCTTTATAGTCGACAAACTCATCTGTACTAGGTTTTTAGGTCTAGAATATTTTCCTTTTTGAAACAACCTTTTGATCCAAAATGATAATGATAGCTTGGTGAAACTTGTTTATGCCAACACTTAACTGAATCTGCTTTCTGAAAAAAAATCTGTAGTCATGGCGGCTTACCACTCCGGCTTTCTTTTCCCTATATGTCATTAGCCCTTAGTTAAGCCATCGTTACTTGTTTTATAATTTCAACCTTTAACTGTTAATTGACCCGACACTTTATTTTTCCTTTTCCAGTCCCTTGTTCATCATGCCGTCAAAGACACCCACCATCTGCAATTGGGTTCCCTCAACCATAACTGAGGAGCGTCTGAAAGAGTTCTTCCTTATTGGATTTCTGCCTTCAAGAAACATCATGTCTTATCGTGCTCCTGATCCGGAAGAAGAACGACCCAATCCAAAAGACGGTGAAGTGATCGTTTTTACTGATCACATGAACCGGGGCTTCTCACCGCCCGGCTCAAAAATTTTCAGAGAAGTTCTTCACTTTTTCAAACTCCATCCTCAGGATATTGGGCCCAATTCCATATCCAATATCTGTAACTTCCAGGTGCTCTGTGAGGTATATCTTCTGCAAGAGCCGACTGTGGAACTATTTAGAGAATAATTTTATCTGAACTGGCAAAACGAGTGCACCAATGGCCTGAGCTTAGAACTTGGAGGCATCTCAATTCAACGCCGGCAGGGTGCAGTTTTCCCTCTCATAGTTTTACCAAGTCACCCAAAGGATTGGAACCAAACTTGGTTTTACTGTCAGGACGTCTCACCCGCCAATGAAAAGCCACTGCCGAGTTACCGCCCCGATCGTCTTGACACCAAGTTCTCCCTGCCAGATAAACTTAACGTTGCTGAACGCAAAAAACTGATTCCATCTATCAGAAGAATCAATGGTTTGTTGGGGAACGGTTTAACCGGAGTCGATCTAACCCGCTGCTGGGTCTCATGGCAGATTATTACATTAAGCCATCGTTCCAAGTTGATGTATGAATATGGTGGAGACCCGTATGACTCTCTCCGTCATACCCTGGTTCAGCTAACCGAAGAAGATGTTGTCACAATGTCAAATGGTCTGGTGAATGCGAAGTACGAAGATTGCAGTGTTATTGTGTTAAATCCTTTCTATAAATTTAACCCGGTACCAGAAGTAAGGGCATTCTGATCTTTTTCCTTTATATTTTCTCCAGCCGTATTGTTTATCACTAATCCTTCCTCTTGTCTTTGTAGGCCAACTCTGACTTTTGGAAAGTAAAATACGATCACGAAGCTGCCAAGAAGGCGAACCTTGCCGCCATGAACGCCAAGAAATCAACCCGGAGAACAAAGAAGAAAAAGAAAACCATCGTTGAGGATTTGATGAAGCTTGATGACTCGTCTGACTCGGAGGTAGCCCTTGATTCACTTGGCCAACTTTTTAACAATCTTATTGACACTGATCCTTACCAGGATGACACTTGGGCTAGTCAAGCCGGGGAAGCAGAGGTAACTATCATTTCCTCCGACTCAGAGCCCTTACGAAGACACAAAGTTCGATGAGTGATCCGTAAAGTAAAGTTTTCTAATCCCTTAGCTCACTTGGATCCCAACTTTCATTTGAAAAAGCAGCAGCATGAAAGCCGCCGTGAAGTTGAGGTTGAAGATGAGCCGGCTGTCGTCCTTGAATAGACTCCTCGGAAACGTTCGAACGAGGTTTATTTATTACTGTCCCTAACTTGTTTTAATGAATCCTGCTCCTTGCATTTCTTTTAAATCCTTTCTTTTACCTTTTCAGGAGGTGTCTCGTTCCTCAGGCGACTCATAACAAACACAATTTCCGGCTTTCAAGACTGCTCCTGGGTAATTAAAAATCCTTTTTTCTTCTGAGTTTGATCAATTGTTATCTTAATGCTGACTATCCTGCAATATTTTTCTTTAGAGGTCAAGCTAAGTCCAAGAAGGCAAAGGTAACAAAACCAGCGGAAGACCCGCCAGTACTGGCATCTGAGCCGGCTAGGCCACCTTCTCCATTAACTGTCGCCCCAGAAGTGTAACATCCCAAATTTTCAACTTGGAATGTTATACATTAGATCATCATTGCATATCATATTTTATTTGCTTTCGGTTTTGATCCGAGAAATTCTACGCAACTCAAGGACCCACAGAGAGAGTTGGGGATTTCGTTATTTTCATATTTGAGTTTTCTCAAAAATTGAGAATAGGATCATTTGATTTTAATTATTTTATCATCAATTATTTCTATTACAAAAAATATGAGAGAGGGAATAAAATGACTTTCCCAAAATAAAGAAATATTGAGGATTTAATAATAAAATCAAATAAGATTTTATTTCAGAGTTTTTCGGTATTTTATTTGAATTTAGGAAAAATGTGCGTTTTTCAAAATTGCATTTAGGCCCCAAATAAATGTTCACCTTGTGCAGCTTGATTTTAGAAGCCCGGAAAAAATTTATTTCGGGATTTTTGGAGTCTATTTAGTATTTATTTTTATTTTTCTTCTGCGTGTAATTATTTAAAAAAACGCGCACCGACCTAACCGGGCCGTGTCCGCCTGGGACTCTGGCCCGGCAGGCTTTATAAGCCGGGGCAGCCCAGCCCTGAGCCAAACCCTAGTCCGCCGCCGCCTGCCGCCCGCGCCAGCGCCAGCGCCCCGTCGCCGCCCGCCGCCCACTCCAGCGCCGCACGCCGCCCGCGCCAGCGCCGCCGCCCGCCGCCGCCTGCCGCCCGCGCCAGCGCTGCCGCCCGCCGCCCGCGCCAGCGCCGCCACCGCCGCCGCCCGCCGCCTCGCCGGAGCCGCCGCCCGCCGCCTCGTCGACCGCCGCCCGAGGTTGCCTCGATTTCCGCGCCCCAGTTTTTCTCGAAAAAAACGATCGGTTTTCCGTCGGTTTTCGCCGGTTTTTTTAGGTTCCGTTTTTTTATTAGATCGGTTTTATTCCCGGTTTAGTCTAAATAACGAGTGTTCGCTCGTTCGTTCGTTTTAACGAACGTATTCGTCGTTTTTCTTTTTCTCGGATTTTCCGCGATTATTTTCTGATTGTGATTTCTGATCCGATGTTCGTTTTAGTATAACGTTTCGCTCATTTATCGGAATCAGGTGATTCAAGCGCCTGGAGTTTCGTCTCGAATCCCTCTATCCGTTTAACCAACTTAAACAAGTTTTTGCCACTGTAAAAATTGCCTTAGATCCAGATTAGTAGAACAAAGTTGTTTTCTTTCGCCGTTTGACTTTCGTTGCTTCGTTTGATTTGATTCTTTTTGCAAACCGGAGTTCTTAAGTTGAACCTTCTGGTTAGATCTCTTATTTGAGTTTTACCTGTGCATTAGATGAGTACTTATTGTATGCTTATTTGTTTGTCTACGATAGAATATCCGGAGTGCGCCACCTGTTACTTCGAATCTCTAGGTTTCGCGGATCATTAGCAAGGCAAGTAACACTTTGATCATACCTCCTACTACCCAGTTTTATTGCATTAGATCAAATCCTCAAACATTGCATGATTAGGATCTAATTAAATTGTGGGATGGGAAGTAGTTGAGGTAGTACCTATTACCTGTTTATTATCAAATCTTTGGGAGTTACTTCTACGTTTGCTTATTATGCCATGATATGCTAGTAGACGTGGATTGGGTGAGTGATATCCATGACAGATGTGAGCATTGTTAATTAATGGCTTATTTAAGGTGGCAACGTTAACACACATCTGGGTGGATTGAGGCACCTGGGTATTCCAGGATTTGCCTGTTTTCTTTTGGACCGCCACCCAGGCTCAAAGGGATCATGAGATTATTCATGCTAGAAACTTCCGTGTGCAGCCACAAGCTATTATGGGCTCTAGCATAGTTGACTAAGTCATGCGAACTCTTACAATGGTAGACTAGCAGATGTAGGGGATGTAGGTGGTACGGTCTACCCGATCGTAAGGTGCTAGCGCTTCTGAAAGACTATGTCTCGGTCATCCGTCTTCTCAAACACCATGTAGTGCGAGAAACCAAATGGAGGTGATCGAGTCTTGTGGGGAAAAGTGCGCAAACCTCTGTAGAGTGTATAAACTAATCATGGTTAGCCATGTCCCCGATTATGGACATCTTGAGTATCTAGTACTTGGATTATCATGTGAATCTCAACATGTTACTCTAAATTAATTTTGTTGGGTTTTGTTAATGATGATGCTTAATTGGGATTGAGGATGCTGTCAACCATTCTCAATGTTTAACAACCACCATGATAGTTAAATAAATTTATTCCTTTGCAGTAGGGAAAAATTGGCTTTTCGCAAAACTGTAACCATAGAGCTTTCCACCAGCCAAATATGCATATAGAATAGCTGTTTCATTCCATTACTCTCTATGTGTTACATTGCCAACATATTCCATGTGCTGACCCGTTTCGGGCTGCAACGTTAATGTTGCAGACTTTTCAGATGATGATTAAGGAGTTTTAGGTCGTGGTTCTATACTCAGTGATGCCGTTGGAGTTGATGGACTCACTTATCTTCCAAGCCTTCCGCTGTTATCGTTATTAGATGGCCTTAAGCCATATTTATTGTAATAAGTAGTGTGTGGTGTCAGCATTACTGATCCAAGGATGACACCAGAGCATAGAGATTGGACCGTTTGAGGTCTGGTCGCTACAGAGATGGTATCAGAGCACATGCTGACTGTAGGACACGACCTCTAAGCTAAAGACCTAGATCACTATCTACTCTCTTCTCTTCTGACTCCTCATCTTTTCTACTCTTTTAGGATGGCGGATGCAAGGAACAAGTTCATGCAACCGGATGAAGATACACTATTTGGACGTCACTTGAAGGAAGTCACTAGATACCTGAACATAGGAGTACCAAGCTTCACCAGAACCTACAACGCCACTTTACCTGAAGAAGAGCGCTGGATGATTCAAGTTCAAGTTCCAGGAAGGACGTTCATGCCAGTCACTAAACCCATAGAGTTTTCTTTTGATGCCCCAACTTGGAGTCTAGGAAAGAGCATGGCAGCTCACATCGCCATGGGACGCATTGGAGAAGTCTACCGCAATGATCTCAAGAATACTATCTACCAGATTTGTGGATGCCGAGATGAGCACTGGGAGATGATCAGCACCAGGAAGGATAGATCAGTTGCAGCTTTTATCCAGGAGTTAAACCAGCACATTCGACGACAGGAGAACCAGATGTGCACCGACATGGTAGACCTGAAGAAGGCAAGGACAAGAATCAAGGAACTGGAGGAAGAACTCAAGGCTACACGTGAAGATTATGAAGAAGAAATTGAAGTATTAGTGGACAAGAATGCCGACCTAATAATGAAGATTGGGATATTTATGGGAGGCCCTACACCAGTAGATGAAGACGAAGAACCCAAGGAGATTCGCCCGGAAGACTACATCATCATCGACGACACCGACTCGGATCCAGATGATAGCGATGATGACTATGTTGATGAAGCCGGAGCAGATATCATGGAGTCTGCAACCGAAGAATATTTCTAGTAGACCACCTCATCAGTAGTAGTAGTCCACCATGTAAATATTATAGTTCGAGCACTTTTGCGATAGTTAGATCGATTGTATGCCCTTGTTTGATTGAATGAATGAAGTGAATTGTTTGCTTTTGCCTCATGTGCATATGGGTAGTGTTTTCTCTTTAGACCCCCTCTATTCTTAAATCTCATCTTTTCTAAACCCTCAGATGCCTCCGAGACATGACCCCGGATTTACCTTTCCACCGGAGCTCACTCAGTTGATCCAGTAGCAGAACACATTGATGCAGTTGCTAGTCCAGAATCAGAATCAGGGGAACAACAACAATCCACCACCACCACCACCACCTGTTGATCATTTAGCCCGTTTTCTTAGGCTGAATCCTCCGGTGTTTTCCAGTAGCACCGAGCCAGTAGTAGAAGATGATTTGCTTCGCAAGACAGCTAGAGAGTTGACCACAGCAGGATGCACGAATGTGGAGAAGGTGAAGTTTGCCGCACATCAGCTTGAAGGACCCGCAGCATCATGGTGGGAGAATTTCACAGCCACTTTCCCTGTCAATACTGTCACATGGGACCAGTTTCAGCAGGCTTTTCGTACAGCCCATGTTTCAGCAGGAGCTATGGCCATGAAGAAGCGTGAGTTTCACAACTTGCGCCAAGGAGGACGGACAATTGGCCAGTACATGGAGGAGTTTAGCAAATTAGCACGTTATGCCCCAGATGACGTTGCTACGGATGCAACTAAGCAGGAGAAGTTTCTGGAAGGACTGAATGATGAGTTGAGCATGCAGTTGATGGTAGCAACCTTCAACAACTACCAGGAGTTGGTAGATCATGCTCTTATGATTGAAGGGAAGCAACAACAAATTGAAAATCGCAAGAGAAAGTATGCACAAGGAAAGTAAAATTCAGGAGCTCAGCAGAAGCCACGTTTTACCCCTAGACCGGGAGGACATTTTCAGCATACCCATGGAGGAGGTAGCTCGCACAATCACAATGGCCCCAGGAATGGTAATGGTAATGGAGGAAGCAACGACCAGAACCGCACCAACCCATCAACCCCAGCCAAGAAAGACCTGAGCCAAGTCACTTGCTTTAAGTGTTCGAAGACCGGACATTATGCCAATGAATGTCCTGAATTACAAAATGGAAATAGCAATGGAAGCTCTGGGAAGAAGCCAAACCCTTTCAACAGGGGACAGGTGAACCACGTTAGCGTGGAGGAGGTTGAAGCTCAGCCTTATGCAGTAATAGGTAAGTTTTTGGTTAAGTCATTTACTGCACTCGTTCTTTTCGATACTAGTGCATCGCATTCATACATCTCAAGGGGATTTGTGGATAAGTATAACTTGTCAACCCAAGCCCTTAGGTCACCCATGTTAGTAACCTCGCCTGGAGCAGAATATATGGCTAGTCTATGGTGTGATCGGTTACCATTAAGGATTGGTAACTATGTTTTTCCCTCAGACCTAATAGTATTGGAATCCCAAGGATTGGATGTGATATTAGGCATGGATTGGTTATCAAAGTATGAGGGGAATATTGAATGTGCTAGTAAGTCAATTTTGCTTACCACCCCAGAAGGGAGAAGGATCAAGTATGTATCCCGACATGTGCCAAAGAGGACTCAAGTAAAATTGCTTAACAGGAGTTGTGTAGGAGGAAGTACCAGTGGTAAAGGAATTCCCTGATGTATTTCCAGAGGAGTTGCCAGGCATGCCACCGGATAGAGACATTGAGTTTTTGATTGAGCTATTGCTAGGCACAGGGCCAATATCGAAGAGACCATACAGGATGCCTGCAAAGGATTTGGTGGAAATTAAGAAGCAAATTAAGGAGTTACTGGATAAAGGTTATATTCGCCCAAGTTCTTCACCTTGGGGATCGCCAGTACTTCTAGTGGAGAAGAAGGATGGATCGTTAAGGATGGTTGTCGATTATCGAGGATTGAATGAAGTAACAATCAAGAACAAGTACCCACTACCGATGATCAATGATATGTTTGATCGATTGCAAGGAGCTAAGGTATTTTCCAAGATCGATCTGCGATCAGGATACCACCAGTTGAAGATTCGGGAACAGGATATACCCAAGACGGCTTTTACCACCAGTTATGGGTTGTACGAGTATACCGTTATGTCATTTGGTCTGACTAACGCACCTGCATATTTTATGAACATGATGAACAAAGTGTTTATGGAGTTTTTGGATAAGTTCAATCGTAGTGTTCATTGATGATATCCTAGTTTACTCAAAGAATGAAGAGGAGCATAAGGAACATTTGCGTTTGGTTCTTGGAAAACTCAGGGAACATCAACTATATGCCAAGTTTAGCAAATGTGAGTTTTGGTTGAAGGAAATAGGATTCCTCGGACACGTTATATCCGGAGAAGGAATAGCAGTTGACCCCACAAAGGTTATCACTGTGACCAATTGGGAAGCACCAACAACAGTTGGAGAGATCCGGAGTTTTCTTGGACTCGCAGGATACTACCGGAGATTTATTGAGAATTTCTCAAAGATTGCGAAGCCTATGACGGAGTTGTTGAAGAAGGATACCAAGTTCATATGGACGGAGGAATGTGAGGCTAGTTTCCAGGAGTTGAAGAAATGTTTGGTTACTTCACCAGTGTTGATGTTGCCAGACCAGACCAAGGATTATGAGGTGTATTGCGACGCTTCACGTCGAGGACTTGGAGCAATGCTTATGCAGGAAGGGAGAGTTGTTTCATATGCCTCACGGCAACTTAAGCCTCATGAGTTAAATTATGCCACACATGATTTTGAGTTAGCAGCCGTAGTGCATGCACTGAAGACTTGGAGACATTTTCTGATTGGAAACCATTGCGAGGTGTATACGGATCATAAGAGTTTGAAGTATATTTTCACACAGAAGGAGTTGAATCTCAGACAAAGGAGATGGTTGGAACTCATCAAGGATTATGATATGAAATTGCATTATCACCCCGGAAAGGCTAATGTAGTAGCCGACGCATTAAGCCGTAAGAGTCATGTCAACACCCTAATGACGGGAGAATTACCAAGGGAGTTAGTCGAAAATCTTCGAGAGTTATGTTTAGAAATAGTCCCGAGAGGCTATGTAGCAGCATTGGAGATTCAGTCTACATTGATGGATAAAATTAGAGAAGCCCAAAGGACTGACAAGGAGATTGCTTCTATTAAGGAGAAACTTAGCATGGGAAAGGCTAAGGGATTTTGTGAGGATGAGCAAGATACCCTATGGTTTGAAGACCGTGTTTACGTGCCCAGTGACCCAGATATCAGGAAGTTGATACTGCAAGAGGCCCATGATTCACCATATTCGATTCACCTAGGAAATACCAAGATGTATTTGGATTTGAAGGATATTTCTGGTGGACCAGAATGAAGAAGGATATTGCGGAGTGTGTAGCAGTTTGTGATGTATGTCAGAGAGTGAAGGCAGAGCATCAGAAGCCAGCAGGATTGCTACAACCATTGCCGATACCCGAATGGAAGTGGGATAAGCTAGGCATGGATTTTATTATAGGATTGCCCAGAACACGTTCAGGCTATGACTCGATTTGGGTTGTAGTCGATCATTTGACAAAGGTAGCTCATTTCATTCCAGTGAAGACTACCTATACCAGTGCAAAGTTGGCAAAGATATACATGACCAGGATCGCATGTCTGCATGGAGTTCCAAGGAGTATCGTATCAGATAGAGGAACCCAGTTTACCTCAAAGTTCTGGAAGCAGTTGCACGAAACCTTGGGAACCAGGCCAGAATTCAGTACAACTTTTCATCCACAGACAGATGGACAGACCGAGAGAGTCAATCAGATTTTGGAGGATATGCTGAGAGCTTATGTGCTAGATTACGGATCTAGTTGGGACAACAATTTGCCATATGCAGAGTTCTCTTACAACAACATTTACCAAACCAGTTTAAAGATGGCCCCTTTCGAAGCCTTGTACGGAAGAAGGTGCAGGACACCATTGTCGTGGGATGAAGTTGGAGACCGCCAGTTGTTTGGACCTGACTTGATTAAAGAGTATGAACAGAAGGTGAAACTGATTCGCGATAGGCTCAAGATAGCCCAGTCCAGACAGAAGTGTTATGCAGATTCTAAACGCAAGGAGACAGTTTACGAAGTTGGAGATAGAGCTTATCTTCGAGTATCACCACTTCGGGGAACAAAGCGCTTTGGTGTTAAAGGAAAGTTAGCACCACGATTTGTAGGACCATACCGAGTATTGGAACGTATGGGAGAAGTGGCCTACAAGTTGGAATTGCCCGAAGGATTGTCAGGAGTTCATGATGTGTTCCACGTTTCTCAGTTGAAGAAGTGCCACGCAGAGATGGCTGACATACCGTTGTGGGATACAGTGCCATTGGAAGCAATCCAGTTGGATAACAATTTGACCTATGAGGAGAAACCAATTAAGATTCTCGAGTTTGCCAGTCGAGTCACTCGCAGCAAGGTTATCAAGTTTTGTAAGGTTCAGTGGAGCCACCACATGGAGGACGAAGCCACCTGGGAACGAGAGGAAGATTTTCTCAAGGACCACCCTCACCTATTTTCTAGCAAACCCGAATCTCGAGGGCGAGATTCATCTTAAGGGGGGTAGGTTTGTAACATCCCAAATTTTCAATTTGGAATGTTATACATTAGATCATCATTGCATATCATATTTTATGTGCTTTCGGTTTTGATCCTAGAAATTCTACGCAACTCAAGGACCCACGGAGAGAGTTGGGGATTTCGTTATTTTCATATTTGAGTTTTCTCAAAAATTGAGAATAGGATCATTTGATTTTAATTATTTTATCATCAATTATTTCTATTACAAAAAATATGAGAGAGGGAATAAAATCACTTTCCCAAAATAAAGAAATATTGAGGATTTAATAATAAAATCAAATAAGATTTTATTTCGGAGTTTTTCGGTATTTTATTTGAATTTAGGAAAAATGTGTGTTTTTCAAAATTGCATTTAGGCTCCAAATAAATGTTCACCTTGTGCGGCTTGATTTTAGAAGCCCGGGAAAATTTATTTCGGGATTTTTGGAGTCCGTTTAGTGTTTCTTTTTACTTTTCTTCTATGCGTAATTATTTAAAAAAAATGGGCACCAACCTAACCGGGCCATGTCCGCCTGGGACTCTGGCCCGACAGGCTTTATAAGCCGGGGCAGCCCAGCCCCGAGCCAAACCCTAGCCCGCCGCCCGCGCCAGTGCTAGCGCCCCGCCGCCGCTCGCGCCAGCGCCGCCGCCCGCCGCTGCCGCCGCCGCCCGACGCCGCCGCCTCGGCGGAGCCGCCGCCTGCCGCCTCGTCGACCGCCGCCCGAGGTTGCCTCGATTTCCATGCCCCAGTTTTTCTCGGAAAAAAAACGATCGGTTTTCCGTCGGTTTTCGTTGGTTTTTTTAGGTTCCGTTTTTTTATTAGATCTGTTTTATTTCCGGTTTAGTCTAAATAACGAGCGTTCGCTCATTCGTTCATTTTAACGAACGTATTCGTCGTTTAGATCTGGTTAACGAACGTTCGTTCGTTAATCCGTTCTTCGTTTTTCTTTTTCTCGGATTTTCCGCGATTATTTTCTGATCGCGATTTCTGATCCGATGTTCGTTTTAGTATAACTTTTCGCTCGTTTATCATAATCAGGCGATTCAAGCGCCTGGAGTTTCGTCTCGAAACCCTCTATCCGTTTAACCAACTTAAACAAGTTTTTGCCATTGTAAAAATTGCCTTAGATCCATATTAGTAGAACGAAGTTGTTTTCTTTCGCCGTTTGACTTTCGTTGATTCGTTCGATTTGATTCTTTTTGCAAACCGGAGTTCTTAAGTTGAACCTTCTGGTTAGATCTCTTATTTGAGTTTTATCTATGCATTAGATGAGTACTTATTGTATGCTTGTTTGTTTGTCTGTGATAGAATACCCGGAGTGCGCTGCCTGTTACTTCGAATCTCTAGGTTTCGTGGATCATCAGCAAGGCAAGTAACACTTTGATCATACCTCCTACCGCCCAGTTTTATTGCATTAGATTAAATCCTCAAACATTGCATGATTAGTATCTAATTAAATTGTGGGATGGGAAGTAGTTGAGGTAGTACCTATTACCTGTTTATTATCAAACCTTTGGGAGTTACTTCTACGTTTGCTTATTATGCCATGATATGCTAGTAGACGTGGATTGGGTGAGTGATATCCATGACAGATGTGAGCATTGTTAATTAATGGTTTATTTAAGGTGGCAACCTTAACACACATCTGGGCATTGTTAATTAATGGTTTATTTAAGGTGGCAACCTTAACACACATCTGGGTGGATTGAGGCACCTGGGTATTCCAGGATTTGCCTGTTTTCTTTTGGACTGCCACCCAGGCTCAAAGGGATCATGAGATTATTCATGCTAGAAACTTCCGTGTGCAGCCACAAGCTATTATGGGCTCTAGCATAGTTGACTAAGTCATGCGAACTCTTACAGTAGTAGACTAGCAGATGTAGGGGATGTAGGTGGTACGGTCTACCCGATCGTAAGGTGCTAGCACTTCTGAAAGACTATGTCTCGGCCATCCGTCTTCTCAAACACCATGTAGTGCGAGAAACCAAATGGAGGCGATCGAGTCTTGTGGGGAAAAGTGCGCAAACCTCTGCAGAGTGTATAAACTAATCATGGTTAGCCGTGTCCCCGGTTATGGACATCTTGAGTATCTAGTACTTGGATTATCATGTGAATCTCAACATGTTACTCTAAATTAATTTTGTTGGGTTTTGTTAATGATGATGCTTAATTGGGATTGAGGATGCTGCCAACCATTCTCAATGTTTAACAGCCACCATGATAGTTAAATAAATTTATTCCTTTGCAGTAGGAAAAAATTGACTTTTCGCAAAACTATAACCATAGAGCTTTCCACCAGCCAAATATGCATATAGAATAGCTGTTTCATTCCATTACTCTCTATGTGTTACATTGCCAGCATATTCCATGTGCTGACCCGTTTTGGGCTGCAATGTTAATGTTGCAGACTTTTCACACGATGATTAAGGAGTTTTAGGTCGTGGTTCTATACTCAGTGATGCCGTTGGAGTTGATGGACTCACTTATCTTCCAAGCCTTCCGCTGTTATCGTTATTAGATGGCCTTAAGCCATATTTATTGTAATAAGTTCTCTATTGAGACACTCGATGTAATAAGTGTGTGATTGCTACTCTGTTATAAATCGTCCGAGTACTGTGTGGTGTCAGCATTACTGATCCAGGGATGACACCAGAGCACAGAGATTGGACCATTTAAGGTCTGATCGCTACAAGAAGACCCGCCTATTGTCCATGAAGTAAATCCTCCGGAGCCATCCCTTGTCAAAACCACTATTAACCCTTCTACGGCTGGTCCATCAAGCTCAACCAACCCACCGTCTCCCCATATTCAAGATGTTCAAATTACTGGGAGCCGCTTTGTTGAGCCGGGGAACCCGACGGTATTGGCACGGTGCACAGCTAAGCAAGAAGCTTTGGAGAGGCGGAAGGTTCGTCTTGATGTTGCCAACTATGACCGCCTTAATGCTAGTGATATCTTATCCGGCTATCTCAGTCATGTACACTCCAGTCGTGATTCTGAGATTGAGATGGTCAAGCAGCTTCAATTGAAGTATGAGGTACGTAGTTTCCGGTTTACCAATATTCCTTCAGCCCCCAAGTCTGTAGATTATGAGAGAAACGGAATAACCTGTAGACTTAAAATATAGGCCGAAGCCTTTACTTCTGAATCTTGCATGATATTGATAGAACAAGACCTCACCCATAGTCCCCAAGGACCGGTTTATTTTGATCATTAATGAATCGGTACTTCAGAATTGTAAACCATCTGTAAAGTACTTAACATTCCGGTTTATCCTTGATAAACTTGCTGAACTGCGTACATTAGCCCCCAAGTGCCAAGTGTTGTTACTTTGTAAAGGACTTGGGACTTCAAATCTGCTGGTAGAGTCGTAAAAAAATTGGATTTGGCATACATTAGCCCCCAAGTGCCAAGTGGTTTATTCGTAAAATACTTGGGACTTGAATCCTGAATTTGGATACTAGATTTTAAAACAAGTCTTGACTTATCTGAATGTTTCACAAAATGCATTGTCGGAACTAAACTCTCAACTGACTGACGCAAAGACCCAGCTAGTGAGTCAGGAGTCAGAAATCAAGTCTTCCACCTCCAAGCTGCAAATAAGCCTTTCTGAAATGGAGAAGTTGAAGACCAGCTTTGCTATCAAAGAGAAAACTTGGGAAGATGAGAAAACACTTCTGACCCGGTGAGCTGAGACAGCCGAAACAGCTCTGAAAGAAATATCAACCGAGCTGAACGATTTAAAGGGCCGGGTGTCTCAGATGGTCGCTGCTATCTTTGGTAAGCTACTTTGTTTTGACATTTTTGTGTACTTTATGCCAAACCGGAGTTCAATCCGCCCACTGACTCTGATAAATATATGCAGGTCTGCAAAGCAAAAATCTGAGCCAAGACCCGTTGATTAAACTGAAGGCCGTATACACCTTGGTTGAACAACTGTACATTGGGACACAACGGGCTCTAGCCGCTATCTCTCCTGCAAACCAAGGACCCAACCGGCTTAGCGATGTCCTGAAGAAGCTGTCTATCCTTTCGGCGAGATTCCAAGAAGTAAAACGCTCCTCCGCGCGAGTTGGAGCTTTGACTGCCCTAAGCCGCTCCAAGGCTTGGGTGCCAGACCTAGACCCGGCGGACATGGAAAGAGGTTATCCTAATGTGAAAGAGGATGGGTCTTCATTTGATCAGGATGATTTCATAGCGTGTGTACGCGAAGTCCGGCCTCAAGCAACTAGTCTTGGAGAGGACACCAATGTGGACAAGTACCAGCCGGGTTTTGATAGTGAAAATAAGAAGATGGCCACTCCTTCATATAAAGTAGCAGATCTGATCCCACCTGTGAGAGAAGATACCTTTGCTCCAGAGATTGACCCGGTCGGCCTGATTGACGACAAAGCCAAATTTGTCGCCATGAACGGCTTTGATTGGTCAAAATCCAACTTCCAGCAAACAGAAGGTGGTGAACCGGTGAGGGAGGGACAGTGATCATCTTCCTAGGCTTATAAAGCCTTGTAATAACTTTAGTTAAAACACTGCATGTTTGCTGATGCCATCGTGCATAAAGTACCTCTTTATGTGAATCTGTGTTTCAGATGTCAATGTACGCATTATTTAATATTTGTCTTCTGCAATGGTTGAACTCTGTTCCTGTGAATACAAGGAAAAGACTGGCGAGGCGGTTTAGAACCAACTAGGCTTAAACACCTAATGTACCACCCATAAATTTACCTCAATAAGGAAAACAGAGACAAATGTAAATAAAGGATAAGGTTTAATACTAACTCTTGAGTTAATGCAGCAGGGAAGCGTGTATAAGTAAAAAAAACATACCTTATCCTTGTTGATCCTTAGATCGCCGGTTTAAATAACCCGGGTGATGAATTGATAATTCAATGTGTATGAAAAGTTACTATTCCTTGAACACTCAATGATCATCATACCTTAGTAGCTCGTACCTTTGGATCCTTGCACCACCGGCTTGAATAAACTGGGCGGCTGTGTTGTCCAATAATTGAGCCAACGAAGAAAACCAGACTATCTCATTTGTAATATTGAAAACAACAAAAACTCAAAGGAAAGCAACAGATAATAAACATAATTTGAACTCTGTAATCAAAAGGTTGGGGGTTCTTGATTCGAATACGATCAGTAAACCGGACCAAAGGGGTTAAGCTAAGGTTCGAATACAACCATATAGCCCCCAGTGGCTTTGGCGTTGCGCCGATCAAGAGGGTACCGACAGCTGTGTTCTCTTTGGTTCGAATACGACCTATGTTTGAACAGGAAGCCCCCAAATGACCTTGAGTGGTTTTTAACGAACCTGATTCGAATACGATCCAAGTCGGACTCAAAAGGGGTTAAGCTATGATTCGGATACGATCAAGAAGCCCCGAAGTGAGTTTGGCCTTGAGCCGATCAAGAGGGTTACGACAGCTATGTTCTCTTTGGTTCAAATACGACCTATGTTTGAACAGGAAGCCCCCCAAGTGACCATAAGATTTACAGCTAGATTCGGATACGATCATGAGCTGGACTAAAAAGGTTAAACTTGATTCAAATATGATCAGCTCCTTAATAGTCATTTGTGAGTAAAAAAACAAAGATGCATAGTCTTTAAAAAAAGAGACCGATGGTCTTACTTTATTGCTTATCATCGTATATATAATGTGAACGTATGTACATGTTGAGAGCCGGTGGCTCAGGTGTAAGATGGCCGAAGTTGAGCAATGTTGCATGGCCGGCGGGTCTCCTCTTCCAACTTACGTCAGTCTGCATGCTCTCAAATGTCAATGAGGTAGTAGGACCCATTGTTTAAATTTTTACTGACCATAAAGGGTCCTTCCCAAGGTGGGGATAACTTGTGTGCATCTAAAAGATCTTGGACGAGCCGGAGCACTAAGTCGCCTTCCTGAAAAGTCCTGGACTTAACCCGGCGGCTGTGATAACGACGCATGTCCTGTTGATAAATTGCTGACCGCGCTGCTGCTAAGTCTCTTTCTTCATCCAACAAGTCAAGCGCATCCTGTCTGGCTTTTTCATTGTTAGCCTCAACATAAGCCGCCACACGGGGCGAGTCATGACGGATGTCACTGGGTAATACTGCTTCTGCTCTGTAAACCATGAACAAGGGTGTGTAACACGTAGACCTGTTAGGTGTAGTATTGATACTCCATAACACTGAAGGCAATTCCTCTACCCAACAACCCGGTGTTCGCTGTAAAGGAACCATAAGCTGGGGTTTTAGCCCTTTCAGAATTTCCTGATTGGCTCTCTCGGCTTGACCATTGGATTGAGGACGGGCTATGGAAGAAACATCAAGCCGGATGTGCTCTCGCTGACAAAATTCTTCCATAGCCCCTTGGGATAGATTTGTTCCATTGTCTGTGATAATACTGTGTGGAAAACTGAAACAGAAGATTACTTTTTTCATGAACTGAACCGCCGTGGCTGCATCACACTTACTCACAGGCCCCACCTCAACCAATTTGGCGAACTTATCAACAGCCACCAAGAGATGCGTCTTTTTATCCTTAGACCTTTTGAAAGGTCCCACCATGTCGAGCCCCCAGACTGCAAACGGCCAAGTGATTGGAATCATTCGGAGCTCTTGAGCCGGCACATGCGCTCGTCATGCAAATTTCTGACATCCATCACATCTACTGACCAGATCTTCTGCATTAGCGTGAGCCATCAACCAGTAAAAACCGTGACGAAACGCCTTGGCCACTAAAGATTTTGACCCGGCGTGATGACCACAATCGCCCTCATGGATTTCGCGAAGGATTTCTTGACCTTCTTCGGGGGAAACACACCGCTGAAACGCTCCGGAAACACTTCGATGAAATAACTCTCCATCCGAAATCGTCATGGATTTAGACTACCGGGTTATCTGTCGAGCCAGGGTCTCTGTGATAGCCTAGCTTATTAGGGATGATAAACTACTCATATCAATAAGGAATTCCTTCTTTTTCGGTAGCCTATTCAGACAGAACTCCAAAGTTAAGCGTGCTCAGCTTGGAGTAGTGTCAGGATGGGTGACCGACCGGGAAGTTGCTCCCGGGTGCGCATGAGTGAGGACAAAGTGCGCAGAAAAGACTAGTATTGATCTGTGGGGCCAGTCTAGATCCCGCCAGGAGTAACGACCACCGGCGGGTGTGTCCGAGGCGTTAAAAGTTGGTACCAGAGCCGACCCTCGTGGTTACACGGATGGTTACGGACAGGTGTGTGGTCATGTTGTCCATGACGTTCGTGACCCGTCGTGGCACACGACATGGCACATGTACTGGACTAGAAGCACAGACGTATGTGCCAAGAGGGAACGTTCCTGTGGCCCGACGAGGACGTCGGTTCCTCTGAGTGGGGGTGTATGTGATAGCCTGGCTTATTAGGGATGATAGACTACTCATATCAATAAGGAATTCCTTCTTTTCCGGTAGCCCATTCGGATAGAACTCCAAAGTTAAGCGTGCTCAGCTTGGAGTAGTGTCAGGATGGGTGACCGGCCGAGAAGTTGCTCCCGGGTGCGCATGAGTGAGGACAAAGTGCGCAGAAAAGACTAGTATTGATCTATGGGGCCAGTCTAGATCCCGCCAGGAGTAACGACCACCGGCGGGTGTGTCCGAGGCGTTTTAACCTTTAAAGTATCCTGCAATAGCATCGACCTCTCGGCGATAAGCCGCCATGAGAGGGTCTTTGGAATCCCACTTGCCAGACACCTGCTGAGCCACTAGATCTGAATCACCAAGACATCTGACCCGGCTCAAGCTCATCTCCTATGCCACTCGAAGACCATGGAGCAATGCTTCATACTCTGCGGCGTTGTTAGTGCATGGAAACATCAATCGTAACACATAACAAAATTTAACGCCTCATGGGGAAGTTAATACAACTCCAGCCCCCGAGCTTTCCAATTGCCTGGACCCATCAAAATGAATAGTCCAATATGTGTTGTCCGGCTTTTCTTCTGGCATTTGCATCTCTGTCCAGTCATTGATGAAGTCAGCTAGGGCTTGAGACTTAATCGCAGTGCATGGAACATTGTAGGATCGAAAGTATGTCTAGAGGGGGGGGTGATTAGACTACTTGACCAAATAAAAACTTAACCTTTACCCAATTTTAGTTCTTGGCAGATTTTAGCTATTGTAGGACAAGTCAAGCAATCATCACACAATTCAAGCAAGCATGCAAAGAGTATATTGGCAGCGGAAAGTAAAGCATGCAACTTGCAAGAATGTAAAGGGAAGGGTTTGGAGAATTCAAACGCAATTGGAGACACGGATGTTTTTCCCGTGGTTCAGATAGGTGGTGCTATCCTACATCCACGTTGATGGAGACTTCAACCCACGAAGGGTAACGGTTGTGCGAGTCCACGGAGGGCTCCACCCACGAAGGGTAATGGTTGCGCGAGTCCACGGAGGGCTCCACCCACGAAGGGTCCACGAAGAAGCAACCACCCACGAAGGGTCCACGAAGAAGCAACCTTGTCTATCCCACCATGGCCATCGCCCACGAAGGACTTGCCTCACTAGCGGTAGATCTTGACGAAGTAGGCGATCTCCTTGCCCTTACAAACTCCTTGGTTCAACTCCACAATCTTGTCGGAGGCTCCCAAGTAACACCTAGCCAATCTAGGAGACACCACTCTCCAAGAAGTAACAAAGGTGTGTAGGTAATGAACTCCTTGCTCTTGTGCTTCAAATGATAGTCTCCCCAACACTCAACTCTCTCTCATAGGATTTGGATCTGGTGGAAAGAAGGTTTGAGTGGAAAGCAACTTGGGGAAAGCTAGAGATCAAGATTCATATGGTAGGAATGGAATATCTTGGCCTCAACACATGAGTAGGTAGTTCTCTCTCAGAAATAGGATGCTGGAAGTGTAGGCTTAGTCTGATGGCTCTCTCTTCGAATGAAGAGGAGGTGGAGGGGTATATATAGCCTCCACACAAAATCCAACCATTACACACAGTTTTCCAATCTCGGTGGGACCGAATCAACAAACTCGGTCGGACCGAAAAGGTAAACCTAGTGACCGTTAGAGATTTTCGGTGGGACTGACATGCAACTCGGTAGGACCGATATGGTTAGGGTTTGGGCATAACGTAATCTCGGTGAGACCGATTACACAAACTCGGTGAGACCGAGTTTGGTAATAAGCTAACCAGAGAGTTGGTCAGGTAAACTCGGTGGGACCGATTTGCTCTTTCGGTGAGACCGAAAAGTTAGAAAAAGGAAACGGAGAGTTTACACTGCAATCTCGGTGGGACCGATTCGCTCTTTCGGTGAGACCGAAAAGTTACGAAAGGGAAATAGAGAGTTTGCAATCCCATCTCAGTGAGACCGAGATCCCTATCGGTAGAACCAAATTGCTAGGGTTTGGCAGTGGCTTATGACAAGTGAAACTCGGTGGCGCCAGATCGAAAGAATCGGTAGGATCGAGTTTGGCTTAGGGTTTAGGTCATATGTGGATATGGGAAAGTAGTTGAGGGTTTTGGAGCATATCACTAAGCACATGAAGCAAGAGGCTCATTAAGCAACACCTCATCGCTCCTTGATAGTATTGGATTTTCCTAAAGACTCAATGTGATCTTGGATCACTAAAATATAAAATGAAGAGTCTTGAGCTTTTGAGCTTGAGCCAATCCTTTGTCCTTAGCATTTTGAGGGTTCCACTTTCACATCCATGCCATGCCAATCATTGAGCTTTCCTGAAATAGTCATCTTGGAATAGCATTAGCTCAATGAGCTATATGTTGTTATGAATTACCAAAACCACCTAGGGATAGTTGCACTTTCAATCTCCCCCTTTTTGGTAATTGATGACAACATATAGATCAAAGCTTCGACAAATGATAATAAGCATGAAATATATCGTTGCTTTGAGAAGTATGTGACAAGTAAGAGCCCCCCCCCCCTAAATTTGTGCATATTTAAAATTTGCTTTGGACTGCAAATGCACAAAGAGTTAGAGTCATGGGTTACTCTTCCATGTCACATACATCTTGGTGGAGCGCTTAAAATGATAAGAATGAAATACATGCACTCATCACCAAGAATAGTGAATGATCACATAAGATAGATAAGATGATAATATTAAGCAAACATTAAGTGTAGCTTATGATCAAACACATGATCATCAATGTCTCACGAGAAATGACATAGTATCTCACACAAAAGCAAACAAAGTTCGAAAAACCACCAAATAAAACAAGAGAGAATAAAAGCAACACTCTCTCTCGAAGCCTATGATCTATATATTTTCTCCCCCTTTGGCAACAAGTTACCAAAAAGTTCCTAGAAAACGCATAGTGCTAAGTCGACACTCAGGCTTGATCTTCAGGTGGTGGTGGAGTCCGGAGCACTCCAAGGACGAAGCCTTCTGTAGACGTGGTCGGAGTCGAGGCTGTAGTGGACGCTGGAGCTGGTGGAACTGAGGCTGTAGCTGGTGTAGACGTGGTGGCTCTGGGGTCAGCAACTGGCACTGCAGACGACCTCGGACCTCGTGGCACTCTGGCAAAGGCATCAGTTGTAGTCTTGCCTCTCCTCTCCTGCATGTCATCCTGGAGCTGCTCCACTGCAGTCTGAATCTTTGTCACTTTGACATCCAAGTCATAGAACTTTTGTTCCATGATCCTCTCTAAGCTTGCCTGATTCTGAGTTAGGGTGGCTAGTCCTTGCTCAATCCGCAGGGTGGATGCAATCAAGTAACCAAGCTGCTCTTGTTTGGTTTTCAGGAAATATTCAGATGCCTCCTCTTGAGTAGGCATCTTGGCAGCTTTCTCCTTCCTCGCCTTCTCCTTCTTGGCTTGTGCTTGGGCAGATGATGGCTCATTCTCAGTCATGACCACTTGATTATCTTCAAAGTCTGGACGGATGGGCATGTGTTCCTTGTCCAATAAGTATATGCCCGTGCCCATCTTAGAGTTGATGAGCTCCTGAATCTGTGGGGCATATCCACAGCTCCTCTTCTGGTCTGCTGCTGTCCTCTTGATTGTTTCAATCATAAGGCTCATGACTTTGAATTTCTGTGGCACGTCAAAGATATGAAGCAAGTTGATCGCGTGGCCCCTGATCATCTTGTGATCTCCAGACTTGGGCAATAGGGTGTGCCTAAGAATCCAGTTGATGGTTGGCAGCCCTGACAGAAGATAGTGTACTAAGCCAAACTTGAACGTATCAAGTGCTTCATTTGGAATCTCCTTGTACATGTTTGACATTGAGTTGTGGTCCATCTTCTTCTTGGCATAAATGTCCAAGTCATCGTCATGCTCTTCTGGGGCATTAATCAGCTGAGCCCATTCAGCAACTGTAGACTGGTACCTCGTACCCTCTGACATCCATACAATCCTGCCATCTGGATAGAAATGGGCTGTGGAGTAGAACTGCATGATGAGTTCCTCGTTCCACTTTGTGAGCTTCTGCCCAACAAAGTCCTCTACTCCACATGCCTTGAAGCTGTCCTGCACTCCAGGGTAGTACTCTTCATTGTCCTTGATGTATTGCCAATCAACCCATCTCATATCATAGACAATTGGCTTCTTGTCTAGTAGCACTATCTCATAAAAGTCTTGCTGCTCCTTGGTGTGAAACCTGTAGTCAACTGCAGTCCTTCTCCTTGAAGCATACGGGTCTGCTTCTCTCCACTTCCGGAGCCCTGAATCTCTCCTGAGTTTCATATCCTCAGCCACAGGATGAGCATCGTTGTGGTCTGGGATCTTGGGCTTGAGCTTTCTAAGAACATTCTGTTCTTCTTCTTCTGCAGCAGCTTCAGGCACTGGGGCCTTGTTCTTCTCAGTAGCTGGGATGCTTCTTGTGTTCCTCTTTGGCTTTGGCTTTGGAGCTGGCTTGGCCTTGGAAGCAGCTGCCCCTGTTCTTATGGCATCACCCGTCAGCTTGGGTGCCTTAGGTGCTGGTGCAGCTACCTCTTCTTCTTCCTCCTCATCTTCCATGATGGAAGCCTTGCCAAGCACTCTGGCTACAGTTTTCTTCACCCTTTCTTTCCTCTTCTTGCCTTCAGCAGCAACTGGCTCAATGGGAGTGTGCTTCTCAGTTGAAGCTCTGGCCTTTGACATAGGCTGCCTGCATGCTGGCCTTTTGATCTTCATCCCTGGTTTTATGCCCTGTGCTGCCTCAACTCTCTTGGAAGTTGCTTCCTCTTCTGCCACATAATCTTCATCTTCTGTGTCTGAGGTTCTCTTCTTTCTCTTTCTTGTGGCAGCTTTAGGCAAATTGCTAGGGGTACTCCTGCTGCCATCATCTAAGGAACTTGAGGGACTAGTGCCCTCACTCATCTGCACTTGCTGCTCTGACAAGTTCTGGCTATCACTTTGGTCTGACATGATGCAAACTCTGACTGCTGACCCTGTGAATAGGTTATAGATGAGATAGAGTGGATGAGCATCACAAAATGCAGAGATTTTTGCAAAAGAATAATTCAAAAACTTAGTTTTAGTTTCCCACTGAAAGCATCTCGGATCTACTGATTTCTAAACTCAGTGATACTGAAGCAGTTTTGGCACCTAAACTAGTGAACTCGGTCAGACCGAGTCACAGTTCGGTGGCACCGAGACTGCTAGGGTTTCACAGAGTTCCAAAATCGGTCACACCGATAAGTAATTCTCGGTCAGACCGAGTCTCACTTGTGCAATGGCATAAGCCAAATTGGTGGGACCGAGTTTTTCAACTCGGTGGGTCCGAGATGGTTTCGGCGGAAACCTAATCCTAAAATTTTCGAATTAAACCTAATCTACGAGTTCATTGACTGGATAGAAGTTTAACAAACGTGGCAAGAATCATGATGATCACAATGTGCTAAGAATCGGATTGGGGAATAGCACAAAGATCGAGTCCATACCCTAGTTCGGCGGAGACTCGCTAGGGCGGCAACGGCGGGGTTGAATTTCCGTTGACGGCGACGGAGACTAGCGACTGGAGGCGGCTGGTGGCGAGGAGACGATCCAGAGACCAAGTTGGCAGAGCTGGCTATCGCGTGGGCGAAGGGGTTCGGAGAAATTTCCAAATTTTTGCCCGTGACTATATATAGCCCGACCCTATCGGTGTGACCGAGTGGAACAACTCGGTGGCACCGAGATGCAAAACTGTATATAGTTGTTGCAACTCGGTGTGACCGAATGGTTCAAATCGGTTGCACCGAGATTGAAAACCTAGATCAACTTAATGATCTCGGTAGGACCGAAAGTAGGGTATCGGTCAGACCGAGAATCATAAAGAGGTTTTGGAAGTTTAAGTCTATGATGAATCGGGGACTCCGAGCGCTCCTCACACAGAGTGGTTCGAATCTGACTTGATCAAATTTTGTGATGTAGCATGAATAGAGTTTGAGACAAGAAAAGCATAGATAGCTAGAGGAGGTTCTTAGGCATTCTTGTCCATCCACTTGGCAAAAGGAAATAAAACCAAACAATCAAAACAACAAGTGGATGTCCTTGAATGAGTAAAATATGCAACCAGCATGCTCACACAATAAGATGGCAAATGAAATATGTGACAAGGCATGCACAACCAATTCTAGCATCTATCAAGCAATTTGCGATGACAAGGTCATCTATATATGAGTATATTGACTTAGGAGTCAAGTGAGAACACTTGATCATAGGTCATACTCATCGTTTAAGCTCAAGTGGGGTTACCACTTTTACATAAAGCATTGTTGTGTTCACATCTTTAGAGTTGCTTTAGCTCAAGTCTTAGAGTAAAGCTCCCCCTATATGTGATATCCCCCCTTAGAGGGATGAACTAACCTCGGGTTTTATCGATGATGACTTCATGTAGATGTTGAAGATGTGGATGCTCAATGTTGATGTAGATCACTTGGAGCTATCCATTTGAGTGAATTGCACTTTCAATACCTACATGGGTTAGTCCCACAAGGAACAAACAAGGATATCCATAGACATAGAGTGATGCACACACAAGATGATGTCCATGAAAACTTTTAGGTTACCTTGTTCCTTGTCTTACCAACAAGAGGGTTTGTGACTCCTTGAACTAGTGCAAGATGTGGAAGTTGATTGCACTTGTTCTTGCCAAAATGATAAGAGTGAAGTATGTTGGCGGAGTCACCCTCAAGAACTCTCTAGTTCTTCTTCTTTTGGATCCACATCATCTTGATGGGAATCCTTGGAGTTGTAGTCGTACTTGATGAAGTGGAACTTGAAGTAGTCTTGGGAATCCACTTGACTAAGGTCTTAGGAGCTTCTTCAAATGCATCAATTTCCTCTTGAAGCTTGTCCTTGCCTTTTTTCTTGTAGTCTTGTGGTGGAAGATCATCTTGAGCTTGTGTCCCCTTGAAAGAAGTATCATACTTCTCTTGTTGAGGAACAAACTTTGTCTTGGGGTATTGATCTTCTTCCCACTCAACTCCATTGGCATTGAACTTTTGTTCAAAACCAACACCTTGATTCTTCCGGTGCATTCCTTGCTTGCGCACAATTTCCTCGAATTGCTTACTCCCAGCAAGGCTTTTGTACACTCCTTTCTCTAGAATTCCCTTCAATAAGCTATTTTCTTGCTCAAGTGTAACTTGGTAAGAGAATCATTAGTGGAATCAAGAGAACTACTAGAAGCAACAATATTGGATTTAGCATGATCATTGTTACTGCTAGAGGAAGAATCTTTCTTGTTCTTGTTACTAGACTTGACTTGAGGCATGTAAGTGGATAAGAGTAAACGCTTGGCAATGTAAGAAGAACTTTTCTTGCGAAGATCATCATTGATTGCTTTTAAGAACTCATGCTCTTGCTCAAGATTGAGCTTTTCAAAGCGTAATTTCTCATGAGCTCTTAAAAGTTCTCGATGATCTTCGAAGATAGTTTCATGAGCTAACTTAAGAGTGTTTAGTTCTTTAGTTAGAGCCTCAATCTTCTCCTTATCATTGTCATTCGTTTTATCTTGATTAGCATGATTAATTGACGTTTCATCATAGTATTCATCACTAGAGTTGTCAACAAGCAAATCATCACCTAACAAGTCATCTTCATCACTATTGAAATCAACATACTCGGGGTGTGTTACCTTAGGACCTTTGGCCATGAAGCATCTTCCAATTCCTTCATTTGGTGAGTCAAATATGTCGTAGGAGTTGGTTGACACAAGTGCTAGACCGGCAACACCTTCATCTTGAGTATCTTCGGAGTTGGAGTGATAACTTCTCTCGGAGTGGCTGTCGGAGTCAGAGCCGGATACCCATTCACCAACATGAGCTTGATGTCTTCGTTTTGTGTAGCTCCTTGATGATTTTTCCATCCTTTCCGAATCCTTGCTTCTCCGTGAGTATCTTCGTTCATAACGATCATCTCTACTCCTTCTCTCTCTTGGTGGTGATTCTTTGCTTCTTCTTTTTGGAGAATCTTCTCTTCTCTTGTAGGGAGCCGTACACTCATTGGAATAGTGTCCGGGTCTTCCACAACTGTAGCAGTTTCGCTCTCGACTAGAAGATGTTTTGTCATTGTAGGACCTTGACTTGAAGCTTCTATCTTTGCTTCTACTCTTGTAGAACTTGTTGAAGTTCTTCACCATTAAGCTCAATTCTTCATTGAAGTTTTGTTTCTCACTTGATGATGTAGGGGCTTCACATGAGGCTTTGTAGGCACCACTTGATTTGTTGTGAAGTTCCTCTTTATCCTTAAGTGACATCTCATGAGCAACAATTCTTCCAATCACCTCCGTTGGCTTGAGATCTTTGTAATTGGGCATCATTTGGATCAATGTGCACACAGTATCATATTTTCCATCCAAGGCTCTTAGAATCTTCTTGATGATGAATCTATCAGTCATCTCTTCACTTCCTAAGCCGACAATCTCATTTGTGATGAGAGCAAGCCTAGAGTACATTTCAGTGACACCTTCACCATCCTTCATTTTGAACTTGTCAAGTTGACTTTGAAGCACATCCAACTTGGATTCCTTCACGGAGTCGGTACCTTCGTGCATATCAATCAAAGTGTCCCAAATTTCCTTTGCATTCTCAAGACGGCTGATTTTGTTGAATTCTTCGGGGCACAATCCGTTGAAGAGAATATCACAAGCTTGAGCATTGTATTGCAACATCTTCAACTCATCCGCGGTAGCTTCACGGTTTGGTTCTTTCCCATAAAAGAAGTCACCTTGCAAACCAACACACACAATAGCCCAAACGGCGGGGTTATGTCCAAGAATATGCATTTTCATTTTATGCTTCCAACTAGCAAAATTAGTACCATCAAAGTAAGGACCTCTATGGTGATAATTTCCCTCACTAGACGCCATACTCTCCTAGGTTGTGAAACCAAGGCTATGACCACCAAAAGCTATGGAGATCAAAGCAAATGGAGACCAAAGCTCTGATACCACTTGTAGGATCGAAAGTATGTCTAGAGGGGGCGTGATTAGACTACTTGACCAAATAAAAACTTAACCTTTTCCCAATTTTAGTTCTTGGAAGATTTTAGCTATTGTAGGACAAGTCAAGCAATCATCACACAATTCAAGCAAGCATGCAAAGAGTATAATGGCAGCGGAAAGTAAAGCATGCAACTTGCAAGAATGTAAAGGGAAGGGTTTGGAGAATTCAAACGCAATTGGAGACATGGATGTCTTTCCCGTGGTTCGGATAGGTGGTGCTATCCTACATCCACGTTGATGGAGACTTCAACCCACGAAGGGTAACGGTTGCGCGAGTCCACGGAGGGCTCCACCCACGAAGGGTAATGGTTGCGTGAGTCCACGGAGGGCTCCACCCACGAAGGGTCCACGAAGAAGCAACCACCCACGAAGGGTCCACGAAGAAGCAACCTTGTCTATCCCACCATGGCCATCGCCCACGAAGGACTTGCCTCACTAGCGGTAGATCTTGACGAAGTAGGCGATCTCCTTGCCCTTACAAACTCCTTGGTTCAACTCCACAATCTTGTCGGAGGCTCCCAAGTAACACCTAGCCAATCTAGGAGACACCACTCTCCAAGAAGTAACAAAGGTGTGTAGGTAATGAACTCCTTGCTCTTGTGCTTCAAATGATAGTCTCCCCAACACTCAACTCTCTCTCTCATAGGATTTGGATCTGGTGGAAAGAAGGTTTGAGTGGAAAGCAACTTGGGGAAAGCTAGAGATCAAGATTCATATGGTAGGAATGGAATATCTTGGCATCAACACATGAGTAGGTAGTTCTCTCTCATAAATAGGATGCTGGAAGTGTGGGCTTAGTCTGATGGCTCTCTCTTCGAATGAAGAGGAGGTGGAGGGGTATATATAGCCTCCACACAAAATCCAACCGTTACACACAGTTTTCCAATCTCGATGGGACCGAATCAACAAACTCGGTCAGACCGAAAAGGTAAACCTAGTGACCGTTAGAGATTTTCAGTGGGACTGACATGCAACTCGGTAGGACCGATATGGTTAGGGTTTGGGAATAACGTAATCTCGGTGAGACCGATTACACAAACTCGGTGAGACCGAGTTTGGTAATAAGCTAACCAGAGAGTTGGTCAGGTAAACTCGGTGGGACCGATTTGCTCTTTTGGTGAGACCGAAAAGTTACAAAAAGGAAACGGAGAGTTTACACTGCAATCTTGGTGGGACCGATTCGCTCTTTCGGTGAGACCGAAAAGTTACGAAAGGGAAACAGAGAGTTTGCAATCCCATCTCGGTGAGACCGAGATCCCTATCGGTAGAACCGAATTGCTAGGGTTTGGCAGTGGCTTATGACAAGTGAAACTCGGTGGCACCAGATAGAAAGAATCGGTAGGACCGAGTTTGGCTTAGGGTTTAGGTCATATGTGGATATGGGAAAGTAGTTGAGGGTTTTGGAGCATATCACTAAGCACACGAAGCAAGAGGCTCATTAAGCAACACCTCATCCCTCCTTGATAGTATTGGCTTTTCCTAAAGACTCAATGTGATCTTGGATCACTAAAATATAAAATGAAGAGTCTTGAGCTTTTGAGCTTGAGCCAATCCTTTGTCCTTAGCATTTTGAGGGTTCCACTTTCACATCCATGCCATGCCAATCATTGAGCTTTCCTGAAATAGTCATCTTGGAATAGCATTAGCTCAATGAGCTATATGTTGTTATGAATTACCAAAACCACCTAGGGATAGTTGCACTTTCAAACATATTTCAGCCCATGAGACCCAAGCTCAATTACCCACTTGGCAACTCGCCCTGTAGTTTCTCTGTTTTGAATAATGTATCCCAAAGGAGAAGAGCTAACCACAGTGATTGAATGTCCCTGAAAGTAATGCTTAAGCTTCCGGCTTGCCATGAACACCCCATAAACAAGCTTCTGCCAATGTGGATATCGTTGCTTAGACTCAATTAGCACTTCACTGACATAATAAACCGGCAGTTGAACCGGATGCTCTCTGCCATCCTCCTTGCGTTCTACCACCATAGCCACACTAACAGCCCGTGAGTTGGCAGCCACGTATAACAATAGCGGCTCTTTCTCAATTGGAGCAGCTAGGACCGGCGGCTCAGCCAGTTGTGCCTTCAGATCCTCAAAAGCGGCGTTCGCAGCATCACTCCAAACAAAAACATCCGTTTTCTTCATCAATTGATACAAAGGCATAGCCTTTTCCCCTAACCGGCTTATGAACTGGCTCAAAGCAGCCACACGACCCGCGAGTCATTGAACATCATTGATGCAGGTTGGTTTGGCTAGAGATGTGATTGCCTTGATTTTCTCCAGGTTAGCTTCAATACCTCGGTTAGACACCAGAAAACCCAAGAGCTTGCCGGTTGGTACTCCAAAAATACACTTGGCCGGGTTAAGAATCATCTTGTAAATCCGAAGATTATCAAAGGTCTCTTTCAGGTCTGTGACCAAGGTTTCCGCTTCCCTGGATTTCACCACTATGTCATCCACATAGGCATGAACATTGCGCCCAATTTGATTGTGAAGACAATTCTGCACACACCGCTGGTAAGTCGCCTGGGCACTCTTAAGCCCAAAAGGCATAGACACATAACAGAAAGCCCCAAAAGGAGTTATAAATGCTGTCTTCTCTTGATCCTTGACTACCATCTTAATCTGATGATAACCGGAGTAAGCATCTAAGAAACTCAATCGTGCGCAACCCGCCGTAGCATCAATGATCTGATCAATACGGGGAAGAGCAATAGGATCAGCCGGGCAAGCCTTGTTCAAATCTGTGTAATCCACACACATGCGCCAGGTGCCATTCTTTTTGAGTACAAGCATCGGGTTAGCTAACCATTCTGGGTGAAAGACCTCGACAATGAACCCAGCCGCCAAGAGCCGGGCCTCCTCTTCTCCGATGGCCTTGCGCCTTTCTTCATTGAACCATCAAAGAAACTGTCTGACAGGTTTGCTCTTTGGATCGATATTAAGAGTGTGCTTAGCGAGTTCCCTCGGGACACCCGGCATGTCTGAAGGTTTCCATGCAAAGATGTCCCGGTTCTCACGGATGAACTCGATGAGCGCGCTTTCCTATTTCAGATCCAAGTTTGCGCTGATGATGAACTGTTTGGATGAATCACCAGGCACAAAGTCAACCATCTTAGTGTCATCAGCTGATTTGAACTTTAACTCCGGCTCATGCTCTGTTGTTGGTTTCTTTAATAACGTCATGTCCGTCGGGTCAACATGATCCTTGTACAATTTCAACTCCTCTATTGCACAAACAGACTCAGCATAGGCAGCATCCCCCTCTTCACATTCCAAGGCTATCTTCCGACTCCCATGGACTATAATGGTGCTCTTGTGACCCGGCATCTTGAGCTGCAAATACACGTAACATGGCCGAGCCATGAACTTGGCATAAGCCGGCCGCCCAAACAGAGCATGATATGTGCTTTTGATCTTAACCACTTCAAAGGTTAATTTTTCTTCCCTGGAGTCATACTCATCCCCAAAGGCTACCTCCAGCTCGATCTTACCAACTGGGTATGCCGACTTACCGGGTACCACCCCATGAAAAACAGTGTGGGATTGTTTAAGATTTTTATCCGTCAATCCCATCCGGCGGAACGTCTCATAGTAAAGGATGTTGATGCTGCTACCCCCATCCATGAGTACCTTAGTAAACTTGTACCCATCAACCTGAGGTGCCAGTACCAAAGCCAAGTGACCCGAATTATCAACCCGGGGCGGGTGATCCTCTCTGCTCCACACAATAGGCTGCTCCGACCAACGTAGATAACGTGGAATTGCTGGTTCAACAGCATTGACATCCCTCTTGTGGAGTTTCTGGTCTCTCTTACATAAACTGGTAGTAAAGACATGATACTGTCCGCTACTCAACTGCTCCGGGTTGCTCTGATAGCCGGATTGTTGCTGCTGTTGATTCCCTTGGCCGTGTTGCTGATTATATCCTCCCTGGTGACCAGGATGACCCTGACCATGAAAACCTCCTACGCTTGAACCGGCGCCCGGGCCCTGAAAGCCGCCTCCACCCGAGCCGCCACCCGGGCCATGACCCCCATCAAATGCGTTTGAATTTTTAAACGCCTTCATGATTGTGCAATCCTTCCACAAGTGGGTGGCTGGCTTCTCTCGGGTGTCGTGTCTTGGACAAGGTTCATTCAACAACTGCTCAAGGGTGGGGCCTGACCCGCTCGATCGAGGGGGTTGTCTGCCCTTGCAACGCTGATTACCACCCTGTGCATTAGTATTAGCAACAAACTCATCAGCCTTACGCTTATTACCTCCTTGATTCGCCGGGTTATGCTGGTGACCCTTGCCGTTGTTGTCCTTCTTTCCCTTCGTTGCTTTTTCTTCATCAGATGCCGGGTCTTTGGTGGTATCAGAATCGGCATATTTGACAAGAGCCGCCATCAACGTTCCCATGTCATTACATCCATGTTTAAGCCGCCCCAACTTCTGCTTCAGAGGTTCAAAACGGCAATTTTTCTCAACATCAAAACTGCTGAGCCGGCGTCCATTTTATCAAACGAATGTATTATCTCCTTGACCCTGCGCACCCAATGGGTTGTAGATTCTCCATCCTCTTGCTTGCAATTGGTCAGGTCTACAATCTACATTGGTTGCTTACACGTGTCTTTAAAGTTCTGGATGAACCGTGCCTTCAACTCTGCCCATGAGCCGATGGAATTAGGTGGTAATCGTTTCAACCATGTCCGAGCCGTTCCATCCAACATCATGGTAAAATACTTGGCCATTGCTGCATCGCTAACCTCCAACAGCTCCATAGCCATCTCATAACTCTCAATTCAAGCCCCCGACTATAGGTCAGCCGTGTAGTTAGGTACCTTGCGAGGTACCTTGAAATCCTTGGGCAACTGCTCATTGCGTATGGCTGGGACTAGGCAAGGTATGCCTCCGGTTCTTGTAGCCACTCCTGCCTCAACCGAGGTTGCTGGATAAGGTCGAAAGGTTTGGTGAGCCACCTGATCTGCTGCTACCTGAGCCGCCCGTTCCGCCTCTTGACGAATCCTCTCCTGATCCGCCAAGTTAAGGGCTCCAGCCTGCACCGTCTCATGCCTATATGTCCGGTTGTGGCGTTGAGCATTACTTGACATCTCTGCAGATTCCATGTGCCTACTATAACTCGGGCTCCGGCTTGGGCGAAGAGTTGAATGAATTATGTCTGTACTGTAGGAGTATGCATCCTGCTGGGCCAAAGCTGTCTGAAGTAGTTCTCTTACCCTCTGGGTTTCAATTGCTGCTGGCGAGTCGCCCTCTATTGGGAGAGCTGACAAACGAGCCGACACCGCAATGAGATTCTCCATGGGGTTGGAGAAGTGACCCGGGGTGTTGATATATAACAAGGAGGAGCAGTATTCATGCGCGGTGGCTCCATGGTGTGTGGCTGAACTGGTGCACCGGGCGTCGTGACCCGGTTTGCCTCTGGCGGGTTGCTCCCTTCAGCTCCGGGTGTATGGAACAGATTCCTCGGGCGACTGAGCTTTCTGACGCCTCCTCCTCATGACTTCGTTTGATGCATTAAGATCCACCGAGAGCCGGAAGGTTTCTGCTTGAAGCTGCTGAGCACGAGCATCCAAAGCTGCTCGTTCTGCTGCCATCCGGGTTTCCTCCGCGACTAGATATTCCTTAGCTCGCACCATCTCCTCCCGCACGCGTGCCACTTCCGCGTCATGCCGGGCTTTATCCGCCGGCTATACCGCAGCGGTTAACAGAGTCGTCAGCTTATCTATGAGGTCCATGAGAACCTGAGCCAGGGGGCGCGGGGGGTCTCCTGACCCGGCAGTTGCCGACCCGGTAGCCGCCGCTGTCACTGTGGTGGAGTTCTGCCCGGGCTGTGTCCCTGCCATAAAGACTCCGACCCAATTCGGCGGCTCAAGGGGGTCCGGAATACTGCTGCCATCAGAACAGCCCCCGAGCATGCCGTCTTGCAGTTGGTACAACGAGTCCGTCTCACCTATTGATGATGCAGTATTAGAGCAGAAGCCGTCTCCCCGCCTTCCATCGATCCTTCGGAGTATTCACCGCCATGGACGCAGGCTACGAAAGCATGCTTCACAACAGATTGAACACGGGCTGACCCAGCGCGCAGAGCCGTTTCGATGAGGTTGGTGTGGACGTCCGACTCAGGGCCTGACTCGCCGATCCGGCCGATGAAAACATGAATTCCGCCGAAGGGGACCCGGTACCCGTACTCGATCGAGCCGGCCTCGAGGCCCCAGCCTTTGTCGTCGATGTAGAGTTTGCCGCGACGACTCTTGGTCATCCGGCCCACATCGTATCCCTTGAGCCCTTCAAAGTTGCCCTTCAAGAACTCAAATCCACCGTGCACAGGCCCCACGGTGGGCGCCAACTGTCATGGAGTTGACACGGCAGATGTCCTAGAGCAAGGACTTAGTCGTAGGGCCATCACACTAGGAAGCTTAAAGGGGTTAATCGGGACAAAGGACACGAGAGAGTTTTATACTAGTTCGGCCCCTTACGATGAAGGTAAAAGCCTATGTCTAGTTGTGATTGGTATTGCTGAGGTTTCGATCTCCAAGAGGCTCAACTCGCCGGCTTGGTTATCGGCTTCCTTGTTTCTTGCCCTAAACCGCCACCGGGTCGTCCCCTTATATACACGGGTTGACACCAGGTGGCCTACGGAGTCCCGGCCGGCTCATAATCGTGTCCGGCTCGGTGACTTTCTTTACATGCCTTTCTGTACAAGTATTTTCCATCCATATGGCGGTTTACAATAACGGGCCTTAAGCCGGCCCGAGGCCCTTGGGCTTTTTATATGTTTAATAAACTATCATCTTGACTGCATATTGGGCTTCTTAGGTAATCCGCCATTAGGGCTGACCCGGCCCCTCCTGGGCAGGTCATACTGGTAGTAATATCCCCAACATTATCAGTAACAAAGATAGGTGAAGTAGCATAAGCAGGATCATATTTTATTCTAGCATTCAGAGTTTTTTGTTTCAGCTTAGCTAATAATTTCATAAGATCACTCCTATCATTGCAAGCAAGAAAATCTCTAGCAATTTCTTCATCCATAACATAGCCCTCAGGAACAACATGTAATTCATATCTAGGGGGAATCTTCATCATCACTTTCATCAATATTATTAGTTTCAATAATTTTATTCTCTCTAGCCCTAGCAAGTTGTTCATCAAGAAATTCACCAAGTGGCATAGTAGTATCAAGCATAGAAGTAGTTTCATCATAAGTATCATGCATAGCAAAAGTGGCATCATCAATAACATGCGACATATCAGAATTAATAGCGGAAGCAGGTTTAGGTGTCGCAAGCTTACTCAAAGCAGAAGGTGAATCGAGTGCAGAGCTAGATGGTAGTTCCTTACCTCCCCTCGTAGCTGAGGGATAAATCTTGGTTCTCGGATGTTTCAAGTTCTTCATAATGATAAGCAGATATAAATCCCAAGTGACTCAAAGAATAGAGCTATGCTCCCTGGCAACGGCGCCAGAAAATAGTCTTGATAACCCACAAGTATAGGGAATCGCAACAGTTTTCGTGGGTAGAGTATTCAACCCAAATTTATTGATTCGACACAAGGGGAGCCGAAGAATATTCTCAAGTATTAGCAGCTGAGTTGTCAATTCAACCACACCTGGAAACTTAGTATCTACAGCAAAGTGTTTAGCAGCAAAATAATATGATAGTAATGGTAATGGTGGTAAAAGGTAACGATAGCAAAAGTAATTTTTTTGGTGTTTTATAGTGATGATAGCAATAGCAACGAAAAAGTAAATAAGCGGAGAACAATATATGAAAAGCTCGTAGGCAATGGATCGGTGATGGATAATTATGCCGGATGCAGTTCATCATGTAACAGTCATAACCTAGGGTGACACAGAACTAGCTCTAGTTCATCAATGTAATGTAGGCATGTATTTCGAATATAGTCGTACGTGCTTATGGAAAAGAACTTGCATGACATCTTTTGTCCTACCCTCCCGTGGCAGCGGGGTCCTAACGAAAACTAAGGGATATTAAGGCCTCCTTTTAATAGAGTACCGGAACAAAGCATTAACACATAGTGAATACATGAACTCCTCAAACTACGGTCATCACCGGTAAGTATCCCGATTATTGTCACTTCGGGGTTAACGGATCATAACACATAATAGGTGACTATAGACTTGCAAGATAGGATCAAGAACTCTCATATATTGATGAAAACATAATAGGTTCAGATCTGAAATCATGGCACTCAGGCCCTAGTGAAAAGCATTAAGCATAGCAAAGTCATAGCAACATCAATCTCAGAACATAATGGATACTAGCGATCAAACCCTAACAAAACTTACTCGATTACATGATAAATCTCATCCAACCCATCACCATCCAGCAAGCCTATGATGGAATTACTCATGCACGGCGGTGAGCATCATGAAATTGGTGATGGAGGATGGTTGATGATGACGATGGCGACGGATTCCCCTCTCTGGAGCCCCGAACGGACTCCAGATCAGCCCTCCCGAGAGAGTTTAGGGCTTGGCGGCGGCTCCGTATCGTAAAACGCGATGAATCCTTCTCCCTAGTTTTTTTCTCCCCGAAAGTGAATATATGGAGTCAGGGTTGAGGTTGGTGGAGCGTCAGGGGGCCCACGAGGCAGGGGGCGCGCCCAGGGGGTAGGGCGCGCCCCCCACCCTCGTGGACAGGTGGAGGCCCCCTGACGTGGATCTTCCTCCCGGTATTTTTTATATATTCCAAAATAATTCTCCGTTGGTTTTCAGGTCATTCCGAGAACTTTTATTTCTGCACAAAAATAACACCATGGCAATTCTGCTGAAAACAACGTTAGTCCGGGTTAGTTCTATTCAAATCATGTAAGTTAGAGTCCAAAACAAGGGCAATTCTTCTGGAAAAGTAGATACGACGGAGACGTATCATGCCCAGGGGGGTAGGCGCGCCCCCTACCTCGTGGCTTCCTCGGTTGTTTCTTGACGCCCACTCCAAGTCTCCTAGATCACGTTTGTTGAGAAAATCACGTTCCCGAAGGTTTCATTCCGTTTGGACTCCGTTTGATATTCCTTTTCTTCGAAACCCTGAAATAGGCAAAAAACAGCAATTTGGGTCGGGCCTCTGGTTAGTAGGTTAGTCCAAAAAATGATATAAAAGTGTATAATAAAGCCCGTGAACATCCAAAATAGATAATATAATAGCATGGAGCAATCAAAAATTATAGATACATTGGAGACGTATCAGCCAGATCCGCGGCTTTTGTGGTCCATCTCCAGGCATAGACTCCACCGAGGGGAAGAGCACCATGCCGGCCATGGATCTGGCCTCCGCGGCATAGGCAAGCGACGCTGCCCTACCTACTGCTCGCGAATCCAACACCGGAGTCACCCCTGTCGCCTCCGGGTGATCCCGCGGACCCCACCATGTCCGGACCTCCACGCGCAGGACGAGGCACCGCAGCACCGCCGCTGGACCTGCCCGCGCGCCGCCACGCCCCGGATGAACGCAACACCGCCGCCCGAGGACGCCCGCCCGCGTTGTGCCCTCGCACGAGGAGGAGATGGGGCCCCATTGCTGCCAGCACCGGCGGCAGCGAGGCGAGAAGAGGGGCAGGGGGACCTGAGGCGCCGTCGGCTAGGGTTGCCCCCTTGGTCGGTCGCGGGGGGAGCGACGCGAGAGGGTACACTTGTTGTGTTTTTTGTTTGTTACTCGCTCTTTCCTTAGATACCTAGAAAGAGATACATGATAGATTATGATAGTCGTAGCATGCATGGATGCATGATGCTTGTCTTGTCTCTTCTTTCTTTGCTTAGCATGGGCATGACGACGTGCACGCACGGTCGACCCTTTCCGATGGTATTCAACTGCGGCATCATTGCATAACGTGAAACACAAAGCATGGCAGGCTCACCTCCCCGTCGGCCGTTTCACCTCCTCGGCATCGTGCGTGGTCGACGTGCAGCGGCGGCGACCGGCGACGGCTGTACCTTTTGAAAGTTCCCCTCGTTGCCGTCGTCTGCGGCTAAGGATGGCAATTTTACTCATGGGTATAGGTACCCGCGGGTACCATACCCGCATGGACAGGGTATGGGCATACTTTTATATCCATGGTTAGTACCCATATCGTACCCGTTAAGTTATGCATGGGCAACAAGTATAGCCTTGCACCCGCAGGTATACCCATACTCTGCTCGTTTGTGAACTAATGTTAAGTTGTTGTCAATTAGTCATTGTCATGTGACTTGTCTATTCCTGTTGACTTAAGAGTATGTTGTGATTTCTAAATTTTTATATTGGTCATTTACTCATATATCTGTTATTGAGCTAAGATAATCGATATTTTTTTTGTCAAATGTGCAATTAGTGAGCGTAAAAATGTGAACAACTTGTGTACTATTTGTTCTACCCATTGGGCACCCATCAGGTATGGATATGAGTAAAGTTTCATACCCATGAGTATGGGTATGAATAGAATTTTATACCCATTGACTCGAGTATGGGTATATTATTGCTCTACCTTACCCATACCCTACCCATTGCCATCCTACTGCGGCCGATTGAGAAGTTACTGGCCTTCGAGTCACTTGAGGTTTCCATGCATGGCCGTCTGTTGTTTTCTGATCGCTCAAGGGAACCTTAATTTGACGCGCGTCCTCTCAATATGGGCTGGCAACTACAAATAAAATAGACATATGGGCCGGCAGCTGCTTCGCTTAGTTTTAGGTTTCCTTTACACGTACGTCTCTGTTTCTTTCGTTCGTCCCGGTTTCCTTTCTTTGCACATACAGTCGTCGAGCGGACAAAACTAAAAAAATAGCTTACACATGTGAAACTAGCATATATGCCCGTGCGTTGCAATGAAAAAAATGAATGTTTTGTGCAAGCATAATGTCTCACAACACCGGATTCACTATAAAGAATATGCTGCAACACAGCATCCTTCTACAAAATGAACATAAAAAAATACATTGCAATTTAGTGTTCATATTTTCTTTGCCGGGCATAATCTCTTACTGATTCCATTGAAGTACAATCCTTTTTATGGAATTTAAGTATAATCCTTTCATTAATTACCATGACGTCCTCACCCGTTTTAGTCCGGAATCAAATCCTTCATTTTCTAATTTAGTAGCCCCGACACATTGAAGCCTACAAATCCTTCCTTTTAATTATCCTACCTTTTTACCTCAAATCCATCATGTACAATTTATTAAGACCATAATCTTTCTTTTAGTTATTCCACCGATTTATCTTAATCCTTTTCTAATTAGCCACATCCGTTTAAATATTCTATTTAAGCCCATAATCCTTCCTTTATTAGCTCATTCGCTTAATTAGCTCGCACTAAACATGATGACTGCCACTCGTATATTTATAGAGAGTTGGGATTAGTAAATGTGAAAGGTGAATAGGTCGTTGGTTGTTACATCAAAAGAGCTAGATAGGAGGTCATGTGTTCAATTTCCACAATGTTGATTTATTTTGACCCAATTATTTTTCGCGGTCTCTATGAAAGCCCATAAAAGGCCCATCAATATACAAGTACCTGGCCCAGATCGCTTAGCATGCGTAAACCAAACGAAAAGGACTAAACCAAACCAAGAATACATATTCCCTTTAATAGTAGGTATAGAATACTCAAGACGGGACCAAATAAAGCGGAACTAAACCAAGAAAACCTAATCCTTTTAATAGTAGGTATAGATATAGATACACCGAAGCTCCATCTAATCAGTCCTCATGGATAAACTTAAGAAGTATCGAAGCCCGAAAGACCTACTCGAAGATGGAGTGCGGCCATATGTGTGAGCGCCACCCCTCTGAGTACTAAAACCCTAACATATCTACTAATCGAAATCAAGGCACCAGGTTCCCCAACCCATCAGCTGGAGCAGTAGGTAGAGAGGAAGCGAATCACGGGCTTGTCGACTGGATCCAGAGGAGGCGAGCTTCACCCTAATCGCTTTGTGAAGGGACTATTGTAATGAAGATTTCTTCTTGTTCCTTCCCACTTGCCATCCGTTTCACTAGATTTTCCATAGATTGTTGAATTTGAACGCCTTGCGCGTTGCTACTGATTTTTTTACCAATGAACTTATCAGAAATAAAATTAGAACACATGAGAATAGTACTGCACCACATTCAATCTAGAGGTAAATGGAGGGTCGATGCATGTTATATTGTCCTATGACATTCAATTTTCAATTATCATTTTTCAAAAAATAAAAATAAAAATTATGATGTGGAAAGTGCAAAGTTGAATGGTTGCATGGGCACCTCACGATGTAGAACGCGTGCATGTGGTACAACGTGGAAAGTTGATTAGTTGCATGTGCTTGATGATGTGAATGGCTTGCATGTGCATTTAGTTGGGATTTGTGGCGGATCTAGGGGCGGGGTTGTGAGGGCCATGCCCCGCACAAACATTTTTTTCTTTTACTAGTGAAAGGTTTGTGTTGGGGAACGTAGCAGAATTTTAAAATTTTCTACGCATCACCAAGATCAATCTATGGAGTCATCTAGCAACGAGGGAGAGAGGAGTGCATCTACATACCCTTCTAGATCACGAGCGGAAGTGTTCAAGAGAACGGGGTTGATGGAGTCGTACTCGACGTGATCCAAATCACCGAAGATCCTAGCACCGAACGGACGGCACCTCCGCGTTCAACACACGTACAGAGCGAGGACGTCTCCCGCGCCTTGATCCAGCAAGGAGGAGGGAGGGGTTGAGGAAGAGGGCTCCAACAGCCGCACGACGGCGTGATGGTGATGAAGCTGCAGTACTCCGGCAGGGCTTCGCCAAGCTCTTATGGAGGAGGAGAGGTGTTGGGGAGGGGAGGGGCTGCGCCTTGGATGTTGTATGCAGCCCTCCCCTCACCCCTCTATTTATAGGGGAAGGGGGAAGGGGGCCAGCCCCCTCTAGATGAGATCTAGAGGGGGGCGGCCAAGGGGAGGGGGGCTTGCCCCCCAAGCAAGGGGGTGCCCCCCTAGGGTTTCCCCCAACCCTAGGCGCATGGGACCAGTGGGGGTGTGGCGCCCCAGCCCACTTGGGCTGGTTCCCTTCTCCATACAGCCCATAAGGCCCTCTGGAAAAGGTGGCCCCTCCCGGTGGACCCCCGGAACCCCTCCGGTGGCCCCGGTACAATACCGATATGCCCGCGAACCTTTCCGGTGACCGTATGACAACTTCCCATATATAAATCTTTACCTCCGGACCATTCCGGAACTCCTCGTGACGTCCGGGATCTCATCCGGGACTCCGAACAACATTCGGTAATCACATACAAGTCTTCCTAACAACCCTAGCGTCACCGAACCTTAAGTGTGTAGACCCTACGGGTTCGGGAGACATGCAGACATGACCGAGATGACTCTCCGGTCAATAACCAACAGCGGGATCTGGATACCCATGTTGGCTCCCATATGCTCCACGATGTCGAGGATTCAATCAAGTCTGGTACACAGCATAGCATACATGATAGACCCTATGGCCGAGGCATAGGGGACGACACTCATCTTTTCTCTATCTTCTGTCATGGTCGGGCATTAAGCCATGCTCAATCTCGTACCTTGCAATACAGGCAAGAACCCCTTCTTTGACTGATCCATTTTGAACTTCTTCAATATCTTGTCAAGGTACGTACTCTGTGAAAGACCAATGAGGCGTCTCGATCTATCTCTATAGATCTTGATGCCTAATATATAAGCAGCTTCTCCAAGGTCCTTCATTGAAAAACACTTGTTCAAGTAGGCCTTTATGCTTTCCAAGAATTCTATATCATTTCCCATCAACAGTATGTCATCCACATACAATATGAGAAATGCTACAGAGCTCCCACTCACTTTCTTGTAAATGTAGGCTTCTCCATAAGTCTGCATAAACCCAAACGCTTTGATCATCTCATCAAAATGAATGTTCCAACTCCGAGATGCTTGCACCAGCCCATAAATCGAGCGTTGGAGCTTGCACACCTTGTCAGCATTCTTAGGATCGGCAAAACCTTCCGACTGCATCATATACAATTCTTCCTTAAGGAAACCATTAAGGAATGCCGTTTTGACGTCCATTTGCCATATCTCATAATCATAGAATGCGGCAATTGCTAACATGATTCGGACAGACTTCAGCTTCGCTATGGGTGAGAAAGTCTCATTATAGTCAACCCCTTGAACTTGTCGATAACCCTTAGCAACAAGCCGAGCTTTATAGATGGTCACATTACCATCCGCGTCTGTCTTCTTCTTAAAGATCCATTTATTTTCTAGGGCTCGCTGATCAACGGGCAAGTCAGTCAAAGTCCATACTTTGTTTTCATACATGGATCCTATCTCGGATTTCATGGCTTCCAGCCATTTGTCGGAATCCGGGCCCGCCATCGCTTCTTCATAGTTCGAAGGTTCACCGTTGTCTAACAACATGATTTCCAAGACAGGGTTACTGTACCACTCTGGTGCGGAACATGTCCTTGTGGACCTACGAAGTTCAGTAGCAACTTGATCTGAAGTTTCATGATCATCATCATCAACTTCCTCTCTAGTCGGTGCAGGCACTTCAGGAACATTTTCTTGAGCTGCGCCACTTACCGGTTCAAGAGGTAATACTTCATCAAGTTCTACCTTCCTCCCACTTATTTCTTTCGAGAGAAACTCTTTCTCTAGAAAGGACCCATTCTTGGCAACGAAGATCTTGCCTTCGGATCTGAGGTAGAAGGTATACCCAACAGTTTCTTTAGGGTATCCTATGAAGACGCATTTTTCCGATTTGGGTTCGAGCTTTTCAGGTTGAAGTTTCTTGACATAAGCATCGCATCCCCAAACTTTTAGAAACGACAGCTTAGGTTTCTTCCCAAACCATAATTCATACGATGTCGTCTCAACGGATTTCGACGGAGCCCTATTTAAAGTGAATGCGGCAGTCTCTAAAGCATAGCCCCAAAATGATAGCGGTAAATTCGGTAAGAGACATCATAGATCGCACCATATCTAATAGAGTGCGATTACGACGTTCGGACACACCATTACGCTGAGGTGTTCCAGGCGGCGTGAGTTGTGAAACTATTCCACATTTTCTTAAGTGTGTGCCAAATTTTTGACTCAAGTATTCTCCCCAACGATCTGAACGCAAGAACTTGATTTTCCTGTCATGTTGATTCTCAACCTCACTCTGAAATTCCTTGAACTTTTCAAAGGTCTCAGACTTGTGTTTCATTAAGTAGACATACCCATATCTACTCAAGTCATCAGTGAGGGTGAGAACATAACGATAGCCACCGCGAGCCTCAACACTCATTGGACCGCACACATCAGTATGTATGATTTCCAATAAGTTGGTTGCTCGCTCCATTGTTCCTGAGAACGGAGTCTTGGTCATTTTACCCATGTGGCATGGTTCGCACGTGTCAAATGATTCGTAATCAAGAGACTCTAAAAGTCCATCCGCATGGAGCTTCTTCATGCGTTTGACACCTATGTGACCAAGGCGGCAGTGCCACAAGTATGTGGGACTATCATTATCAACCTTACATCTTTTGGTATTCACACTATGAATATGTGTAGCATTACGCTCGAGATTCATTAAGAATAAACCATTCACCATCGGAGCATGACCATAAAACATATCTCTCATATAAATAGAACAACCATTATTCTCGGATTTAACTGAGTAGCCATCTCGTATTAAACGAGATCCTGATACAATGTTCATGCTCAAAGCTGGCACTAAATAACAATTATTGAGGTTTAAAACTAATCCCGTAGGTAAATGTAGAGGTAGCGTGCCGACGGCGATCACATCGACCTTGGAAGCATTCCTGACGCGCATTGTCACCTCGTCCTTCGCCAGTCTCCGTTTATTCCACAGCTCCTGCTTTGAGTTACAAATGTGAGCAACCGCACCGGTATCAAATACACAGGAGCTACTACGAGTACTGGTATGGTACACATCAATTACATGTATATCACATATACCTTTCGTGATGCCGGCCTTCTTGTCCGCTAAGTATTTGGGGCAGTTCCGCTTCCAGTGACCACTTCCCTTGCAATAAAAACACTCAGTCTCGGGCTTGGATCCGTTCTTTGGCTTCTTCCCGGCAGCTTGCTTACCGGGCGCGGCAACTCCCTTGCCGTCCTTCTTGAAGTTCTTCTTACCCTTGCCTTTCTTGAACTTAGTGGTTTTATTCACCATCAACACTTGATGTTCCTTTTTGACTTCTACCTCTGCTGATTTCAGAATTGAATATACCTCAGGAATGGCCTTTTCCATCCCCTGCATACTGAAGTTCATCACAAAGCTCTTGTAGCTCGGTGGAAGCGATTGAAGGATTCTGTCAATGACCGCGTCATCCGGGAGATTAACTCCCAGCTGAGTCAAGTGGTTATGCAACCCAGACATTTTGAGTATGTGCTCACTGACAGAACTATTTTCCTCCATCTTACAGCTGAAGAACTTGTCGGAGACTTCATATCTCTCGACCCGGACATGAGCTCGACAAACCATTTTCAGCTCTTCGAACATCTCATATGCTCCGTGTCTCTCAAAATGCTTTTGGAGCCCCGGTTCTAAGCTGTAAAGCATGCCACACTGAACGAGGGAGTAATCATCAGCACGTGTCTGCCAAGCGTTCATAACATCTTGGTTCTGTGGGACGGGTGCGTCACCTAGCGGTGCTTCTAGGACATAATCTTTCTTGGCAGCTATGAGGATGATCCTCAGGTTCCGGACCCAGTCCGTATAGTTGCTGCCATCGTCTTTCAGCTTGGTTTTCTCTAGGAATGCGTTGAAGTTGAGGACAACGTGGGCCATTTGATCTACAAGACATATTGTAAAGATTTTAGACTAAGTTCATGATAATTAAGTTCATATAATCAAATTATTCAATGAACTCCCACTCAGATAGACATCCCTCCAGTCATCTAAGTATAACATGATCCGAGTTAACTAGGCCGTGTCCGATCATCACGTGAGACGGACTAGTCAACAACGGTGAACATCTTCATGTTGATCATATCTTCTATACGACTCATGCTCGACCTTTCGGTCTTCTATGTTCCAAGGCCATGTCTGTACATGCTAGGCTCGTCAAGTCAACCTAAGTGTATTGCGTGTGTAAATCTGGCTTACACCCGTTGTATTCGAACATTAGAATCTATCACACCCGATCATCATGTGGTGCTTCGAAACAACGAACCTTCGCAATAGTGCATAGTTAGGGGGAACACTTTCTTGAAATTTTTATGAGGGATCATCTTATTTAAGCTACCGTCGTTCTAAGCAAATAAGATGTAAAACATGATAAACATCACATGCAATCAAATAGTGACATGATATGGCCAATATCATTTGCTCCTTTGATCTCCATCTTCGGGGCTCCATGATCATCGTTGTCACCAGCATGACACCATGATCTCCATCATCATGATCTCCATCATCGTGTCTTCTTGAAGTTGTCTCGTCATCTATTACTTCTACTACTATGGCTAACGCTTTAGCAATAAAGTAAAGTAATTACATGACCTTTATGTTGACATCCAGGTCATAAATAAATAAAGACAACTCCTATGGCTCCTACCGGTTGTCATACTCATCGACATGCAAGTCGTGATTCCTATTACAAGAACATGATCATCTCATACATCACATATATCATTCATCACATCCTTTGGCCATATCACATCACAAAACACTTGCTGCAAAAACAAGTTAGACGTCCTCTAATTGTTGTTGCAAGTTTTTACGTGGCTGCTATAGGTTTCTAGCAAGAACGTTTCTTACCTACGCCAAAACCACAACGTGAATTGCCAATTTCTATTTACCCTTCATAAGGACCATGTTCATCGAATCCGATCTGACTAAAGTGGGAGAGACAGACACCCGCCAGCCACCTTATGCAACTAGTGCATGTCAGTTGGTGGAACCGGTCTCATGTAAGCGTACGTGTAAGGTTGGTCTGGGCTGCTTCATCCCACGATGCCGCCGAATCAAGATAAGACTAGTAATGGCAAGCAAATTGACAATATCGATGCCCACAACTACTTCGTGTTCTACTCGTGCATAGTAACTACGCATAGACCTAGCTCATGATGCCACTGTTGGGGAACGTAGCAGAATTTTAAAATTTTCTACGCATCACCAAGATCAATCTATGGAGTCACCTAGCAACGAGAGAGAGAGGAGTGCATCTACATACCCTTGTAGATCACGAGCGGAAGCGTTCAAGAGAACGGGGTTGATGGAGTCATACTCGACGTGATCCAAATCACCGAAGATCCTAGCGCCGAACAGACGGCACCTCCGCGTTCAACACACGTACGGAGCGAGGACGTCTCCCGCGCCTTGATCTAGCAAGGAGGAGGGAGAGGTTGAGGAAGAGGGCTCCAACAGCAGCACGACGGCCTGGTGGTGATGAAGCTGCAGTACTCCGGCAGGGCTTCGCCAAGCTCTTATGGAGGAGGAGAGGTGTTGGGGAGAGGAGGGGATGCGCCTTGGATGTTGTATGCAGCCCTCCCCTCACCCCTCTATTTATAGGGGAAGGGGGAAGGGGGCCGGCCCCCTCTAGATGAGATCTAGAGGGGGGGCGGCGGCCAAGGGGAGGGGGGCTTGCCCCCCAAGAAAGGGGACGCCCCCCCTTAGGGTTTTCCCCAACCCTAGGCGCATGGGCCCTAGGGGGTGTCGTGGAATTGTCACAGCAGATGTCCTTAGTGTCAGGACTTAGTCGCGAGGCCAACGCATCTATGTGGTAGCTTGAGAGGGGTTGAGTGGGACGAGAGACGCGATGTTTTTACCCAGGTTCAGCCCCTCACGATGGAGGTAAAAGCCTACATCCTGCTTCATTGATATTGATGATGATGACCACGGTTACAAGATTGCTCTATCTCGCAAGCTATTGTCTAAAACTAACTTGCCCAACTCGTGGAACTTGTGAATCTTGTCCCCCTCTTGGGGAGCCTTGCCCCTCCTTATATATGTTGAAGGGGCGGGTTACATGTGGAGTCCTATTAGGATTAGGACTAGTCTATCTTAATACAATCTGGATACAAGTCCAGGTCTTAACTTCTTGTAGGATAAATGTTTCTCGTGCCTTTCCTCTTAAACCGGCCCACCATTAACATAAACCGGCCTTCTGGGCCTTGGGCGTTGTCATTCATCTGACCCGTCCGCCGGGTCACAAGTGTGTCATAACGTTCCAGCGGGTTGCTTGTAAACCGCCAGGTCAGGGAAGGTCGCCAGTGAATCGCCAAGTGTAAACCGGGTCTCAAGTAAACCGCCAAGTCCAGCCGGGTCACCAATGAGTCTTCAGGCTCGTGAATCGTCATACCAGTGAACCGCCAGACACGTAAACCGCCAGACATGTAAACCGCCAATCACATAAACCGCCAATCCTCTGGCGGTTTACCAATGAAACGCCTATTCCGGCCGGGTTATACTTCCGGCCGGTTTACGCCGTGGGGTATATCCCCGACATTAGCCCCAAGTTTAGCTTGGATTTATTCATGATAAACTTATGCTGCAAAATAAACACAAGAACAAATTTGACAGGTTATGCTCCAGGTTAAGAATTTTTGTAACCGGTACCTGATCATCCTTAAGTCCTTGTTATTTCCTCCTTCTGGGAAATCCGGGTCAACAGACCAGCTTCATAATCAATTTGCCGACATTGGTTTGTCACCGAGAAATATTGTGAAGAATCACTCCTTTGACTCAGCTCCCAAAGCGCCGGTTTAAGAAATATGGGTCTGAAAATACTTATCTGATATTCAGCCGGTTTGAAGATGTAAAACTTGCCAGTTTAATATTACCAAAATGGCCGGTTTATAAATATTGATGGCACCGGGTCATAATTGTTGTCGACACCGGGTCATGTAATTGATCTTCCTTATTTGCTCAAAACTGATAAAATGAAGATATTCCTCCTTTATATGCATAATACCTGTAGCCCCCAAGTCTTAGGAGGAGAACATAGTGATAACTTAAGACTTGCTCCAATAAGTGTTTCAACCTTGAAGAAATCCGATTAGTTCATCTCAATCATATAAACTGAATACTCCATATATGTAGCCCCCAAGTGCCGGGTTGTCATGCTTGCAGCAACCTGGGACTTGTAATTTGCTTATAAAAACTTCAATCAATGTAGCCCCCAAGGGCCAGGTCATTATGCAATAATGAGCAGGGACTTTGTAAATATGATCATGTAAACTTGAGCAGTAATATGAAGCCCCCAAGGGCCGGCTCATTACGATGTGATGAGTCGGGTCTTTATAAATATAATCGCGCTTCATTGAAAATAACATCATATGATGTAACTCCACCATGGGGCTTGAACCCACGTCCACAAGGTTAAGAGCTTTATGATTTACTAACTGAGCAGTGGACCCTTGAATATAATGGATTAAGACTTGTGTACCTTGAATCATTGATAGGAGCAATTGGTAGCCCCCAAGGGCCGGCTCATTATGATGTGATGAGTCGGGTCTTCAATAAGACGAGCAAAAAATGACTTTGCATTAGCCCCCAAGTGTCATGGTGCATGCTTGCAGCGACATGAGACTTGCATGTAATCTCAATTTGAATAATGTAGCCCCCAAGTGCCGGGTCGTAAGCCTGCAGCGACTCGGGACTATTCCTTCCATTGTCGAATAAATCATATCCTTTGATAACATAATAGCCATTGCGCTAAAACGACTTTGAAAACTTAATAATACCGGTTATTAATAACCATAAAAATCCAGCCATGTTGGCTATTCAAGATAATATAATCCGGTGAAAACCTTATTCATTCAATATCATAATGAAAATTCAGCCAAATGTGGCTATTTGAATAATATAACCCAATGATGTATAAGTGCATGATTCCAATGGCGCAATCCAAATATATATATACTAGCGACTTATAGTCCTAATCCAGGCCGGTTTTAACAAACCTGTTTCTGCATACAACAAGTTTAAAGTGTCCTGTGACATTGAATCACATCGTTGGTTTACCAACTTTTTTTTAGTAAGGGTGATAACCCAAATCTTGAGTATGATAACTCCCTTCATATTGTGCCGGTTTATGATAAAACCGTACCGGGTTGTGATAAACACCGGTTTAACCATATATAATATTGGCGACTCGTAGTCAAACCAGACCGGGCTGATAGTCTCTGAATTATAACTTGATCGTGTACTGATAACGTGTAGTTGAAAGCCGAGCCGGGTTGATAATCACCGGTTTACTCCATAATAGGATGGTAACAGAAAATCAAACCGGGCAGATAGCCTCCGGATTAAGATTTGACCGTGTTCCGTCAATTTGTAATTTGACAGTCGAACCGGTTTAAGAATTGTCAATTTAAAAACGCAACAAAAATAAAAGAAACAGTTATCAAGGAAAATATTGAAGGAAAGGCAATGATAAAACCATTTGCAAAAAGAGGCTTATTGAGCCGATCAGATGGTGTTACCATGGTCGGACAAGACCAAGCTCCCCAATGGTGTAGCTATGGTTCAAGTCAGCCAGGTCCCCAAATGAAACCGTGGCATTATGCCGATCAAGAGGCGTGGCAATGGTTCGGGTTCGACCAAGCCCCCAAGTGATTCTATGGCCTTAGGCCGATCAAGAGGCGTGACTGGTTCAGACTTGACCATGTCCCCAAGTGATCTGGTGGCTTTCGCCTATCAAAAGGTGTTGCATTGGTTCGGACACGACCAAGCCCCCAAGTGATGTTTATAAAATTTTCAAGGGGTAAACCGGAGGCCGCTTTAAGACAGAACAGCTCCGTGTAACCACACATGATGTAAAAGAACAGAGACCCCACTTTATGAAGCAGAAGCCCCCATGTGATCAATAATATGTCAGGCCAGTAAGGCGGGATACCCATGTTTGAACCGCGCATCATGGCAGCAGGTCCTCTTTGGCAATTTTTAACTTTTTGTAAGAGATAAATCCTTCTTGAACCGGGATTTTGAACCAGATATTGAGAGCTTCAAAGCTTTGTGGGAGATATCTTTCCCTTGAACCGGATTGTAAACCAGAATCTTCATTTTCAGCCGGAAACTTTCTGACAGCCTTTCAACTCAAACTTGCGAGAAGTTAATCCCTTTTTGAACCGGACATTTTTAAACCGGATTTGAGCCAGATACTAAGGGCTTCGGCTTTGTGTAGGAGGCGGGATTCCCCTTAAACCGGACTATAAACCGGAAGCATCATTGTGAGCCAGAATATTTCTGACGGCCTTTAAATTTTCATCAATATAACAGTAGCCTCCGGGACCGGGTTTCCCTTCAACATCCTATTGCACTTGAATTTGCTGAAACTGGCAAGACTTGCTGCGTCATATCATCGTAGCCCCCGAGTCTTAAGATGACTCAAGGAGTTGTCTTGAGATTCTCCGTACTTTGACCATAGCAGAAGGTATATATCATTGGTGTTGATAACGCAATGTAAATCCACAGAAGGCTGAGGTGACTACGGCGGGTTATAAATGATCCCGTATGAGCCGTGTCGGCAACTCGGCCAATGGTTTCTTCCAACTGGTTGTTTGAAGCTTAACCAAACTGTAGTGGCGGCGATTTGTGCGCCTGCCCATTGAGCCATCCAGTGCAGACGGCGGTTGATAATATATGATAATTTGCCTCCAATTTGTTGGAAGAGAAAATTGGGCTTCCCAAGCAGTGACTTGGTCATAATCAATAAACAGCTTATGCAGACAGATGTGGGCCGATGTGTTGATGTAGACCAGGCCGCAAGAGGCGGATGGTAAAGACGACCGCAACATCTGAGGCGGCACAAACAGATGAACCGGCCATGGCGTTGTAAGCCGGTGCGGACGGGCAAGTTGTCCTCCTTGTTGTAAACCAGCGTGGTCGCGAGAGACGGCCACGGCGTTGTAAGCCGGCGTGGTCGCGAGAGACGGCCACAGCGTTGTAAACCGGTGCGGGAGTCCGTTGTGTAACGACGACCACCTGTGCCAAAAGATGTTGGCATGCTTCCATCTCCGTGGCATAATATCACTTTTTGTCATAAATAATTGCCCTGCATAAACAGTATTGCAGACCAAGGCAAAGATAAACTTGTTCTTTGACAAAAACGACATGTGCTAATAAAACAAATTTGGATGGATATCACCTGGTTTGTTTGGACGACGGATGATCCGTTTATCGCGACAGAGGTGGCTCAGGCAGACCAGCGACTCAATATAGTTCCGGCGGCTTAGGCTGGCCGGCGACTTAATATAACCCTGGCGGCTCAAAGCGGCAAGGGCGGCTCAACGCGGCTCCGGCGGGTTGATGTAGATTAAGTTGTACGGGCGGCGACTTGCGCACACCTGTTCCATCAGTAAGTGGGCCCAGACGCGAGCGTGATGGTGCTGACGTACACTTCATAGGCACAACATGGCACCACCTTTTCTGTAGATAAAAATATACAGACCAAAGTAATTGTTCTTTGATGAAAACAATATGTTTAATAAAATAAACTTAGATGGATATCACCTGATTTTTTATCGGACAGACAGAGATGGAGCAGTGCTGCCACGGCTCTTGGCAGAGGTGACGGCTTAGGCAATAAAAAAAACGAAGCCGGGCAGCTCAAGCCAAAGAATACGTAATGGTGACGATGATTTGGAAACGCGGCAGCGCAACAGCTTGAGCAATAGAAGCAGAGACGAGCCAGGGGCCACGGGCGAGCCAGTGCTGGAGTCCAACCGCTCACGCGCACTGGCCGGTTGACGGCGCGGACAAACCGAGCGGGTCGAGGCCCCACGGTGTGCGCCAACTGTCACGGAATTGTCACGGCAGATGTCCTTAGTGTCAGGACTTAGTCGCGAGGCCAAAGCATCTATGTGGTAGCTTGAGAGGGGTTGAGCAGGACGAGAGACGCGATGTTTTTACCCAGGTTCGGACCCTCACGGTGGAGGTAAAAGCCTACATCCTGCTTCATTGATATTGATGATGATGACCACGGTTACAAGATTGCTCTATCTCGCGAGCTATTGTCTAAACCTAACTTGTCCAACTCGTGGAACTTGTGAATCTTGTCCCCCTCTTGGGGAGCCCTGCCCCTCCTTATATATGTTGAAGGGGCGGGTTACATGTGGAGTCCTATTAGGATTAGGACTAGTCTATCTTAATACAAACCGGATACAAGTGCAGGTCTTAACTTCCTGTAGGATAAATGTTTCTCATGCCTTTCCTCTTAAACCGGCCCACCATTAACATAAACCGGCCTTCTGGGCCTTGGGTCTTGTCATTCATCTAATCCGTCCGCCGGGTCACAAGTCTGTCATAACGTTCCGGCGGGTTGCTTGTAAACCGCCAGGTCAGGGCAGGTCGCCAGTGAATCGCCAAGTGTAAACCGGGTCTCAAGTAAAACGCCAAGTCCAGCTGGGTCACCAATGAGTCTTCAGGCTCGTGAATCGTCATACCAGTTAACCACCAGACACGTAAAATGCCAGACATGTAAACCGCCAATCACGTAAACCGCCAATCCTCTGGCGGTTTACCAATGAAACGCCTAGTCCGGCCGGGTTATACTTCCGGCCGGTTTACGCCGCGGGGTATATCCCCGACAGGGGGTGTGGCGCCCCAGCCCACTTGGGCTGGTTCCCCTCTCCATACAGCCCATAAGGCCCTCCGGAAGAGGTGGCCCCTCCCGGTGGACCCCCGGAACCCCTCCGGTGGCCCCGGTACAATACCGATATGCCCCCGAACCTTTCCGGCGACCATATGACAACTTCCCATATATAAATCTTTACCTCCGGACCATTCCGGAACTCCTCGTGACGTCCGGGATCTCATCCAGGACTCCGAACAACATTCAATAATCACATACAAGCCTTCCTAACAACCCTAGCGTCACCAAACCTTAAGTGTGTAGACCCTACGGGTTTGGGAGACATGCAGACATGATCGAGACGACTCTCCGGTCAATAACTAACAGCGGGATCTGGATACCCATGTTGGCTCCCACATGCTCCACGATGATCTCATCGGATGAACCATGATGTCGAGGATTCAATCAATCCATATACAATTCCCTTTGTCAATCGGTACGTTACTTGCCCGAGACTCGATCGTCGGTATCCCAATACCTTGTTCAGTCTCGTTACCGGCAAGTCACTTTACTCGTACCATAATGCATGATCCCGTGATCAACCACTTGATCACATTGAGCTCATTATGATGATGCATTACCGAGTGGGCCCAGAGATACCTCTCCGTCATATGGAGTGACAAATCCCAGTCTCAATTCGTGCCAACCCAATAGACACTTTCGGAGATACCTGTAATGTACCTTTATAGTCACCCAGTTACTTTGTGACGTTTGGCACACCCAAGGCACTCCTACGGTATCCGGGAGTTGCACAATCTCATGGTCTAAGGAAATGATACTTGACATTCAGAAAAGTTACAACAAACGAACTACACGATCTTTGAGCTAAGCTTAGGATTGGGTCTTGTCCATCACATCATTCTCCTAATGATGTGATCCCATTATCAATGACATCCAATGTCCATAGTCAGGAAACCATGACTATCTTTCGATCAACGAGCTAGTCAACTAGAGGCTCACTAGGGACGTGTTGTGGTCTATGTATTCACACATGTATTACGATTTTCGGATAACACAATTATAGCATGAACAATAGACAATTATCATGAAGAAAGAAATATAATAATAACCATTTTATTATTTCCTCTAGGGCATATTTCCAACAGTTTGAACATCATACTAATTTGGATGCAGTGTAGTAATTATTATTTTTCTAGCCATTGGAATGTTGTTCATGATTGCCCCCACATTGTCAAATCCTAGATCCGCCACTGGTCGGGAGGTGGCAAGTATGAGATATATGTGATGAGTTGGATAGGCTGCATATTAAGATAACTAAGATAATGAGGATAAACTATTTAGGTATATAGGAAACAAGATTCACGAGGAAGTAGACATGATGGTGATCCGTCCATTTTGTATCATGCTTTTATATCGATATTTATTGCATTATGGGTTGTTATTACACATTATGTCACAATACTTATGCATATTCTCTCTTATTTTACAAGGTTTACATGAAGAGGGGGAATGCAGGTAGCTGGAATTCTGGGCTGGAAAAGAAGCAAATATTAGAGACCTATTCTGCACATTTCCAAAAGTCCTGAAACTTCACGGGAGCACGTTTCAAAATATATATAAAATATTGGGCGAAAGAAGTACCAGAGGGGGGGAACCCACTGTCCATGAGGGTGGGGGCGCGCCCTACCCCCCTGGACGCGCCCCCTGCCTCGTGGGCCCCCTGGCTGCCCTCTGATGCCCATCTTTGGCTATATGGAGTCTTTCGTCAAGAAAAAAAAATCATAAGCAAGCTTTCGAGAAGAAACTCCACTGCCACGAGGAGGAACCAATCTAGGGCTCCGGCGGAGCTGTTCTACCGGGGAAACTTCCCTCCGGGAGGGGGAAATCATCACCATCGTCATCACCAACGATCCTCTCATCGGGAGGGGGTCAATCTCCATCAACATCTTCACCAACACCATCTCATCTCAAACCCTAGTTCATCCCTTGTATTCAATCTTTGTCCCAAAGCCTCAGATTGGTACCTGTGGGTTGCTAGTAGTGTTGATTACTCCTTGTAGTTGATGCTAGTTGGTTTACTTGGTGGAAGATCATATGTTCAGATCCATTATGCATATTAATACCCCTCTGATTATGAACATGAATATGATTTGTGAGTAGTTACGTTTGTTCCTAAGGACATGGGAGAAGTCTTACTATAAGTATTCATGTGAATTTGGTATTCGTTCGATATTTTGATGAGATGTATGTTGTCTTTCCTCTAGTGGTGTCATGTGAACGTCGGCTACATGACACTTCACCATTGTTTGGGCCTAGAGGAAGGCATTGGGAAGTAATAAGTAGATGATGGGTTGCTAGAGTGACAGAAGCTTAAACCCTAGTTTGTGTGTTGCTTCATAAGGGGCTGATTTGGATCCATATGTTTCATGCTATGGTTAGGTTTACCTTCATACTTCCGTTGTAGTTGTGGATGCTTGCAATGGGGGTTAATCATAAGTGGGATGCTTGTCCAAGGAAGGACAGTACCCAAGCACCGGTCCACCCACCTATCAAATTATCAAAGTACCGAACGCGAATCATATGAGCGTGATGAAAACTAGCTTGGCGATAATTCCCATGTGTCCTCGGGAGCGCTTTCCTTTATATAAGAGTTTGTCCAGGCTTGTCCTTTGCTACAAAAAGGATTGGGCCATCTTGCTACACCTTACTTACTTTTATTACTTGTTACCCGTTACAAATTACCTTATCACAAAACTATCTATTACCGATAATTTCAGTGCTTGTAGAAAATACCTTGCTGAAAACCGCTTATCATTTCCTTCTGCTCCTCGTTGGGTTCGACACTCTTACTTATCTAAAAGGCTACGATAGATCCCCTACACTTGTGGGTCATCAAGACTCTTTTCTGGCGCCGTTGCCGGGGAGTAAAGCGCCTTTGGTAGGTGGAATTTGGTAAGGAAAAAATTATATAGTGTGCTGAAATTTACTGTCACTTGTTACTATGGAACATAATCCTTTGAGGGGCTTGTTCGGGGTATCTTCACCCCGACCAGTAGAGAAAAGAGTTGCTCCTCAACCTACTGAACCTACTGAAAATGTTTACTTTGAAATTCCTTCGGGTATGATAGAGAAACTGCTAGCTAATCCTTTTACAGGAGATGGAACATTGCATCCCGATTTGCACCTAATCTATGTGGATGAAGTTTGTGGATTATTTAAGCTTGCAGGTATGCTCAAGGATGTTATCAAGAAGAAAGTCTTCCCTTTATCTTTGAAGGGATATGCATTGGCATGGTTTAGGCTATGTGATGATATGGGATGATGGAACTACAACCGATTGAAATTGGAATTTCATTAGAAGTTTTATCCTATGCCAATGTTCATCGTGATCATAATTATATATACAATTTTTGGCCTCGCGAAGGATAAAGCATCGCTCTAGCTTGGGGGAGGCTTAAATCAATGTTATATTCATGCCCCAATCATGATGTCTCAAAATAAATGATTATTCAAAAAATTTATGCTCGGCTTTCTCTCAGTAATCGCTCCATGCTCGATAACTCTTGTACTGGTTCTTTTATGATGAAGACTATTGAATTCAAATGGGATTTATTGGAAAGAATTAAACGCAACTCTGGAGATTGGGACCTGGACGAAGGTAAGGAGTCAGGCCCAAGTTTGATTGTGTTAAATCTTTTATGGATACCGATGCTTTCCATGAATTTAGCACTAAATATGGACTTGACTCTGAGATAGTAGCTTCTTTCTGTGAATCCTTTGCTACTCATGTTGATCTCCCTAAGGAGAAGTGGTTTAAATATAATCCTCCCATTGAAGTAAAAGTAGTTGCACCTATTAAAGTTGAAGAAAAAACTATCACTTATAATGATCCTGTTGTTCCTACTGCTTATATTGAGAAACCACCTTTCCCTGTTAGAATAAAGGATCATGCTAAAGCTTCAACTATGGTTCATAAGATTAATACTAGAACACCTACTCCCTCTGAGAAAAATAAAGTTGAACCTAGTGTTGCTATGGTTAAAGATCTCTTGGCCGATAACATTGATGGGCATGTTATTTACTTCTGTAATGAATCTGCTAGAATTGCTAGACCTGATACTAAAAATAAACATAGACCTATTGTAGGCATGCATGTTATTTCTGTTAAAATAGGAGATCATTGCTGTCATGGCTTATGTGATATGGGTGCTAGTGCAAGTGCAATACCTCATTCCTTATACAAAGAAATTATGCATGATATTGCACCTGCTGAGTTAGAAGAAATTGATGTTACAATTAAGCTTGCCAATAGAGACACTATTTTACCTGTTGGAATCGTTAGAGATGTTGAAGTCTTGTGTGGGAAAGTTAAGTATCCTGCTGATTTCCTTGTTCTCGGTTCCCCACAAGATGACTTTTGTCCCATTATATTTGGTAGACCCTTCTTGAATACTGTTAATGCTAAGATAGACTGCAATAAGGATATTGTTTCTGTTGGTTTGGGCGATATGTATCATGAATTTAATTTTGCTAAATTTCGTAGACAACCCCATGATAAAGAATTGCCTAGTAAAGATGAAATTATTGGTCTTGCTTCTATTGTCGTGCCTCCTACTGATTCTTTAGAACAATATTTGCTAGACTAGGAAAATGATATGTTTATGAATGAAAGAAGGGAAATAGATGAAGTATTCTTTAAACACGGACCTATTTTGAAACACAACTTGCCTGTTGAAATCCTAGGGGATCCCGTGTTTGAGCTTAAACCTTTACCAGATACTCTTAAATATGCTTATCTTGATGAGAAAAAAAATATCCTGGTATTATTAGTGCTAACCTTTCAGAGCATGAAGAAAAGAAATTATTGAAAACTCTGAAGACGCATCATGCTGCTATTGGATATACTCTTGATGATCTTAAGGGCATTAGTCCCACTCTATGCCAACACAAAATAAAATTGGAGAAAGAAGCGAAACTGGTTGTTGATCACCAACGACGGTTAAATCCTAAAATGAAAGAAGTGGTAAGAAAAGAAATACTAAAGCTTCTGGAGGCGGGTATAATTTATCCCATTGCTGATAGTCAGTGGGTAAGTCCTATCCACTGTGTCCCTAAAAAGGGAGGTATTACTATTGTTCCTAATGATAAAGATGAATTGATTCCACAAAGAATTGTTACAGGTTATAGAATGGTAATTGATTTTCCGCAAATTAAATAAAGCTACTAAAAAGGATCATTACCCTTTACTTTTTATTGATCAAATGCTAGAAAGATTATCCAAACATACACATTTTTTTCTTTCTAGATGGTTATTCTGCTTTCTCTCAAATACCTATGTCAAAAGTGGATCAAGAAAAGACAACTTTTACTTGCCCTTTCGGTACCTTTGCTTATAGACGTATGCCTTTTGGTTTATGTAATACACCTGCTACTTTTCAAAGATGTATGACTGCTATATTCTCTGACTTTTGTGAAAAGATTGTTGAAGTTTTCATGGATGATTTCTCCATTTACGGAACTTCTTTTGATGATTGCTTAAGCAACCTTGATCGAGTTTTGTAGAGATGTGAAGAAACTAATCTTGTCTTGAATTGGGAGAAGTGACACTTTACGGTTAATGAAGGTATTGTCTTGGGGCTTAAAATTTCTGAAAGAGGTATTGAAGTTGATAAAGCTAAGGTTGATGCTATTGAAAAGATGTTGTGTCCTAAGGACATTAAAGGTATAAGAAGCTTCCTTGGTCATGCCAGTTTTTATAGGAGGTTCATTAAGGACTTCTCTAAAATTTCTCGGCCTCTGACTAATCTCTTACAAAAAGATGTCCCTTTTGTCTTTGATGATGACTGTGTAGAAGCATTTGAAATACTTAAGAAAGCTTTGATTTCTGCACCTATTGTTCAGCCTCCTGATTGGAATTTACCATTTGAAATCATGTGTGATGCTAGTGATTATGTTGTAGGGGCTGTTCTAGGACAAAGAGTTGATAAGAAATTAAATGTTATTCAATATGCTAGTAAAACTCTAGACAATGCTCAAAGAAATTACGCTACTACTAAAAAAGAATTTTTAGTAGTTGTGTTTGCTTGTGATAAGTTCAGACCTTATATAGTTGATTCTAAAGTAACTGTTCACACTGATCATGCTGCTATTAAATATCTTATGGAAAAGAAAGATGCTAAACCTAGACTTATTAGATGGGTTCTCTTTCTACAAGAATTTGATTTGCATATTATTGATAGAAAGGGAGCTGAGAACCCCATTGCAGACAACTTGTCTAGGCTAGAGAATGTTCTTGATGACCCACTACCTATTGATGATAGCTTTCCTGATGAACAATTAGCTGTCATAAATGCTTCTCGTACTGCTCCATGGTATGCTGATTATGCCAATTATATTGTTGCTAAATTTATACCACCTAGTTTCACTTACCAGCAAAAGAAAAAGTTCTTCTACGGTTTAAGACATTACTTCTGGGATGACCCACATCTTTATAAAGAAGGAGTACATGGTGTTACTAGACATTGTGTACCTGAGCATGAACAGGAACAGATCCTACGCAAGTGTCACTCTGATCAAGGATGCCCGTAAGTTTGTCTTGTCCTGTGATGAATGTCAAAGAATTGGTAATATTAGTAGACGTCAAGAAATGCCCATGAATTATTCACTTGTTATTGAACCATTTGATGTTTGGGGCTTTGATTATATGGGACCATTTCCTTCCTCTAATGGGTATACTCATATTTTAGTTGTTGTTGATTATGTTACTAAGTGGGTAGAAGCTATTCCAACTAGTAGTGCTGATCATAACACCTTTATTAAGATGCTTAAAGAAGTTATTTTTCCAAGGTTTGGAGTCCCTAGACACTTCATGACTGATGGTGGTTCACATTTTATTCATGGTGCTTTCCGTAAAATGCTTGCTAAGTATGACGTTAATCATAGAATTGCATCTCCTTATCACCCACAGTCTAGTGGTCAAGTAGAATTGAGCAATAGAGAGCTTAAATTAATTTTGCAAAAGACTGTTAATAGATCTATAAATAACTGGTCCAAGAAACTTGATGATGCATTATGGGCGTATAGAACTGCATATAAAAATCCTATGGGTATGTCTCCGTATAAAATGGTTTATGGAAAGGCATGTCACTTACCTATTGAACTAGAACATAAGGCATATTGGGCCATTAAAGAGCTCAATTATGATTTCAAACTTGCCGGTGAGAAGAGGATTTTGGACATTAGCTCACTTGATGAATGGAGAGCCCAGGCTTATGAGAATGCAAAACTATTTAAAGAAAAAGTTAAAAGATGGCATGATAAAAGCATACGAAAACGTGAGTTTAATGTAGGTGATTATGTATTGTTATACAACTCTCGTTTAAGATTTTTGCAGGCAAACTCCTCTCAAAATGGGAAGGTCCTTACATCATCGAGGAGGTTTATCGTTCTGGTGCCATAAAAATCAACAACTTCGAAGGCACTAATCCCAGGGTGGTGAACGGTCAAAGAATCAAACATTATATCTCAGGTAATCCCATAAATGTTGAAACTAATGTTATTGAAACCATAACCCCAGAGGAACACATAAGGGACACTTTCCAGAACGTTTCAGACTCCGAAAAGGAATAGGTACGTGGTACGGTAAGTAAACCGACTCCAAAACAGTTCTAATGGCAATTTTTCTCTGTTTTGTAATATTTAAGAAAATAGGAAAATAAGAAGCAGTCCAGAAAGGAGACGAGGCTTCCACGAGGGTGGAGGGCGCGCCCCCCTGCCTCGTGGGCACCTCGTGCGCTCTCCAGACTTCGTTTTCTTGTACGATACTTCTTTTGTTCGGTAAAAATTCATTATATAATCTCCCGAAGGTTTTGACCACCGTATCACGCAAATATCTTCTGTCTTTGTTTTGAGCTGTTTTTCTGACAGATCTTGATCGCCATGGCGTCTTCAAGTGCCCCCAAGGACAAGTTCTTAGAGAAGGTCATCAAACCCTACCTCACGGAGGTGATGCAACACCCTCAAACCATTGAGATGCGTGAGGGGTTGCTGCACATCCGCGATGTTGAGGGACCAAGGAGGACCGGAAGCATGGAGACAAGGCTCGAAGCATTGGAGCAACAAGTTTTCAAGTGCCAGGAGATGGTGGAATGTGGACTCGACTCCAATCATATAATGACCATGGAGTTCACCAACAACCACAAGCTGGATGACAAGAACATTGGGGAGGCCATCTTCAAGATTCACGAGAAAATCGAGCGCCTCCAAGCCTAGATCTATGACCTGCAAAACCAAAACTGTGAGTATGAATATAGATTCAAGAGGATGAGTTTGGCTGCAGATTTGAGGATCCCGGAGACTCGATCATCCTTCTATGATGGTGAGCCTATGCCTTGGAAGATGGATGACAAGCCTACATCATCAACAACTCCATAATCACCACCCCCGAGGGAGGAAACATAAACACATGGGTATGGGCACTCCCCTTGGCAACTGCCAAGCTTGGGGAGTGCCCCGGTATAGTATCACCATCACTTTTATCTTTACCGTTTTTCTTAGTTTGATCCTTTTGGTAATATTTTGATCTAGTAGAATAAATTTTTAGTATGATCTAGTTGTGAGTTTTGCTTTATGACCCTTCTATGTAATCGAGTCCGTGAGCTATATATAATAAAGATTAGTGTTGAGTCAAGGGCTTGATTATTTTGCTATGATCTTGAGGGAATATAATAAAAGAGAAGAAATAAAAAGAAATAAAGAGATCATATGGATCCTATAGAGAGTAATGACTTCACATATAAAGAGTATGGTGAATAAAAATTGTTGAGAGTTGACAATCATAGTTTTGGTCATCGTTGCAATTAATAGGAGGTAATAAAGAAAGAGAGGTTTTCACATATAAATATACTATCTTGGACATCTTTTATGATTATGAGCACTCATTAAAATATGGCATGCTAAAGAGTTGATGTTGGACAAGGAAGACAATGTAATGGGTTATGTTTTCTTGCATTTGAGATTAATTATATTGTCATGGATCATCCAACATGTTGAGCTTGCCTTTCCCTCTCTTGCTAGCCAATTTCTTTGCACCAAGTATAGATACTACTTGTGCTTCCAAATATCCTTAAACCCAGTTTTGCCATGAGAGTCCACCATATCTACCTATGGATTGAGTAAGATCCTTCAAGTAAGTTGTCATCGTTGCAAGCAATAAAAAATTGCTCTCTAAATATGTATAATTTATTAGTGCGGAGAAAATAAGCTTTATACGATCTTGTGATGTGGAAGAAATAAAAGCGACAGACTGCCTAATAAAGGTCCATATCACAAGTGGCAATATAAAGTGACGTTCTTTCGCATTAAGATTTTGTGCATCCAACCATAAAAGCACATGACAACCTCTGCTTCCCTCTGTGAAGGGCCTATCTTTTATTCTTTTCTTATACTTCATGCAAGAGTCACGATAATCTTCACCTTTCCTTTTTACATTTTATCCTTTGGCAAGCACAATGTGTTGGAAAGATCCTGATATATATGACTAATTGGATGTGAGTCTTCATGAACTATTATTGTTGACATTACCCTTGAGGTAAAAAGTTGGGAGGCAAAACTATAAGCCCCTATCTTTCTCTGTGTACGGCTAAAACTTCATACCCATAAATATTGCGTGGGTGTTAGCAATTGTGAAAGACTAAATGATAGTTGAGTATGTGGACTTGTTGAAAAGCTCTTATATTGTCTCTTTCCGATGTTATGATAAATTGCAATTGCTTCAATGACTGAGATTATAGTTTGTTAGTTTTCAATGAAGTTTATGGTTCATACTTGAAATTGTGATTGAATTATTACTTCAACATAAGAGATCATATGACAATATATGTATATGTTGCTGTTCTAAGAATGATCATGATGCCCTCATGTCCGTATTTTATTTTTATCGACACCTCTATCTCTAAACATGTGGACATATTTTTTCATTTCGGCTTTCGCTTGAGGACAAATGAGGTCTAAGCTTGGGGGAGTTGATACGTCCATTTTACATCATGCTTTTATATCTATATTTATTGCATTATGGGCTATTATTACACATTATGTCAAAATACTTATGCCTATTCTCTCTTATTTTACAAGGTTTACATGAAGAGGGGGAATGCCGGCAGCTGGAATTCTGGGCTGGAAAAGGAGCAAATATTAGAGACCTATTCTGCACATCTCCAAAAGTCCTGAAACTTCACGGAAGACGTTTTCAGAATATAAAAAAATACTAAGCGCAAGACGTTCACTAGGGGGGCCGCACCCTGCCCACGAGGGTGGGGGCGCGCCCTACCCCCCTGTGGGCGCGCCCTACCTCGTGGCCCCCCTGCTGGCCCTCCGATGGCCATCTTCTGCTATATGGAGTATTTTGATGAGGAAAAAATCACAAGCCATCTCCTCGGACGAAACTCCGCCGCCACGAGGCGGAACCTTGGCGGATCCAATCTAGGGCTCCGGTGGAGCTGCTCTGCCGGGGAAACTTCCCTCCGGGAGGGGGAAATCATCACCATCGTCATCACCAACGATCCTCTCATCGGGAGGGGGTAAATCTCCATCAACATCTTCACCAGCACCATCTCATCTCAAACCCTAGATCATCTCTTGTATTCAATCTTTGTCCCAAAGCCTCAGATTGGTACCTGTGGGTTGCTAGTAGTGTTGATTACTCCTTGTAGTTCATGCTAGTTGGTTTACTTGGTGGAAGATCATATGTTCAGATCCATTATGCATATTAATACCCCTCTGATTATGAACATGAATATGATTTGTGAGTAGTTACGTTTGTTCCTGAGGACATGGGAGAAGTCTTGCTATAAGTAGTCATGTGAATTTGGTATTCGTTTGATATTTTGATGAGATGTATGTTATCTTTCCTCTAGTGGTGTCATGTGAACGTAGACTACATGACACTTCACCATTGTTTGGGCCTAGAGGAAGGCATTGGGAAGTAATAAGTAGATGATGGGTTGCTAGAGTGACAGAAGCTTAAACCCTAGTTTATGTGTTGCTTCGTAAGGGGCTGATTTGGATCCATATGTTTCATGCTATGGTTAGGTTTACCTTAATACTTCTATTGTAGTTGTGGATCCTTGCAATGGGGGTTAACCATAAGTGGGATGCTTGTCCAAGAAAGGACAGTACCCAAGCACCGGTCCACCCACATAACAAATTATCAAAGTACCGAACGCGTATCATATGAGCATGATGAAAACTAGCTTGACGATAATTCCCATGTGTCCTCGGGAGCGCTTTCCTTTATATAAGAGTTTGTCCAGGCTTGTCCTTTGCTACAAAAAGGATTGGGCCATCTTGCTGCACCTTATTTACTTTATTTACTTGTTACCCATTACAAATTACCTTATCGCAAAACTATATGTTACCGATAATTTCAGTGCTTACAGAAAATACCTTGCTGAAAACCGCTTATCATTTCCTTCTCCTCCTTGTTGGGTTCGACACTCTTACTTACCGAAAAGGCTACGATAGATCCCCTACACTTGTGGGTCATCAGATGGTAGAAAGAATATCTTTCCTTTATTACGTGTAAAATTAATCATTGTATGCTAAGAGCATCTGAAGGAAATATGCCCTAGAGGCAATAATAAAGTTGTTATTTATATTTCCTTATATCATGATAAATGTTTATTATTCATGCTAGAATTGTATTAACCAGAAACTTAGTACGTGTGTGAATACATAGACAAGCAGAGTGTCACTAGTTTGCCTCTACTTGACTAGCTCGTTGAATCAATGATGGTTATGTTTCGTAACCATAGACATGAGTTGTCATTTGATTAACGGGATCACATCATTAGAGAATGATGTGATTGAATTGTCCCATCCGTTAGCTTAGCACGATGATCGTTTAGTTTGTTGCTATTGCTTTCTCCATAACTATACATGTTCCTATGACTATGAGATCATGCAACTCCCGAATACCGGAGGAACACTCTGTGTGCTACCAAACATCACAATGTAACTGGGTGATTATAAAGGTGCTCTATAGGTGTCTTCGATGGTGTTTGTTGAGTTGGCATGGATCAAGATTAGGATTTGTCACTCCGATTGTCGGAGAGGTATCTCTGGGCCCTCTCGGTAATCTACATCACAATAAGCCTTGCAAGCAATGTAACCAATGAGTTAATTACAGGATGTAGCATTACTAAACGAGTAAAGAGACTTGCCGGTAACGAGATTGAACTAGGTATTGAGATATTGACGATCGAATCTCGAGCAAGTAACGTACCGATGATAAAGGGAACAACGTATGTTGATATGCGGTTTGACCGATAAAGATCTTCATAGAATATGTAGGAACCAATATGAGCATCTAGGTCCCGCTATTGGTTATTGACCGGAGATGAGTCTCGGTCATTTCTACATAGTTCTCGAACCCGTAGGGTCCGCACGCTTAACGTTCGGTGACGATCGATATTATGAGTTTATGTGTGTAACATCCCAAATTTCCAATTTGGAATGTTATACATAGATCATTCCTGCATATCATATTTTTCTGCATTTTGTTTCACGATCCTCGAAATTCTAAGCAACTCAAGGACCCTCGGAGAGAGTTGGGGATTTCACTGTTTTCATATTTGAATTCTATCACATATTGAAATGAGGATTTTTGGTTTTAATTATTTTTCTCTCCGAAAATATTTCATATTAAAATATATGAGAGGAGATAATATGACTTCTCTAAAATAAATGAAATATTGGAGGAAAAATATTAAAATCAAATATTTGAATTTATTCGGAGTTTATTGCTATTTTATTTGAATTAGAAAAATTGCAAGTTTTTCAAAATTGCATTTTAGGGCCAGGAAAATGTTCATCTTGTTCTAAATATTTTATTTAGACGGTGAAAATTTGTTTTGGAATTTTTAGATTTTTATTTATTTTTCTAGGATTTATTTAAGTTTCGGCGAAATTATTAAAAAAAACTTCTCTCCGCCGACTGGGCTGAAGCCCAGACAGCCGGCCCAGCCCAGCCGCCCTGTCCGCCTCGTCCCCGACGCGGGAGACCGCCACTGCCGGATGCCGAGTCCGACCGGGACTCTGCCCCGCCTCGCCCCCTTGCCCCCTCCCCCAAGGCTTCCCTCCCCCTCCTTATATACGCCACCTCGACCCCCAACCACCACCACCCGAGCCGCCCCGCTAACCCCGCCGCCTAGCGTCGCTGCCGCCGCTGCTTGCTGCTGCTACCGTCTAGCACCGTGGCCGCCCCGCCGCCTAGCGCCGCCGGCGCCGCCTGCCGTTGCCGCCCCGCCACCACCCGAGCCGCCGGACCTCGCCGGAGCCCCACCGAGGTAGTCGCCTCGCCGCCGCCGTTTTTTTAGAGAAAACCGGTCCGGTTTTTTTAGAAAACCCTAGGTTCGTTGTTTTAGAATAGATCAATTTTATTTTTTTCCGGTTTAGTTTATTTAGCGGAGGTTCGTCCATACGTTCGTTTTAACGAACGGTATTCATTCGTTAGCCGTAGCCAGCGAACCTTCGTTCGTTAGCATGTTCGTTAGTTTTTGTTTTTCTCGGATTTTCCACGATTATTTTCGATCGTGATTTCTGATCCGATTTTCGTTTTAGTTTATCTTTTCGCTCGTTTATCGGAATCAGGCGATTCAAGCGCCTAGATCTACGTCTCGAAACCCTCTTTCTGTTTAATCAACTTGAACAAGATTTTGGTACTGTAAAATTTGAATTTAGTACATATTAGTAATCGGATCTTGTTTCTCTCATAGTTTGAGTTTCGTTGCTCCGTTTGATTTGACTCTTTTTGCAAACCGGAGTTCTTAAGTTGAACTTTCTGGTTAGATCTTCTTATTTGAGATTTACCCGTGCTTCTTTGCTTGACTGCTTTTGTATGCTATTGCTTGTTTGCAATAGAACACCCGGAGTGCGAAGCGTGCTACTACGAGTCTCTAGGTTTTGCGGATCATCAGCAAGGCAAGTAACACTTTGATCATACCCTTTATCACACAGTTTTTATGCATTAGTTTCAACCCTCAAACATTGCATGGTTAGGGTTTGATAACATGTGGGATTGGGAAGTAGTTGATGAGGTAGAGCCTATTGCCCTGTTATTATCAAACCCTTGGGAGTTACTTCTACGTATTGCTTATATTGCTATGCTATGCTCGTAGACATGGATTGGGTTTGAGTGAAACCATGGCAACTTAAATACACATCTGGGTGGATTGCTTGTTGGGCACCTGGAGAATCCAGTGTTGTCCTAGGATATCCCGAAGTACCCGTGTGATAATCCTACGGTCCGCCACCCAGGCTCAAAGGGGACTAAGATATTTCATGCTAGAAACTTCCATGTGCAGCCACAAGCTATTATGGGCTCTAGCATAGTTGAGTAAGTTGCGTGAAGCTCTTGAAGATATAGACTAGCAGGTAGTGGGTTGTAGGTGGTATAGTCTATCCGGAGTAGAGAGTTAATGCTTCTGAAAGACTGTGTCTCGGTCATTCATTTCCCCAACATCATGTGGTGCGAGAAATCCAACGGAGGAGATAGAGTCTTGTGGGGAAAAGTGTGCAAACCTCTACAGAGTGTATAAACTAATCAAGGTTAGTCGTGTCCCCAGTTATGGACAAATCTTGAGTATCTAGTACTTGGATTATCATATGTATCTCATCACTCTAAAATTAATATTGTTGGGTTGATAATTACTTTTAATTGGGATTGAGTTGGAGGAACCTTCTCAATGATGTTTCAACTACCATGATAGTTAAATAAAATTCTATTCCTTTGTTGTAGGAAAAAATTGGCTTTTCGCAAAAACTATAACCATAGAGCTTTCCACCAGCCAAATATGCATATAGTGATAGCATTATTCTATTCTTGCTCTACTGTGTTACTTTGCCAACATATTCCATGTGCTGACCCGTTTCAGGCTGCAACGTATTATGTTGTAGACTTTTCAGACGGGGAGTAAGGTTCGTTAGGTCGTTGTCGTGCAGATCAGCTATGCCGTTGGAGTTGATGGACTCACTTTATCTTCCAAGCCTTCCGCTGTTATCGTGTTAGATGGCCTTAAGCCATATTTATTGTAATAAGTTCTCTTTTGAGACATTCGATGTAACAAGTGTGTGATTGCTACTCTGTTATAAATCCTTCGAGTATTGTGTGTGTCAGCATTACCGATCCAGGGATGACACTGAAGCACAGAGACTTGTCCATTTGAGGTCGGGTCACTACAAGATGGTATCAGAGCACACGCTGAGTGTAGGACACGACCACTGAGCTAAAGCCCTAGATCACTATTCTCTTCTCATTTCTGTCTCCTCTCCATTTTCTACTCTTTAGGATGGTGGACGCAAGGAATGAGTTTGCACAACCAGATGAAGAAGCACCTTTTGTATGACACTTGAAGGAAGTCACTAGGTACCTGAACATTGGAATACCAAGCTTCACCGGGACTTACAACACCACTTTACCAGAAGAGGAGCGATGGATGATTCAAGTTCAAGTTCCAGGAAGGACATTCGCGCCAGTCACTAAGCCCATAGAGTTTTCCTTTGATGCACCAACCTGGACTCTAGGAAAGAGTATGACAGCTCACATCACCATGGGACGCATTGGAGAAGTTTACCATAAGGAGCTTAAGGATACTATCTATCAGATTTGTGGGCGCCGAGATGGGCAATGGGAGATGATCAGCACCAGGAAGGATAGATCAATCGCCGCTTTCATCCAGGAGTTAAACCATCACATTCGTCGCCAGGAGAACCAGATGTGTGCAGGAATGATAGATCTGAAGAAGGCGATGACAAGGATCATCGAACTGGAGGAAGAACTCAAAGCTACACGCGAAGATTATGAGGAGGAAATCGTCGTATACTAGTGGAAAAGAATGACGATCTGGAAAGGAAGCTAGGAGTCTTCATAGGAGACCCGCGCCAGGAGGAGAAGACGAAGAACCCAAGGAGATTCGTTCTGAGGACTACATCATCATCGACGACACTGACTCGGACCCCGACGATAGCGATGATGACTATGAAGACGAAGCTGGAGCAGACATCATGGAGTCTTCGACCGATCAATATTTTTAGTAGACCACCACATCAGTAGTAGTATTCCACCATGTTTATAGTATAGTCCGAGCACTTTTGTAATGATAGATTAGATCGATTGTATGCCCTTGCTTGATTGATTGAGTGAAATGATTGTGTTTGTCTCATGTGCACATGGGTAGTGTTTCTCTCATTAGACCTCATTCTATTCTAGTCTCTTCCCTCTAAACCCATCAGATGCCTCCGAGACGTGACCCCGGATTTACCTTCCCACCGGAGCTCACTTAGTTGATCCAGCAGCAGAATACCCTGATGCAGTTGTTAGTACAGAACCAAGGCAACAACAACAACAACCCACCGCCACCACCACCAGTTGATAACCTAGCCCGTTTTCTGAGGTTGCAGCTGCCGGTGTTTTCCAGTAGCACCGAGCCCATAGTGGCAGATGATTGGCTCCGCGGGATTGGAAGCACTACAGGAATCAGCTATTTTGTCGTCTGCCACGGTGGACGGCAAAGGCATGAACGGCGGACGGCAAAGGCCTTTGCCGTCAGCCGCGGACGGCAAAAGGCTTCGGCAAAGTAGGCTACGGTAAACAGCTACTTTGTCGTCTGCTTCCTGGCGGCTGACGGCAAAGGCCCTTTGCCGTCTGCGGCGGACGGCAAAGAGAGCGGACGGCAATAATTGCGCTGTCAGTCCGTTAAGTGGCTAACGGCAGGCCTTTGCCGTCCGCCGCTGACGGCAAAATTTCTAGTGTCTTTGCCGTCCGCCGTATGATGTCATCTACACGTCACTACATGGCAGGTTCTTTGCCGTTTGCCACTGATGGCAAAGTGCAGGTTCTTTGCCGTCTGCCACTGATGGCAAAGTCTTTGCCGTCTGCCACTATAGGCAAACTGATCAAATGGGTCAGCTCCCAGGAAGCACAGCTGGATGCCACGTGTCTTCTTTGCCGTCCGCGACAGACGGCAAAGAGCCCATTGCCGTCGGTGGCAGACGGCAAAGAGCCTGCATATTGGTTCTTTTATCTGTTTTTTATTAAATCCAACAATTTTCATCACAAATATATATGACATATATAGATATATTTCAAAAGGCCATTACAGAGCAAACATATAAGATATCCAACACATAACTTCATCATCCAACCATATATACTACATGCATAGTTCCATCATACATAACAAGTTCAACATAGAGGCATCCAACCATATATATTACAATAGTTTCATCCAACAATACATGCATAGTTCAACGATACAAAAGAAACATAGAAAGGGATAAGGAGCACTCCATCTATGCAAGCTTTCGTCAAGTGAATGAAATCTGCAAAATGAAAAATAAGAAAGTTAGAACAAGAAGAGTAGAACAAGAAGAAGAGTAGAACAAGAAGAAGACTAGAACAAGAAGAGTAGAACAAGAAGAAGACTAGAACAAGAAGAGTATGTCATTTATGAGCTAACTTACGTGAAATGGATCATATATGAGCTAACTAAGTTGAAATGGGTCGTTTATGAGCTAGCTAAGGTGAAATGGATCATTTATGAGCTAACTTAGTTGAAATGGGTCGTTTATGAGATAACTAAGGTCAAATGGATCGTTTTTTAGGTAACTAAGGTGAAATGGATCGTTTTTTAGCTAACTTAGGTGAAATGGATCATTTATGAGCTAACTTAGTTGAAATGGATCGTTTTTGAGCTAACTTAGGTGAAATGGATCATTTATGAGCTAATTTAGTTGAAATGGATCTTTTTGAGCTAACTTAGGTGAAATGGATCATTTAAGAGCTAATTTAGGTGAAATGGATCGTTTTTTAGCTAACTTGGTGAAATGGATCGTTTATGAGCTAAATTAGTTGAAATGGATCGTTTATGAGATAACCTAGGTAAGATGGGTCATTTTGGAGTTAACCTAAGTGAAATGGGTCATTTTAAAGCTAACGTAGGTAAAATGGATCATTTAGGAGCTAATTTAGGTAAAATGGGTCATTTTTGAGCTAACTTGGATGAACTGGATCATTTATAAGCTAACCTAGGTAAAATGGGTCATTTTAGAGCTAACTTAGGTAAAATGGATCATCTATGAGCTAACTAAGCTAATTATGCAATTTTTGACATAAGTAAGCTAAGTACAGATCGTTCTAGAGCTAACTTAGGTAAAATGGATGGTTTTAGAGGTCAATAAGCTTATTAAGTCATTTTGGAGGAGAAGAAGCTAAGTCTAGGTCATTATGGTAAGCATTGGAGGAAATAAAGCTAAGTCTAGGTCTTTATGCATGTGTTAAGCAAAACACTAGATAAACTTACCAAGATCCAAGAGGTGTAGGAGCGGGGTGGCTCATGTCGGTAGCTGGAGAAGGATCGTGCGGTGCTTGTCTGGAGTTACGCTGCACCAAAGATCATTTCCAATGTCTTGTTAGCATGATGACACTCAAATGTTAAGACTAGCAAGTAATGTCCATTCAAATAAAACTCACCGTGGTCCCAGGAGAAATCACTGGCATCGGCGGAGCGGTCTGACCTGTCTTCTCGCACTCAGACTGCACATTTGGTTTTGACGACTCAGTCATACTAGTTAGTAATGAGACAAACACTACATGAATGTTTTGGCTAATCTGCAGAAGAAACTTACCACAAGGAGCTCGTACATGGCCCTTGCCTGCATGTCATTCCGTGCCCTCTCCTCCTCCATCATCTTTGTCGTCCTCTCCTCCAACTCCCGCTGCCTCTCCGCCGCCTCCGCCAGAAGTTTCTCCGTTCTATCTCTCTCACTCTGCATAGCAGCCTGCAACACCACTCACATGACCATTTGTAATCATTGATGGAAGCGCACACAATGTAATGGAGAAAGATAACTGAGTACGTATCACTAACCTTGATGGCGAGTTGCACAGGCTGTTCACGAGGCCTTATCTCAGGAGCGGAGCTTGACTGGCGCGCCTTGATCTCCGGGAGAGTGCTAGGACAACGGATAAGTCCATCTCCAATGGCTATGGAGCCATGGGACCTCCCGCCACCAGATATCATCACCAGCTCTGGATCAATGGGACCCTGGCTCGGGTTAAAGTCCTCCCCTTTCCTCGCCTTCCCCTCATCTCTATATCTCACGAGCTTGTTGTGGGAGGAGATGTTGGTGAAGTTGTTTGCATCATCGAGGTCAGACTGAGAGAAAGCCTTGACTTTCTTGAAAGAGGTAGTGTGGGCCATGGCATACAGGTCGTACACCTCTGGCACCTTATCCGCCTTATTGTAGCGTGCCTGAAAGAGAGAAACAATGAAAATTAGTAATTAAAGGGCTCAAGCTAGCATGACGAATGAATTGGATGAATCATGAAGCAAACCACATACCCAGTTGCGCCCGAACTGATATAAGTTGGAGCTGCCTTGATGGTGTGGCACACCTTCCATTTGGGCACGTTTGTCCTTGGCCTCGTTGTGGAGGGCTAGCCATTGTTTTGAGCACCACACATCGACGAACACCTCCCAACAATCCATCCGATCCGCACACCATCTCGGAGGCGCCTAAGTTAGCAAATAGAAACTTGAGCGCTACGGCTAAGAATTACTAAATGAAGGAACTTAAGTAGAGAAGGCCTTAAGAATTACCTTCATGTACTGATCCTTACTCAGGAACTTATCGCGGCACGCTGGCTTGGTCTTCTTCATACCACGCAAGGCGTAGTAGTCTCGAACAGCCTGCACCCGAGCCTCGTGCTGTAAGTTCTGGAGTAGGCGCTTGCAGACGTTCTTGATAACATGTGCCGCATCCTCCTCGTATCCCTCCTCACACCTGTAGAATGTCTGCAATCAAATGAGACAATATTGATTAGTACAATTAATAACTAGCTAGTTGAAGATTTTTAAATGTGTAAAGGAGAAATTACCCAGAACTTTCTGATCACCATGTCTGCCCTCGTGTCGCACACGACACCGTCGATAATCTCATCCGGCGGGGCCGGGGCAGCCACGTAGTGCTCCCAGCTCAATCCAAGCTCTGGAAGCCGACCCTCACCAGGCAACGTGACAAACCCCGGGAAGTTTTGCCGGCAAAGAACTCCAAGGACGGAGTTGGGCCGGTGGACACTATGATGGTGGTCCCAACCCCTGCAGCATGACAAGGCCAACGCATTAGTTATTTGAAGAAACATGAATGCAGAAGGTACAAAAATATTAAATGCACTTACGTACCTCTCCCCATCCGAGAAAATCAACCACCTCTGCTCGCGGGTCACCGGCACGGACGGGAGCCATGTAGCACCACGCTAGTAGATGTTGCCCCCCTCCTCCCCCTCCTCATCAGTCGGCTCCCCGCCATCATCAGCATGGCCACTCGGCTCCCCGCCATGCTCAGGCTGACCCGACCAGGTACCCCATCCAGACGTGTGCTCCTCTGGGGTCTCGTGGGCCCAAGTCTCATGGGTCGAAGGCCCGTCGACCCGAGGCTTATGGGCCGAAGACTCGTGGATCGGAGGCTCGTGGACCGGAGTCCGTGCAGCCACCTCCTCAAACGAGTCCACCCTAGCAGTCACGTGCTCGGGTGAAACAGCTAGGGGTGGTGGCGAGGAAGGCGCCGTACGAGTCACCCTACCTCCTCTCCCGCGACCACGTGCTCCACCTCCTCTCTTCTTCTTACCTCGTCCCCTGCTGGGCACCGCGGTCGACGAAGAAGGGCCCGGCGGTGTCGCCATACTGTCCAGCAACGCTCGGCGGAGAGGTGCGTGTGGAATGGAAGACCTCGCACCACGCACCGACGAAGAAGGGGCCTAGGCGCGCTCCCGACCAGCGCCCACCATCTTTCAACACCTACCATGACAAAGAATAAACGAAATTAGTAAAACATAAAAAAAAGTACCGACATGAATAATAATATGTATATCACTTAAGTGTATCATCATCAAGTACAACATAAAAAAATTGAATACCTGACACTACTAATAATCTCGATCAATATCATCAATAAATGCATAATCATCATCATCATTATAATCAATGATGGGCTCATAGGGTTCATTGGCATCAACATGTGCAAGGCCACCTTGACGTAATCGGTCAAGCATTGACAGGTCATCCGCAGCAGTAACCTCTTCTTGTTCCGGCTCTTCTTGTTCCTCCTCTGGGGTGATGTTGGATTCATTGTCGCTGTCTACTTCAATGTTTTGGGGTGAAGTATAGCGGTTCTTGAAACGCTTTTTGGAAAGACGTGTCTCTTGGAAGAATTCTCCTTCATATGTGTCTGGGTTAATGTGAGGTTCATAATCCTATTCTTTGGGGGAGAAAGTCTAGCACGTCGCGGCACTTCATAAACGACATCCCAACATTTCAGATTTGGATTAGTTTGGCAGGCCCACGGTAGATAGAATACTTGGGTCGCCTGTTGAGCCATAATATAGACATCAGGAACATCTAAATGAGTGCTTTGGTTGATTTCAACTAGCCCTATATGTTCATGAGTCCTTCTAGTCTCCTTCGTCTGAAACCAATAACATTTGAAGACTACGACATTCGGTGGGTTTTCACCATAGAACAGAAGTTCATAAATTGCTTCAACTCTCCCATAATACTCGGTACCTCCTTCGCCGATAGCAGATACACAACAATTTATAGACTTTCAGTCGGCCATAGATAGCTCTTTGCCATAGGTACGAAAGCGATACCCGTTGATGTCGTACTTGTCAAATGAACGGACCTTATAGTCAAAACCATTAGCGACTTGTCTCAATTCGGCGTCCATAGACTCTGAATTAGCCTACAAGTTTAATATGAAAGGATTGTTGCATTATGCACAAATTAGCAAATGAAATGAAATTGTCTAATAGAAATTACCATTTGTTTGAACCAAGAGATGAAACCGGGATAGCCACCTCCTTGCTTTGCGAGAAGCTCATACACTTCGACGGAATCCTTTTGGATCTCCGCTCCATACGAGAATATGGCGACTTATCGACTGTATGACATATCCAGGAATAAGAGTAGTTCGAAGGAAATAGAAGTTGCGAAACAATGTACCAAGAACTTACTCGATGTACGGCCACACTTCTATCAGGTTGTTGAAGATATACAACGAAGTGGTCCGCCATTCTTCGTTATCCAAAGATACTGGATGTGAAACACTAGCTGGTGCGAGATTCCATTTGAATAGGCTGAGGTTGGATCCACCCTTTTTAGGCTCGTCAGCATTGTACCGAGGCTTCGGATTATGCAAATGACGATTTTTGGCTTCGTAGTGCGCTGTTACGAAGTTTGCCGCCTCCTCTGTGATGAATGCCTCAGCCATCGATGCTTCAATTCTACGTTTATTTTTACATTTTTCTCGAAGCGTCTTCTGCATCCTCTCAGTTGGGTAGCACCAACGATTTTGCACGGGCCCCCCCAATCTTGCCTCGATCGGGAGATGCAAAATCAAATGCTGCATTGGATTAAAGAAGCCCGGTGGAAAGATCTTCTCTAACTTGCAGATCAACTCCGGCGCCAACTCTTCCATTTCTTCTAGCATGCCAGGCGATAGTTATTTCGCACAAAGAACACGGAAGAAATAGCTGAGTTCTGCCAGTACTAGCCATTCATCCTCAGGGATGAAGCCACGCAACATCACCGGCATTACCCGCTCAATCCATATATGCCAATCATGACTCTTGAGACCAAATATCTTCAGTTTATCAAGATTCGCTCCCCTCTTTAGATTCGCTGCATACCCATCGGGGAACATCAACTGCTGTTGCACCCACAAGAGAATTTCCCTCATAGCTGGCCTTCCAAGATTGAACCATGCCTTTGGCTTCGTCCAGTTCTTCTTTCCTTTCGGTTCTTTCATGTTTTGTAACGGCCTATCACATAGCGCCTCCAGATCGACTCTAGCCTTAGTATTATCCTTTGACTTCCCATCTATGCCGAACAATGTACCAAAAAGTGCCTCGGCGATATTCTTCTCAGTGTGCATCACGTCGATGTTTTGTGGGCAAAGGAGGTCTTTGAAGTAAGGCAGATCCCATAAGCATGTTTTGTGAGTCCACGCGTGCTTAGTATTATACCCCTTGAAGTACCCTGGACGTTGTGGATCTGGCTCGAGAGCATTTAACTGATCCAGGGTCTGTTGGCCTGTCAATGCAGGTGGTGCAGAGTTTTTGACAACTCTACCCCTGATGAAGTTCTTCTTGTCTTTCCTGAACTTATGGCGAGGATCCAGGAACTGTCTATGCATGTCGAAGCAAGAAAACTTGTGACCGGCCTGAAGCCAACGAAACTCAAGAGCTCCCTTGCATGTGGGGCACGGGAACCTTCCATGCACACACCAGCCAACGAATAGCGCATACGCCGGCAAGTCATGCGTCGAGTACATGTACCAGACACGCATTATGAAGTTCCGTTTGCTAAAGGCGTCGTATGTCTTGAACCCATTATCCCAGGCTTCTTGCAATTCGTCCTTAAGCGGCTGCATGTACACATTCATATTTTTGCCCGGATAGTTGGGTCCTGGAATTATCAACGTCAGGAAAATGTTCTTTCTTTGCATAATCTGTCGGGGGGAGATTGAGTGGAAAGACAAATACGGGCCAACAACTGTATTGGGCTGCCGTCATACCAAACACACTGAACCCATCCGTGCTGATGCCGACTCGAGGATGCCTCGGATCTGCCGCTTTGTCAGCATGTAATTCATCAAACTTTTTCCACGCAACACCATCCGATGTGTGTACCATCATCAGATTCCCATCTGCATCTAGTTCGGTTCTTTTGCCTGTTTTGTGCCATGTCATCTGTCTGGCCGTCTCTTCGACCATGAAAAGACGTTGAAGTCTTGGTACGATTGGCATATACCGAAGAACACTAACGGGGATTTTGGTCTTTGTCTTCTCACCCATACCATTGTCTACCACAATATACCTGGAAGACTTGCAAATGGGACAATAGTTCAAGTCCGCATAGTCAAGCCTAAATAAGGCACATCCTTTCTCACAGGCATGTATCTTCTCATAGGGCATCTTCAGTGCACGGAGGATTTTGTCCGACTGGTACAGGTTTGCAGGCATTACATGGCCTTTGGGTAGAAAGCGTCCAAATACTGTCATAATTGCATCATAGCATTCTCTGCCCAAGTTGAACTGAGCCTTCAGAGCCATTACTTGTGAGATGGCATCCAACTGACGAAGCTCAGTGTGCTCGTGGAGCGGACGTTTCAAAGACTCCAACATTTCATTGAAGGCCTTTGCAGATTCCTCCATCTCCTCGTCCGAATCCCGAGCATCATCATAGCCTTGCACCATGTTTTCCATCCTGGTACCATGCTCATCGGTGCGACGATGATCCACCTCAGCTCGGTCACGTTGGGCAGACTCACCATGAAATGTCCACACCGTATAATCGGGCGTAAAACCATTCTTCTGCAGGTGTTTACCCATTTCCGCCTCTGTCCTCTTTTCCCAATTGCCGCATCGGAAACAGGGGCACCAACTTTTCCTCTCGCCATTTGCAAATGCGGCTTGCACAAACCCCTTGGTTTTTGTGAACCATTCAGCGCTCCATTTGTTCTGACCAGTGTGACCGGTATACATCCAAGCACGGTCACTCATCTTGACTTTCAGAGCTACTGGACACACAACAATTATATATGTAATTCACCATGTATATATTCATCAGTTGATCTACTTTGTCAATTTTATTATGTCCATGCAACCTACACTCTAATAGGTAATGATAGGTCCTAATCCCACCTGTGTATGTGTAGATTGGGTTCATTTTCCCATGCTATGCTCCGGATCCGACGCAAAATTTTGGCAGCACCTCCCCGCTGTTCTCCTGATACACGTCTCTGCAATAAACAGAGAGGATGTGTACCCGGAGAACAACAGGGGAGGCACTGACGAAATTTATGCGTCGGATCCGGAGCAAAGCATATGGGAAAACGAACCCAATCTACACATACTCGGGCTGTCCGTGGATAGCGTTGGACAACTCGAAAGAATCAAGGTTATAAATATGCAAATGCATGCATATTTATAACTATGATGCTTTCGAACGGGAGACGCATATTGGTTACGCATACTGATGATTCAAGACACATATATAGCTAGCTACCAAATTTCATGTCATTTGTGCAAATAATTAATGGGGGAGAAGGACATGTCATTTGTGCTCACCCACGAATGAAGGGGCAGAGCTCGTCAAACGCACGGCGCGGTCGTCGAACACCAAACCTCGCAGCGATGAAACAACTACACATTTAAATCTACCCGATCAACACAATTATATATGATGTTTTTCATAACAAAATCGAAAAATATATGACCTAACTAATAATTCACAAATATATAACCCCGTCGGCCTCTGGAAGGCCAAAGAGCACCTTTTCGGGAGGTTTAGGGGGTCGGGGTGTCATGTCGATGTCGGGGTGCTGTTTCGGGGTTAGGGTGTTGTGTCAGGGTCGGGGTCGGGGTGTCGGGGTCAGGGTGTCGGGGTCAGGTGTCGGGGTGTGGTGTCGGGGTCGGGGTGTCGGGGTCAGTGGTCGGGGTGTTTCCTTCTATCCTTCTTCTTCTTTCCTTCTCTTCTTCTTCTTTTTTCTTCTTCTTTCCTTTCTTCTTCTTCTTCTATCCTTCTTCTTCTTTCCTTTCTTCTTCTTCTTCTTCTTCTTCTTCTTTCCTTTCTTCTTCTTTCCTTTCTTCTTCTTCTTCTTCTTCTTTCATCTTTTTTCTACTTCTTTTACTTCTTTTCTTTTCTTCTATTCTTCTTCTTCTACT
>NC_041386.1:646729120-646729585 GCF_002162155.2 Triticum dicoccoides
TGTCGGGGTCGGGGTGTCGGGGTCAGGGTGTCAGGGTCAGTTGTCGGGGTGTGGTGTCGGGGTCGGGGTGTCAGGGTCAGTGGTCGGGGTGTTTCCTTCTATCCTTCTTCTTCTTTCCTTCTCTTCTTCTTCTTTTTTCTTCTTCTTTCCTTTCTTCTTCTTCTTCTTCTATCCTTCTTCTTCTTTCCTTTCTTCTTCTTCTTCTTCTTTCCTTTCTTCTTCTTCTTCTTTTTTCATCTTTTTTCTACTTCTTTTACTTCTTTTCTTTTCTTCTATTCTTCTTCTTCTACTTCTTCTACTTCTTTTCTTCTTCTTCTTTTTCATCTTTTTTCTACTTCTTTTCTTTTCTTCTTTTTCTTCTTTTTTCCACTTCTTCTTCTTTTCTTCTACATATTCTTTTTTCTAACACTAACACTAAATTTTCTTCTTTTCTGACACTAAATCTAATACTAACACTAACACTAA
>NC_041386.1:646730217-646757518 GCF_002162155.2 Triticum dicoccoides
ACGGGCGGGGAGGGGGCTCGGCCGTTAGTTAGGTTAGTTAGGGTAGCCTTTGTCGTCCGCCCTCCTTTGCCATCCGCTTTTCTTCATATTTGCCATCTGCGGCGGACGGCAAAGCGGGGGGACGTTAAGTATTTTTTAACCAGCTCCTCAGTGGGCCCCCCTCCCTCTTTGCCGTCTGCTAGCGGACAGCAAAGATTCTTTGCCGTCAGTTAGCGGACGGCAAAGAGCTGGCTGATGGCAAAGGCTTTCTTTGCCATCAGCCAGTTCTTTGCCGTCTGCTTTCGGGTAGCTGATGGCAAAGAGCTTCTTTGTCGTCCGCTAGCTGACGGCAAAGAGCTGGCAAATGGCAAAGTAGCTGATTCCAGTAGTGAAGGGAGTTAACCACTGTAGGATGTACCGATGCTGAGAAGGTGCGTTTTGCCGCACATCAGTTGGATGGTCCAGCAGCCTCACGGTGGGAGAATTACACTGTCACCTACCCTATAGCCACTGTTGCATGGGACCAGTTTCAGCAAGCTTTCCGTACAGCCCATGTCTCAACTGGAGCTATGAGTATAAAGAAGCGTGAGTTTCACAACTTACACCAGGGGAACCGTACTATGGCTCAGTACGTGGATGAGTTTAGCAAGTTATCTCGCTATGCCCCTGACGATGTGGCCACAGATGCCATGAAGCAGGAGAAGTTTATGGAAGGGCTGAATGATGAGATGAGCATGAATTTGATGGTGGCAACATTCAACAACTACCAGGATTGGTAGATAAGGCTCTTGTGATTGAAGGGAAGCAGCAACAGATTGAGAGCCGTAAGAGGAAGTATGGACAAGGAAGGTATAATTCAGGAGCTCAGCAGAAGCCTCGCCTAACCCCAAACTCGGGAGGACTTGTTCATAACCATGGAGGCCACACCCACAATGGAGAAAGTACCCATAATCATACTGGCCCAAGGAATGGGAATGGGAATGGAGCAAGCAACAATCAGAACCGCCCCAATCCAGCCACACCCGCCAAGAGAGACCTAAGACACGTTACTTGTTTCAAGTGCGGGAAGACTGGACACTATGCCATGGAGTGCCCTAAAGCGAAGAATGGAAACAGTAATGGGAGCGCTGGGAAGAAGCCCAATCCGTTCAACAAAGGACAAGTGAACCATGTTAACGTGGAGGAGGTTGAAGAGTAGCCAGACGCGGTTATTGGTAAGTGTTTGGTTAAGTCTTTTACTGCCCTTGGTTCTTTTTGATACTAGTGCATCGCATTCATACATATCAAGGGGATTCGTGGATAAGTTTAAACTACCAACCCAAACCCTTAGGACCCCTCTATTAGTAAGTTCACCTGGAGCAGAGTATATGGCTAGTCGATGGTGCAACCAGATACCCTTAACCATTGGTAGCCATGTTTTTCCGCCAGACCTAATAATTTTGGAGTCACAAGGTTGGATGTGATATTAGGAATGGACTGGATGCCAAAGTATGGAGGAAGCATTGATTGTGCTAGTAAGTCGATTTATCTCACCACCCCTGAGGGAAAAGGGATTAAGTATGTATCTAGGCATGCGCCTAGGAGGAGCCAAGTAAATACCCTCACGGGAGTTGTTCAGGAGAAAGTGCCTGTAGTGAAGGATTACCCAGACGTTTTTCCAGAGGAGTTACCAGGCATGCCACCGGATCAAGACATCGAGTTTTTGATAGAGCTATTGCCAGGTACAGGGCCAATATCAAAGAGACCCTACCGGATGCCCGCAAACGATCTGGAGGAGATTAAGAAGCAGATCAAAGAGTTATTGGAGAAAGGTTACATTCGACGGAGTTCATCACCATGGGGAGCCCCAGTGCTTTTGGTTGAGAAGAAGGATAAGTCTCTAAGAATGGTTGTTGATTATCGTGCATTAAATGAGGTGACGATCAAGAACAAATACCCACTGCCGATGATCAATGATTTGTTTGACCAGTTCCAAGGAGCTAAGGTGTTTTCAAAGATTGATCTACGATCAGGATATCACCAGCTGAAGATCCGGGAGAAGGATATACCTAAAACCGCATTTACCACAAGATACAGGTAATATGAGTATACGGTCATGTCATTTGGACTGACTAATGCCCCTGCCTATTTCATGAGCATGATGAACAAGGTGTTCATGGAATATTTGGATAAGTTTGTTGTGGTGTTCATTGATGATATAATGGTATACTCGAAGAATGAGGAGGAGCACAAGGAGCATTTGCGTTTAGTTCTCGAGAAACTCAGGGAACACCAGTTGTATGCCAAGTTCAGCAAATGTGAGTTTTGGTTGAAGGAAGTCGGATTCCTTGGACATGTTATATCAGGAGAAGGTGTAGCAGTAGATCCCACCAAGGTTCAGTCAGTCACTGAATGGTTGGCACCCACTTCAGTTAGCGAGATCCACAATTTTCTTGGACTCGCAGGATACTATCAGAGATTCATCCAATTTTTTCCAAGATTGCGAAGCCAATGACGGAGTTATTGAAGAAGGATACCAAATTTAAATGGACGGAAGAATGTGAGGCGACTTTTTAGGAGTTAATGAAACGTTTGACTATAGCCCAGTGATGATTCTGCCGGATATACGTAAGGAGTTTCAAGTGTATTGCGATGCCTCTCGCCTAGGACTTGGAAGTGTGCTTATGCAGGACGGAAGAGTTGTTTCGTATGCCTCACGACAACTGAAACCACATGAGTTAAATTATGCCACGCATGATTTGGAGTTGGCTGCCGTAGTGCATGCGTTGGAGACTTGGAGACATTACCTTATTGGAAACCGTTGTGATGTGTACACGGATCATAAGAGTTTGAAGTACATTTTCACATAGAAGGAGCTAAACCTTAGGCAGAGGAGATGGTTGGAGCTAATAAAGGATTATGACATGAAACTTCCCTATCATCCAGGCAAGGCCAATGTCGTAGTCGACGCTTTGGGCTGGAAGAGTTATGCTAACATCCTCGTAAGCATAGGATTGCCAAAAGAGTTAGCAGAGGATCTCAAGGAACTTCTATTGGAGATTGTTCCTAGAGGTTTTGTTGCAACAATGGAAGTTCAGTCGACATTGTTAGGAAAGATTCGAGAAGCTCAGAAAGATGACAAAGAGATTGCTGGGATAAAGGAGAGAATGGGCAAAGGAAAGGCCAAAGGTGTTCGTGAAGATGAGCACGACACATTATGGTTTGAGGACCGTGTTTATGTGCCCAATAACATAGAGATCAGGAAGTTAATACTTCAGGAGGCTCATGACTCACCATACTCGATACACCCCGGAAACACCAAGATGTATTTAGATTTGAAGGAACGTTCCTGGTGGACTGGAATGAAGAAGGATACTGCCGAGTATGTAGCTGTATGTGATGTATGTCAGAGAGTGAAGGCTGAGCATCAAAAGCCCGCGGGATTGTTACAGCCTATGCCGATACCCGAATGGAAGTGGGATAAACTTGGCATGGATTTCATCACCGGATTGCCTAGGACCAAATCAGGACATGATTCTATATGGGTAGTAGTAGATTGCTTGACCAAAGTGGCTCACTTTATCCCAGTGAAAACCACCTATACAAGTGCGAAGTTGGCCAAGATATACATGACCAGGATCGTATGTCTGCATGGAGTTCCGAGAACCATCGTATCAAATAGGGGAACACAATTTACATCAAAGTTTTGGCATCAACTGCACCAGACTTTGGGAACGAGGTTGGAGTTCAGTACAGCATTCCACCCGCAGACAGATGGACAGACCGAGAGAGTCAACCAGATTCTAGAGGATATGTTGAGGGCGTGTGCCCTAGATTATGGATCTAGTTGGGATGAAAATTTACCCTACGCAGAGTTCTCATACAACAATAGCTATCAAGCCAGTTTGAAGATGACACCGTTCGAAGCCCTTTATGGACGAAGGTGCAGAACACCATTGATGTGGGATGAAGTTGGAGACCGACAGTTGTTTGGACCAGATCTGATCAAGGAATCAGAAGATAAGGTTAAATTGATTAGAGATAGACTGAAGGTAGCTCAGTCCAGGCAGAAAAGTTATGCAGATTCGAAATGCAAGGAAGTAACCTATGAAATTGGAGATAGAGCATATCTGCGAGTGTCACCTCTACGAGGAGTGAAACGTTTTGGAGTTAAGGGGAAAATTAGCCCCGAGATTTGTAGGCATGTACCAAATTTTGGAACATATGGGAGGAGTTGCCTACAAGTTGGAGATACCTGAAGGACTGTCAGGAGTTCATGATGTGTTTCATGTTTAACAATTGAAGAAGTGTCACACTGAGATGGCCGATATACTGCTAAGAGATATGATGCCCTTGGAGGCGATTCAGTTGGACAGTGATTTGACCTATGAGGAGAAGCCAGTCAGGATTCTTGAATTTGCCAGCCGAGTCACCCGCAGCAAGGTTATCAAGTTTTGCAAAGTTCAGTGGAGCCACCATACCGAGGATGAAGCCACCTGGGAACAAGAGGATGATCTTCGCAAAGACCACCCACACCTATTTTCTAGCCAACCCGAATCTCGAGGGCGAGATTCATCTTAAGGGGGTAGGTTTGTAACATCCCAAATTTCCAATTTGGAATGTTATACATAGATCATTCCTGCATATCATATTTTGCTGCATTTCGTTGCGCGGTCCTCGAAATTCTAAGCAACTCAAGGACCCTCGGAGAGAGTTAGGATTTCACTGTTTTCATATTTGAATTCTATCAAATATTGAAATGAGGATTTTTGGTTTTAATTATTTTTCTCTCCGAAAATATTTCATATTAAAATATATGAGAGGAGATAATATGACTTCTCCAAAATAAATGAAATATTGGAGGAAAAATATTAAAATCAAATATTTGAATTTATTCGGAGTTTATTGCTATTTTATTTGAATTAGAAAGCACGTTTTTCAAAATTGCATTTTAGGGCCAAGAAAATGTTCATCTTGTTCTAAATATTTTATTTAGACGGTGAAATTTTTTTTAGAATAGATCAGTTTTATTTTTTTCCGGTTTAGTTTATTTAGCGAACGTTCGTCCGTACATTCGTTCTAACGAACGGTATTCATTCGTTAGTCGCAGACAGCGAACGTTCGTTCGTTAGCCTGTTTGTCATTTTTTCTTTTTCTCGGATTTTCCGCGATTATTTTCGATTGCGATTTCTGATCCAATTTTCGTTTTAGTTTATCTTTTCGCTCGTTTATCGGAATCAGGCGATTCAAGCGCCTAGATCTTCATCTTGAAACCCTCTTTGTGTTTAATCAACTTGAACAAGATTTTGGTACTGTAAAATTTGACTTTAGTACAAATTAGTAAATGGATCTTGTTTCTCTCGCAGTTTGAGTTTCGTTGCTCCGTTTGATTTGACTCTTTTTGCAAACGGGAGTTCTTAAGTTGAACTTCTTGGTTAGATCTTCTTACTTGAGATTTACCTGTGCTTCTTTGCTTGAGTGCTTATGTATGCTATTGTTTGTTTGCGATAGAACACCCGGAGTGTGAAGCGTGCTACTATGAGTCTCTAGGTTTTGCGGATCATCAGCAAGGCAAGTAACACTTTGATCATACCCTTTATCACCCAGTTTTTATGCATTAGTTTCAACCCTCAAACATTGCATGGTTAGGATTTGATAACATGTGGGATTGGGAAGTAGTTGATGAGGTAGAACCTATTGCCCTGTTATTATCAAACCCTTGGGAGTTACTTCTACGTATTGCTTATATTGCTATGCTATGCTCGTAGACGTGGATTGGATTTGAGTGAAACCATGATAGATGTGAGATTGTTAATTAATTGTTCAACTTAAGGTGGCAACTTAAATACACATCTGGGTGGATTGCTTGTCGGGCACCTGGAGAATCCAGTGTTGTCCTAGGATATCCCGAAGTACCCGTGTGATAATCCTACAGTCCGCCACCCAGGCTCAAAGGGGACTAAGATATTTCATGCTAGAAACTTCTGTGTGCAGCCACAAGCTATTATGGGCTCTAGCATAGTTGAGTAAGTTGCGTGAAGCTCTTGAAGATATAGACTAGCAGGTAGTGGGTTGTAGGTGGTATAGTCTATCCGGAGTAGAGAGTTAATGCTTCTGAAAGACTGTGTCTCGGTCATTCATTTCTCAAACATCATGTAGTGAGAGAAATCCAACGGAGGAGATCGAGTCTTGTGGGGAAAAGTGCACAAACCTCTGCAGTGTGTATAAACTAATCATGGTTAGTCGTGTCCCCGGTCATGGACAAATCTTGAGTATCTAGTACTTGGATTATCATATGTATCTCATCACTCTAAAATTAATATTGTTGGGTTGATAATTACTTTTAACTGGGATTGACTTGGAGGAACCTTCTCAATGATGTTTCAACTACCATGATAGTTAAATAAAATTCTATTCCTTTGTTATAGGGAAAAATTGGCTTTTCGCAAAAACTATAACCATAGAGCTTTCCACCAGCCAAATATGCATATAGTGATAGCATTATTCTATTCTTTCTCTACTGTGTTACTTTGCCAGCATATTCCATGTGCTGACCCGTTTCGGGCTGCAACGTATTATGTTGCAGAGTTTTCAGACGAGGAGTAAGGTTCGTTAGGTCGTTGCCGTGCAGCTCAGCTATGCCGTTGGAGTTGATGGACTCACTTTATCTTCCAAGCCTTCCGTTGTTATCGTATTAGATGGCCTTAAGCCATATTTATTGTAATAAGTTCTCTTTTGAGACATTTGATGTAACAAGTGTGTGATTGCTACTCTGTTATGAATCCTTTGAGTACTGTGTGTGTCAGCATTACCGATCCAGGGATGACACTGAAGCACAGAGGCTTGACCGTTTGAGGTCGGGTCGCTACAATGTGTTTTGATGTACCGAAGGTAGTTCAGAGTCCCGGATATGATCACGGACATGACGAGGAGTCTCGAAATGGTGGAGACATAAAGATCGATATATAGTACGGCTATATTCGGGCATCGGAAGTGTTCCGGGTGATTTCGGAGAAAACCAAAGTGCCGGAGGGGTAACCGGAACCCCCCGGGGAAGTATTGGGCCTTAGTGGGCCTTAGGGGAGAGAGAGGGCAGCAGCCCAGGAGGTGGCGCCCCCCCATGGGGAATCCGAATAGGACCAGGGGAGGGGGCACGGCCTGATACGTCTCCAACGTATCTATAATTTTTGATTGTTCCATGCTATTATATTATCAATCTTGGATGTTTTATATGCATTTATATGCTATTTTATATGATTTTTGGGACTAACCTATTTACCTAGAGCCCAGTGCCAGTTTTTTCCTTGTTTTTGAGTTTCGCAGAAAAGGAAAACCAAACAGAGTCCAATTGACCTGAAACTTCGCGGAACTTATTTTTGGACCAGAAGAAGGACATCGAGTAAAACAGTTGGGCCAGAAGAGTCCTGGGCTGCCCACGAGGGTGGGGGCGCGCCCACCCCCCTAGGCACGCCTCCCTACCTCGTGGATAGCCCGGAGACCCCCCTGACTTGTTCTTGGCGCCAAAACCTCTTATATATATACTGAAACTTCCAGAAAGAAACCTAGATCGGGAGTTCCACCGCCAGAAGCATCTGTAGCCACCGAAAACCAATCTAGACCCGTTCCGGCACCCTGCCGGAGGGCTGAATCCCTCTCCGGTGGCCATCTTCATCATCCTGGCGCTCTCCATGACGAGGTGGGAGTAGTTCACCCTCGGGGCTGAGGGTATGTACAAGTAGCTGTGTGTTTGATCTCTCTCTCGTGTTCTTGATTCAGCATGATCTTGATGTATCGCGAGCTTTGCTATTATAGTTGGATATTATGATGTTTCTCCCCCTCTACTCTCTTGTAATGGATTGAGTTTTCCCTTTGAAGTGATCTTATAGGATTAAGTCTTTAAGGATTTGAGAACATTTGATGTATGTCTTGCATGTGCTTATCTGTGGTGACAATGGGATATCACGTCATTCACTTGATGTATGTTTTCGTGATCAACTTGCGAGTTCCGTGACCTAGTGAACTTATGCATAGGGGTTGGCACACGTTTTCGTCTTGACTCTCTGGTAGAAACTTTGGGGCACTCTTTGAAGTTGTTTGTGTTGGTTGAATAGATGAATCTGAGATTGTGTGATGCATATTGTATAATCATACCCATGGATACTTGAGGTGACATTGGAGTATCTAGGTGACATTAGGGTTTTGGTTGATTTGTTTCTTAAGGTGTTATTCTAGTACGAACTCTAGGATAGATTGAACGGAAAGAATAGCTTCGTGTTATTTTACTACGGACTCTTGAATAGATCGATCAGAAAGGATAACTTTGAGGTGGTTTCATACCCTACCATAATCTCTTCGTTTGTTCTCCGCTATTAGTGACTTTGGAGTGACTCTTTGTTGCATGTTGAGGGATAGTTATATGATCCAATTATGTTATTATTGTTGAGAGAACTTGCACTAGTGAAAGTATGAAACCTAGGCCTTGTTTCAACACATTGCAATACCGTTTATGCTCACTTTTACCACTTGCTACCTTGCTGTTTTTATATTTTTAGATTACAAAAACCTATATCTACCATCCATATTGCACTTGTATCACCATCTCTTCGCCGAACTAGTTCACCTATACAATTTACCCTTGTATTTGGTGTGTTGGGGACACAAGATACTCTTTGTTATTTGGTTGCAGGGTTGTTTGAGAGAGACCATCTTCATCCTACGCCTCCCACGGATTGATAAGCCTTAGGTTATCCACTTGAGGGAAATTTTCTACTGTCCTACAAACCTCTGCACTTGGAGGCCCAATAACGTCTACAAGAAGAAGGTTGTGTAGTAGACATCAAGATCTTTTCTGGTGCCGTTGTCGGGGAGGTTAGTGCTTGAAGGTATATCTTTAGATCTTGCAATCAAATCTTTTTGTTTCTTGTTTTATCACTAGTTTAGTCTATAAAAGAAAATTACAAAAAAATGGAATTAAGTTTGCCTCATATGCTTCATCTTTTTAATGTCTTTCGTGAAAATAAGGATTCCGATAATTGTGTCAAAGTGTTAGAAGAAGAATGTATTAAAATGTTGGGCACTAAATATTTGGATGATGAGCATGATTGCAATGTTGTTAGTATGAGTTCTTTGAATATCCATGATGCTAATGATATGCAAAGCCACAAGCTTGGGGATGCTATGTTTGATGAAGATGATATTTTTTGTCCCCCAAGTTTTGATGAGCAAATTTATTTTGATGATAGCATGACTCCTATTTATGATGATTATATTAATGAAAGTGGGTTTGGAAGAGTCTCAACTTTAGGAAGTAATGATCCCACTATTTTGGAGGGTGTTGAATCCTTTTGTGATCATTATGAAAGTGGGTTTGGAGAGGTCATGACTTTAGTTAATGTTAATCCCACTATTTTGGAAGAGTGTCAACTTTGCATACATGTTGATCGTGTTAATAATATGTTTTGTGATAGCTATATTGTTGAATTTTCTTATGATCATACATGTAATTATTATGAGGGAGGAACATATGCTTGTAGGAATTGCAATAATATCAAGTTTCATCTCTATGTGTTGAAAATCTTGAAGATTTGCTTGTTTTACCTCCCTATGCAAGTTGATTATTGTTCCCACAAGTCGTTTGCTCACAAAATCCCTATGCATAGGAAGTGGGTTAGACTTAAATGTGCTAGTCATATTCTTCATGATGCTCTCTTTATGTTTCAATTTTATCTTTTATGTGAGCATCATTGAAATCATCATGCCTAGCTAGGGGCGTTAAACGATAGCGCTTGTTGGGAGGCAACCAATTTTATTTTTATTCCTTGATTTTTGTTCCTGTTTAGTAATAAATAATTTATCTAGCCTTTGTTTAGATGTGGTTTTATGTTTTAATTAGTGTTTGTGCCAAGTAGAACCTTTGGGAAGACTTGGGTGAAGTCTTTGTGATCTTGATGTAAAAACAAAACTTTAGCGCTCACGAGATTAGCTACCATTTTTACTGGAGAGTGCTATTAAGTTGATTATTTTTGCAGATGATTAATAGACAATTCCTCACGTCCACAAATTTATTTCAGAATTTTATGAGTTCCAGAAGTATACGTTTGATACAGATTACTACAGACTGTTCTGTTTTTCACAGATTCTGTTTTCTATGTGTTGTTTGCTTATTTTGATGAATCTATGAGTAGTATCGGAGGGTATGAACCATAGAGAAGTTGGAATACAGTATATATTACAACAATAATAATTTAGAATGAGTTCACAGCAGTACCTAAGTGGTGATTTATTTTCTTATACTAACGGAGCTTACGAGTTTTCTGTTAAGTTTTGTGTTGTGAAGTTTTCAAGTTTTGGGTAAAGATTCGATGGACTATGGAATAAGGAGTGGCAAGAGCCTAAGCTTGGGGATGCCCAAGGAACCCCAAGGTAATATTCAAGGAAAACCAAGAGCCTAAGCTTGGGGATGCCCCGGATGGCATCCCCTCTTTTGTCTTCGTTCATCGGTAACTTTAGTTGGAGCTATATTTTTATTCACCACATGATATGTGTTTTGCTTGGAGCGTCATTTTATTTTATTTTGTTTTGCTTGCTGTTTGAATAAAATACCAAGATATGAAATTCTTAAATGTTAGAGAGTCTTCACATAGTTACATAATTATTTGACTACTCATTGATCTTCACTTATATCTTTTGGAGTAGTTTGTCATTTGCTCTAGTGCTTCACTTATATCCTTTTAGAGCACGGCGGTGGTTTTATTTTGAAGAAATAGATGATCTCTCATGCTTCACTTATATTATTTTGAGAGTCCTAAACAGCATGGTAATTTGCTTTGGTTATGAAACTAGTACTAATATGATGGGCATCCAAGAGGGATATAATAAAAAATTCCATATAGAGTGCATTGAATACTATGAGAAGTTTGATACTTGATGATTGTTTTGAGATATGAAGATGGTGATATTAGAGTCATGCTAGTTGAGTAATTGTGAATTTGGGAAATACTTGTGTTAAGGTTTGCAAGTCCCGTAGCATGCACGTATGGTAACCGTTGTGTGACAAATTTGAAGCATGAGGTGTTTCTTTGATTGCATTCCTTATGAGTGGCGGTCGGGGACGAGCGATGGTATTTTCCTACCAATCTATCCCCCTAGGAGCATGCACATAGTGCTTGGTTTTTGATGACTTGTAGATTTCTGCAATAAGTATGTGAGTTCTTTATGACTAATGTTGAGTCCATGGATTATATGCACTCTCATCTTTCCATCATTGCTAGCCTCTTCGATACCGTGCATTGCCCTTTCTCACCTTGAGAGTTGGTGCAAACTTCGCCGGTGCATCCAACCACCGTGATATGATACGCTCTATCACACATAAACCTCCTTATATCTTCCTAAAAAAAGCCACCATACCTACCTATTATGGCATTTCCATAGCCATTCCGAGATATATTGCCATGCAACTTTCCACCGTTCCGTTCATCATGACACACATCATCATTGTGATATTGCCTTGCATGATCATGTAGTTGACATCATATTTGTGGCAAGGCCACCATGCATAATTTATCATACATGTCACTCTTGATTCATTGCCCATCCTGGTACACCGCCGGAGGCATTCATATAGAGTCATATTTTGTTCTAGTCTCGAGTTGTAATCTTTGAGTTGTAAATAAATAAAAGTGTTATGATCATCATTAATAGAGCATTGTCCCAAATAAAAAAAGAGAAAGGCCAAATAAAAAAGGCCCAAAAAAAGAAATAAAAAGGGGTAATGCTACTATCCTTTTTTCCCACACTTGTGCTTCAAAGTAGCACCATGATCTTTATGATAGAGAGTCTCTTATTTTGTCACTTTCATATACTAGTGGGAATTTTTCATTATAGAACTTGGCTTGCATATTCCAACAATAGGCTTCCTCAAATGCCCTAGGTCTTCATGAGCAAGCAAGTTGGATGCACACCCACTTAGTTTCTTTTGTTGAGCTTGCATACATTTATAGCTCTAGTGCATCCGTTGCATGGCAATCCCTACTCCTCGCATTGACATCAATTGATGGGCATGTCCATAGCCCGTTGATTAGCCGCGTCAATGTGAGACTTTTTCCTTTTTGTCTTCTCCACACAACCCCCATCATTATATTCTATTCCACACATATTGCTATGTCCATGGCTCACGCTCATGTATTGCGTGAAAGTTGAAAAAAGTTTGAGATTACTAAAGTATGAAACAATTGCTTGGCTTGTCATCGGGGTCGTGCATGATGAGAGCATTATTGTGTGACGAAAATGGAGCATGACCAAACTATATGATTTTGTAGGGTTGAACTTTCTTTGGCCATGTTATTTTGAGAAGACATGATTGCTTAGTTTGTATGCTTGAAGTATTATTTTTTATGTCAATATTAAACTTTTGTCTTGAATCTTATGGATCTGAATATTCTTGCCATAATAAAGAGAATTACATGGGTAAATATGTTAGGTAGCATTCCACATCAAAAATTCTGTTTTTATCATTTACCTACTCGAGGACGAGCAGGAATTAAGCTTGGGGATGCTTGATACATCTCCAACGTATCTATAATTTTTTATTGTTCCATGCTATTATATTATCAATCTTGGATGTTTTATATGCTATTTTATATGATTTTTGGGACTAAACTATCCTATATACTTAAGAAGCTCATCCCCACTATCTCAATTTTCTTGACATGCAAGCTATCCACATCACTATATATGCCCCACCCATCCCACCCCTATTTATCATCACATGGAGCTATCCACGTCACGGCATCCAGCCACATCACCAACTATCGCGTGCATGCATTCCGTTACTGAACACAAGCGGACCAACAAGTTGTTTGATTATTTATTTTTGCAACACAAGCATCTCTTTGGTCGTTTCCTCTTCCGTGTAACAGACGAGGCAGCCTAAGAGCCCGTATGCATCCTCTTATTCTCCTCCCCACCGCACTTCCTCTCTAGCGAATAGAACAACTCTTTAGAGCTCCACATCTCATCTTCCATGAGTTTTTTATATCTGTTGTTGTCGGACTCAACCTCCCACACGCGCGACCTCATCACCACTCAAAGAGGGGGCTCAATACCTGCTACTACCCCGCTCCTAGATGGCGCTGCCGCACGCGGACAGTGCCTCGATGGTGTCCCGTGGCTAGGGATCAAGCCCCGACAGGGGTGAGCTCTCCTCACTACTAACAGGGGGCTTGGTGCCTGCTACCATGCCCCTCCTATACGGCGCCGCCGCACTCCCATAGTACCTCGATGGTGTCGTGCGTCGGCTTTGCTCAGCCAGCTCCTCCGACCATCTACATCAGATTCGCCAGCCACGGCTCCCCTCCATACCCACGCACAAGCTGCGCTATCGCTACACCACCAAGAATCATGCTACTTCCTGTCATGAACTCTATAAGATCGACCTAGCTTTCGATGGGAGAAGACGAAGGGCCTTTTTGTAGTTGGGCTTTGCTTGTTGCACCAATATAATTAATTTAATTTCACATACATGAGTAACTCGAGCATATATATTGTAGGTATAAAATCTGCATGAAGGATTCATGGTTGGTGTCACTGCTCACCATGGCCAGAACAGAAGTCCCAGAACTAGGTGAAGATATCCTGTAAAAGGAGTAATAAATACCATGAATTTTCTCACCTTACCAAGATTAATTTTTCAACTAAGCAATGACTGATTTGGGATCCACCTCCATCGCTAATACCATGAATTTTCTCACCTTACCAAGATTAATTTTTCCTGCCTTTATTTTGATCTTTCATACTCAACTAAATTTCCTTATATTTCCTTTTGCTGGGAGCTAGAATGTTTAAGATTTCTAGAGATAGTTTTTCTTCTGCAAATGAAATTCCAATCATTGTTTTGGAGGAGGAATCTGCTTCTTTAATTGATTTGCTATCTCGGCACCTTTAGGACTGCTGAATTGTAGGGAGACGCTTATCAAATGGGTCGACGGAAGCTTTGAAGCTCGGGATCGAAACAAGCTGTGCGATTAGTTTTTATATATTATATGCATCTGATACCTCAGGTGGTGCTATTTCTGGTGCACTATTCAATTTTCGGTGGTGCCCTTTGTGATTGCCTTAATGCTATAAATATATGCCTAAAATCTTGACAACTCCCTCTGAATTTTTACCTCCATTATTTTCCTACTTAAGTCGCAGGTGACTGATATGTTGTCTCACCTACAAAATTCTTTCTTGCAGGCACCTTCTTTTCTCAACTTTCAACTACGATTTTCATTGTATCTCTAGATTGTGTTGTGCCATATTTTATAACTATATTCTATAAGGCACAAAATATTGTATGCCCAATCTCAGTATGCCATCTATTTTAGTTTTATATAGTTTGCACATAAATAATTTTGCAAGATTGGGCATAAATAATTTCACAATATGTATCTCAAAGTGGAAATTTGTACATAACCTTTCAGGACATCTCCATTTCAGATCCATGTTTTTGGAGCGTTTTATACATTAGTATTTGTGTAAAACATATGAGATTAGTATGCCACAACGCGATTGAAGAACTCACATTTTTCCATCTTTACAATCATACTTCTAGTAACATGTCCTTTTGTAGATTTCAGTCTTCAGATCATATATTGAGCAAACAAAATTATTCACTTTATGTATTATCATATATTCATGTGCGTAGGATTAAGAGTTCTCGTAGCAACGTGCGGGGCATCATCTAGTTAACCTAGAGCCCAGTGCCAGTTTCTGTTTTTTTCCTTGTTTTTGAGTTTCACAGAAAAGGAAAACCAAACAGAGTCCAATTGACCTGAAACTTCACAGAACTTATTTTTGGACCAGAAGAAGGACATGGAGTAAAAGAGTTGGGCCAAAAGAGTCCCGGGCTGCCCACGAGGGTGGGGGGCGCCCCCCCTAGGCGTGCCTCCCTACCTCGGAGATAGCCCGGAGACCCCCCTGACTTGTTCTCGACGCCAAAACCTCTTATATATATACTGAAACTTCCAAAAACATACCTAGATCGGGAGTTCCGCCGTCAGAAGTCTCCGTAGCCACCGAAAACCAATCTAGACCCGTTCCGGCACCCTGGCGGAGGGGGGAATCCCTCTCCGGTGGCCATCTTCATCATCCCGGCGCTCTCCATGACGAGGAGGGAGTAGTTCACCCTCGGGGCTGAGGGTATGTACCAGTAGCTATGTGTTTGATCTCTCTCTCTCTCTCTCTCGTGTTCTTGATTCGGCATGGTCTTGATGTATCGCGAGCTTTGCTATTATAGTTGGATCTTATGATGTTTATCCCCCTCTACTCTCTTGTAATGGATTGAATTTCCCTTTGAAGTTATCTTATCGGATTGAGTCTTTAAGGATTTGAGAACACTGATGTATGTCTTGCATGTGCTTATATGTGGTGACAATGGGATATCACGTGATTCACTTGATGTATGTTTTGGTGATCAACTTGCGAGTTCCGTGACCTCGTGAACTTATGCATAGAGGTTGGCACACGTTTTCGTCTTGACCCTCCGGTAGAAACTTTGGGGCACTCTTTGAAGTTCTTTGTGTTGGTTGAATAGATGAATCTGAGATTGTGTGATGCATATCGTATAATCATACCCATGGATACTTGAGGTGACATTGGAGTATCTAGGTGACATTAGGGTTTTGATTGATTTGTGTCTTAAGGTGTTATTCTAGTACGAACTCTAGGATAGATTGAACAGAAAGAATAACTTCGTGTTATTTTACTACAGACTCTTGAATAGATCGATCAGAAAGGATAACTTTGAGGTGGTTTCGTACCCTACCATAATCTCTTCGTTTGTTCTCCGCTATTAGTGACTTTGGAGTGACTCTTTGTTGCATGTTGAGGGATAGTTATATGATCCAATTATGTTATTATTGTTGAGAGAACTTGCACTAGTGAAAGTATGAACCCTAGGCCTTGTTTCAACACATTGCAATACCGTTTATGCTCACTTTTACCACTTGCTACCTTGCTGTTTTTATATTTTTAGATTACAAAAACCTATATCTACCATCCATATTGCACTTGTATCACCATCTCTTCGCGAACTAGTGCACCTATACAATTTACCCTTGTATTTGGTGTGTTGGGGACACAAGGGACTCTTTGTTATTTGGTTGCAGGGTTGTTTGAGAGAGACCATCTTCATCCTATGCCTCCCACGGATTGATAAACCTTAGGTCATCCACTTGAGGGAAATTTGCTACTGTCCTAAAAACCTCTGCACTTGGAGGCCCAACAACGTCTACAAGAAGAAGGTTGTGTAGTAGACATCACCGCCCCTCTTTCCCTCTCCCTCTCCCTCTCTTTCCTTCCCCTTTCCTCCTTCCTAGTAGGACTAGGAAAGGATGAATCCTACTCCTACTAGGAGGAGGATTCCTCCTCTCCTTAGGCGCCACTAGGGTCGGCCGACCTCCCCCCTTGCTCCTTTATATACGGGGGCAGGGGCACACTAGAACACACAAGTTGATTGTTCCAAGCCGTGTGCGGTGCCCCCCTCCACCATAATCCACCTCGGTCATATCATAGCGGTGCTTAGGCGAAGCCCTATTCCGGTAGCAACATCATCACCGTCATCACGCCGTCGTGCTGGCGAAGCTCTCCCTCGAAGCTCTACTGGACCGTGAGTTCCCAGGACGTCACCGAGCCGAACGTGTGCAGATCACGGAGGTGTCGTACCTTCGGTGCTGAGATTGGTCGATCGTGAAGACATATGACTACATCAAATGCATTGTCATAACGCTTCCCCTTACGGTCTACAAGGGTACGTAGATGATACTCTCCCCTCTCGTTGCTATGCATCACCATGATCTTGCGTGTGCGTAGGATTTTTTTTGAAATTACCGCGTTCCCCAACAGTGGCATCCGAGCCAGGTTTATGCGTAGATGTTATATGCACAAGTAGAACACAAAGGAGTTGTGGGCATGGGTATATACATATTGCTTGTTGTCACTAGTTGATTCTTGATTCAGCGGTATTGTTGGATGAAGCGGCCTAGACCGACATTACGCGTACTCTTACATGAGACTGGTTCTACCAACGTGCTTCGCACACAGGTGGTTGGTGGGTGACAGTTTCTCCAACTTTAGTTGAATCGGATTCAATGAACATGGTTCTTTCTGAAGATCAAAAAGCAATCACTATACCGCGTTGTGGTTTTTTATGCATAGGTAAGAACGGTTCTTGCTCAGCTCATAGCATCCACGTAAAACTTGCAACAACAAAGTAGAGGACGTCTAACTTATTTTTGTAAGGCATGTTGTGATGTGATATGGTCAAGACATGATGCTAAATTTTATTGTATGAGATGATCATGTTTTGTAACACAGTTATCGGCAACTAGCAGGAGCCATATGGTTGTCGCTTTATTGTACGAAATGCAATCACCATGTAATTGCTTTACTTTATCACTAAGCAATAGCGATAGTCGTAGAAGCAATAGTTGGCGAGACTACAACGATGCTTCGATGGAGATCAAGGTGTCAAGCCGGTGACGATGGTGATCATGATGGTGCTTTGGAGATCGAGATCAAAGGCACAAGATGATGATGGCCATATCATATCACTTATATTGATTGCATGTGATGTTTATTCTTCATGCATCTTATTTTGCTTAGTTCGGCGGTAGCATTTTAAGATGATCTCTCACTAAATTTCAAGGTATAAGTATTCTCCCTGAGTATGCACCGTTGCTACAGTTCGTCGTGCCGAGACACCACGTGATGATCGGGTGTGATAAGCTCTACGTTCACATACAATGGGTGCAAGCCAGTTTTGCACATGCGGAATACTAGAGTTAAACTTGACGAGCCTAGCATATGCGGATATGGCCTCGGAACACTGGAGATCAAAAGGTCGAGCGTGAATCATATAGTAGATATGATCAACATAGTTATGTTCACCATTGAAAACTACTCCATCCCACGTGATGATCGGACATGGTTTAGTTGATATGGATCACGCGATCACTTAGATGATTAGAGAGATGTCTATCTTAGTGGGAGTTCTTAAGTAATTTGATTAATTGAACTTTAATTTATCATGAACTTAGTACCTGATAGTATTTTGCATGTCTATGTTGTTGTAGATAGATGGCCCGTGTTGTTGTTCCGTTGAATTTTAATGTGTTCCTAGAGAAAGCTAAGTTGAAAGATGGTGGTAGCAACTAAACGGATTGGGTCCATAACTTGAGGATTATCCTCATTGCTGCATAGAAGAATTACATCCTAGAAGCACCGCTAGGTGACAAACCCGCTGCAGGAGCAACGATAGGTGTTCTGAACACCTGGCAGAGCAAAGCTGATGACTACTCGATAGTTCAGTGTGCCATGCTTTACGGCTTAGAACAGGGACTTCAACGACGTTTTGAATGTCATGGAGCATATGAGATGTTCCATGAGTTGAAGTTAATATTTCAAGCAAATGCCCGGGTTGAGATATATGAAGTCTCCAATAAGTTCTATAGCTGCAAGATGGAGGAGAATAGTTCTGTCAGTGAACATATACTTAAAATGTTTGGGTACCACAACCACTTGACTCAACTGGGAGTTAATCTTCCCGATGATAGTGTCATTGACAGAGTTCTTCAATCACTGCCACCAAGCTACAAGAGCTTCATGATGAACTATAATATGCAAGGGATGGATAAGACGATTCCTGAGCTCTTCGCAATGCTAAAGGCTGCGGAGGTAGAAATCAAGAAGGAGCATCAAGTGTTGATGGTCAACAAGACCACTAGTTTCAAGAAAAAGGGTAAAAGGAAGAAGGGAAACTTCAAGAAGAACAGCAAGCCAGTTGCTGCTCAAGTGAAGAAACCCAAGTATGGACCTAAGCCTGAGACTGAGTGCTTCTACTGCAAAGGAACTGGTCACTAGAAGCGGAACTGCTCCAAGTATTTGGCGGAGAAGAAGGATGGCAAAGTGAAGGGTGTATTTGATATACATGTTATTGATGTGTACCTTACTCATGCTCGTAGTAGTGCCTGGGTATTTGATACTGGTTTAGTTGCTAACATTTGCAACTCGAAACATGGGCTACAGATTAAGCGAAGATTGGCTAAGAATGAGGTGACAATGCGTGTGGGAAATGGTTCCAAAGTCGATGTGATCGCCGTCGGCATGCTACCTCTACATCTACCTTCGGGATTAGTATTAGACCTAAATAATTGTTATTTGGTGCCAGCGTTGAGAATGAACATTATATCTGGATCTTGTTTGATGCGAGACGGTTATTCATTTAAATCAGAGAATAATGGTTGTTCTATCTTGAGTAATATCTTTTATGGTCATGCACCCCTGATGAGTGGTCTATTTTTACTAAATCTTGATAGTAGTGATACACATGTTCATAGTATTGAAGCCAAAAGATGCAGAGTTGATAATGATAGTGCAACTTATTTATGGCACTACCGTTTAGGTCATATTGGTGTAAAGCGCATGAAGAAACTCCATTCTGATGGACTTTTGGAATCACTTGGTACTTGTGAACCATGCCTCATGGGCAAGATGACTAAAACTCCGTTCTCCGGAACAATGGAGCGAGCAACAGAGTTATTGGAAATCATACATACTGATGTATGTGGTCCAATGAACATTGAAGCTCGTGGCGGATATCGTTATTTTCTCACCTTCACAGATGATTTGAGCAGATATGGGTATATCTACTTAATGAAACATAAGTCTGAAACATTTGAAAGGTTCAAAGAATTTCAGAGTGAAGTGGAAAATCATCATAACAAGAAAATCAAGTTTCTACGATCTGATCGTGGAGGCGAATATTTGAGTTATGAGTTTGGACTTCATTTGAAACAATGTGGAATAGTTTCGCAACTCATGCCACCTAGAACACCACAGCGTAATGGTGCGTCCGAACATCGTAATCGTACTTTACTAGATATGGTGTGATCTATGATGTCTCTCGCTGATTTACCGCTGTCATTTTGGGGTTATGCTTTAGAGACAACTGCATTCACGTTAAATAGGGCACCATCTAAATCCGTCGATACGACACCTTATGAACTGTGGTTTGGCAAGAAACCCAGGTTGTCGTTTCTTAAAGTTTGGGGCTGCGATGCTTATGTGAAAAAGCTTCAACCTGATAAGCTCGAACCCAAATCAGAGAAATGTGTCTTCATAGGATACCCAAAGGAAACTGTTGGGTACACCTTCTATCACAGATCCGAAGGCAAGATATTCGTTGCTAAGAATGGATCCTTTCTAGAGAAGGAGTTTCTCTCGAAAGAAGTGAGTGGGAGGAAAGTAGAACTTGACGAGGTAATTGTACCTTCTCCCTTATTGGAAAGTAGTTCATCACTGAAATCAGTTCCAGTTATTCCTACACCAGTAAGTGAGGAAGCTAATGATGATGATCTTGAAACTTCTGATCAAGTTACTACCGAACCTCGTAGGTCAACCAGAGTAAGACCCGCACCAGAATGGTACGGTAATCTTGTTCTGGAAGTCATGCTACTTGACCATGATGAACCTACGAACTATGAGGAAGTGATGATGAGCCTAGATTCCGCAAAATGGCTTGAGGCCATGAAATCTGAGATGGGATCCATGTATGAGAACAAAGTATGGACTTTGGTTGACCTGCCCGATGATTGGAAAGCCATAGAGAATAAATGGATCTTCAAGAAGAAGACTGACGCTGACGGTAATGTTACTGTCTACAAAGCTCGACTTGTTGCAAAAGGTTTTCGACAAGTTCAAGGTGTTGACTATGATGAGACCTTCTCACCTGTAGCGATGCTTAATTACGTCTGAATCATGTTAGCAATTGCCGCATTTTATGATTATGAAATTTGGCAAATGGATGTCAAAACTGCATTCCTTAATGGATGCCTTAAAGAAGAGTTGTATATGATGCAACCAAAAGGTTTTATCGATCCAAAAGGTGCTAACAAAGTGTGCAAGCTCCAGCGATCCATTTATGCACTGGTGCAAGCCTCTCAGAGTTGGAATATACGCTTTGATAGTGTGATCAAAGCATATGGTTTTATACAGACTTTTGGACAAGCCTGTATTTGCAAAAAAGTGAGTGGGAGCTCCGTAGCATTTCTGATATTATATGTAGATGACATATTGTTGATCGGAAATAATACTGAATTTCTGGATAGCATAGAAGGATACTTGAATAAGAATATTTCAATGAAAGACCCCGGTGAAGCTGCTTATATATTGGGCATCAAGATCTATAGAGATAGATCAAGACGCTTGATTGGACTTTCACAAAGCACATACCTTGATAAAGTTTTGAAGAAGTTCAAAATGGATCAGGCAAAGAAAAGGTTCTTGCCTGTATTACAAGGTGTGAAGTTGAGTCAGACTCAATGCCCGACCACTGCAGAAGATAGAGAGAAAATGAAAGGTGTTCCCTATGCTTCAGCCATAGGCTCTATCATTTATGCAATGCTGTGTGCCTTGCTATAAGTTTAGCAGGGAGGTACCGAAGTAATCCAGGAGTGGATCACTGGACATCGGTCAAGAACATCTTGAAATACCTGAAAAGGACTAAGGATATGTTTCTCGTATATGGAGGTGACAAAGAGCTCGTCGTAAATGATTACGTCGATGCAAGCTTTGACATTGACCCGGATGACTCTAACTCACAAACCGGATACGTGTTTTTATTAAATGGTGGAGCTGTCAGTTGGTGCAGTTCCAAGCAGACCATCGTGGCAGGATCAACGTGTGAAGCGGAATACATAGCTGCTTCGGAAGCAGCAAATGAATGAGTCTAGATGAAGGAGTTCATATCTGATCTAGGTGTCATACCTAGTGCATCGGGTCCAATGAAAATCTTTTGTGGCAATACCGGTGCAATTGCCTTCGCAAAGGAATCCAGATTTCACAAGAGAACCAAGCACATCAAGAGATGCTTCAATTCCATCCGCGATCAAGTCAAGGAGGGAGACGTAGAGATTTGCAAGATACATACGGATTTGAATGTTGCAGACTCGTTGACTAAGCCTCTCTCACGAGCAAAACATGATCAGCACCAAGACTCCATGGGTGTTAGAATCATTACAATGTAATCTAGATTATTGACTCTAGTGCAAGTGGGGGACTAAAGGAAATATTCCCTAGAGGCAATAATAAAGTTGTTATCTATATTTCCTTATATCATGATAAATGTTTATTATTCATGCTAGAATTGTATTAACCGGAAACTTAGTACATGTGTGAATACATAGACAAACAGAGTGTCACTAGTTTGCCTCTACTTTACTAGCTCGTTGAATCTATGATGGTTATGTTTCCTAACCATAGACATGAGTTGTCATTTGATTAATGGGATCACATCATTAGAGAATGATGTGATTGACTTGACCCATCTGTTAGCTTAGCACGATGATCGTTTAGTTTGTTGCTATTGCTTTCTCCATAACTATACATGTTCCTATGACTATGAGATCATGCAACTCCCGAATACCGGAGGAACACTTTGTGTGCTACCAAACATCTCAACGTAACTGGGTGATTATAAAGGTGCTCTACAGGTGTCTCCGATGGTGTTTGTTGAGTTGGCATGGATCAAGATTAGGATTTGTCACTCCGATTGTCAGAGAGGTATCTTTGGGCCCTCTCGGTAATGTACATCACAATAAGCCTTGCAAGCAATGTAACTAATGAGTTAGTTACGTGATGTAGCATTACGGAACGAGTAAAGAGACTTGTCGGTAACGAGATTGAACTAGGTATTGAGATACCAACGACCGAATCTCAGGCAAGTAACGTATTGATGACAAAGGGAACAACGTATGTTGTTATGCGGTTTGACCGATAAAGATCTTCGTAGAATATGTAGGAACCAATATGAGAATCTAGGTTCCGCTATTGGTTATTGACCAGAGATGAGTCTCGGTCATGTCTACATAGTTCCCGAACCCGTAGGGTCCGCACGCTTAACGTTCGATGACGATCGGTATTATGAGTTTATGTGTTTTGATGTACCGAAGGTAGTTTGGAGTCCCGGATATGATCACGGACATGACGAGGAGTCTCAAAATGATCGAGACATAAAGATCGATATATTGGACAGCTATATTCGGACACCGGAAGTGTTCCGGGTGATTTCAGAGAAAACTGAAGTCCCGAAGGGGTTACCGGAACCCCCCGGGGAAGTATTGGGCCTTAGTGGGCCTTAGGGGAGAGAGAGGGCAGCAGCCTAGGAGGTGGCGCCCCCCCCCCCAAGGGGAGTCCGAATAGGACTAGGGGAGGGGGCACGGCCCCTCTTTCCCTCTCCCTCTCCCTCTCTTTCCTTCCCCCTTCCTCCTTCCTAGTAGGACTAGGAAAGGATGAATCCTACTCCTACTAGGAGGAGGATTCCTCCTCTCCTTGGGTGCCACTAGGGCCGGCTGGCCTCCCCCTTGCTCCTTTATATACGGGGGCAGGGGGCAGCCTAGAACACACAAGTTGGTTGTTCCAAGCCGTGTGTGGTGCCCCCCTCCACCATAATCCACCTCGGTCATATCGTAGTGGTGCTTATGTGAAGCCTTGTTCTGGTAGCAACATCATCACCGTCATCACGCCGTCGTTCTGATGAAGCTATCCCTCGAAGCTCTACTGGATCGTGAGTTCGCGGGATGTCACCAAGCCGAACGTGTGCAGATCGCCGAGGTGCCATACCTTCAGTGCTGAGATCGGGTGATCGTGAAGATGTACAACTACATCAACCACGTTGTGATAACGCTTCCGCTTACAGTCTACGAGGGTACATAGACGATACTCTCCCCTCTCATTGCTATACATCACCATGATCTTGTGTGTGCGTAGGAATTTTTTTGAAATTACTGCGTCCCCAACAGCATCTACAACCACAATTCACAAAACGGGCCCCCATATATGCGACCGTGACCACAGACAGTGTCAGTCATCACTCAAATGCCCGCGTCCATAACCTTCTCCCTCATTAGAGAATCCTTAAATCCACTCATACAACGTTAAAAATAACACATACTGTTCACCTACATCAACACACATATCATAGGGGAGTTCATACATACTATTAGACTGTAAAAAATTGGCATGTTCTACTAGCTATGAAATATGGCTATGGAGGAAGTTCACTAATGACCGCCCTTGTCGTTGACGTCTTCACTATGGAAGTAGCAGTCGAAGATGCAATATGGGGCATGCTAGTTATGCTCACCACCTGAGTTGTCAGATACGTCACTGGCCTCCCCCTCCACCTCTTTGGCAGGTAACCCAACGAGGGAACGAACTGTCCGGGTTTCTCCATTGTGAGGGCATTCTCCATCCGTGCTTCGCCTGGATGCTGGCATGGAGGTTATCCTTGGCCTTGTCCTCTGCAGGATTATACGACGCGGCATGCGACTCGGTCTCCGTGGCGTGGCACAGCTTCTCCCGAACAAAACGGGCATGCCGCTCCTCGGCACATTCATGGTCATGCCGTCTGGCGGCATTGACCTCGGACTCAGACCCCGACATCATGGTGACTAGGCTCCATCGTAGGGGTTGCGCTGCTAGCCCGGGGTCGTCTGGTTGGACATGGCAGTACCTTCAACCGATGCTCGCCGCCTTTGGTTTCGCCGTGCTCACAAGCCTCGAGCCGCCGGCACCCGCCGGATCCAAGCCCAACCTGCGCTGACGCAATTGATTCCCAACGGAGAGACTCCGACGGTGGAGCTTGGGTTTCCTCCTGGGACCCAGCGAAAAGCTAGTCAGACAGCTAACTCCTCCTTGTCCACGTATGGGAAGAGGTCCCAGTCAATGGATCGAGAGTTGCTGGAGTTGGATCCACTGCCCAACATGCTGGAGAAGGCCAGGGATCGTCGGAGAGGAGACGGGGGCGGAGCAGACTTGAAGTGGAGTCGAGTGGCTAGGGTTAGGTCCGGAATGAAAATAGGGATGCATATTTGTAGGGTTGGGTGGGCCAGCGTGGGCTAGAACTGACGTCACTACAAGAAATCTGTTAATACGTGACGGATTTAGTCCGTCACAGATCAATGGAAAACTGTCATGGGTGCCCATCCTTGACGGATCCGAAATCCGTCATGTATATCGCGTCATAATTTGATATGGCACCTACCATGACGGCTCTTGGCCATCATGGATCTGCCCCAAGCCCGCCCAGGCCCAAACCATTGTGACGGAACAGTCCGTCATGGACTAACGCCATGTAGGATTTTCAGTTGACCAATTCGAATGATGTGGCAGCATACGTGGATACTATTTTTCATCACATGAACCGTCATGGATTTTGGCACAATTTAAAGGGCGATTTAAATTTGGCTGGGCCCATTTCCCTTGGACAAAATTTGACCCAGTACGTTGTTAGCATTATGCATTACCCAAATCCTACAAATTTTGGCCCAACAAAAAAGTATTTGCAAAGTGTAAAACATTACACAGTTTATGCTGTCATCTGCATGTATCTACAAAATAGCAGTTTACAAAATCAGCTATGAAATGATAACTTGTAACATAGATTGACAAATTACATCACAACACATATTGACACTATATATCACAACAGAGTTAGGAACCGGTATAGTCCATTTTACATCAATAGAGCACATAAACTACTATTATTCAAGCTCTTGCGGTCGGCGCCCTTGATGGCAACTATCATGTCATGGTGGATTATGATGGGCAGCACCAAGTAAATCGCTATCCAATCTTACCTAGTATATTTACAAGAATATTAGAAGTTTGTAATTATGAATAGATAGTAGAAATAAGAGAATTGCAACAAATATAAAAATGAATTACATGTTGTCCAAAATTCTTCAATCTTATAGTGCCTACAAATGAGAATAACATTGTATCTACTATAAAACAAGAGTGAACATGAGGTTGCTTAAAATAAATCCAAAGAAAAGTGTGTCAAATGACAAAGTAACAAAACACACATCACAGAACTCCAAGTACTATAGCAGCAGTAGTTGAGACCATATAAACCCGGCAACAATAATGAAATGAACTTAACCAGTATATATTTATACAAGGTGACAACAGTGGCAAACCACATAAGCTTGCACAAGAACTACAAATTTAGTGTGTGATAACAAATTTAGTGTGTGATAACAACAGATTAAGGACAGGAGAAGGTGCATGATAACAACTAGCTAAGGAGACCAGGCCAGCTAGTCCTCTGCACTGAATACGGGTAGTGTGTCACATTAATCCTATCAAATTTGATTAGAACAAAGTATATGCCTGATAAGAGTAGCAGTAATATACTTGCACCAATTGCATATTTGCATTTGATTTGACATGAATCAAAACCAGAAATCCAAAAGAAAAAACTTAATCATGAATGCATCCGCTGAAGGAATGTGTGTCGATTAACTTAACTAAAAAGGATAGATGGTGGCATCAACAACTTGGGTAAACATTTTATACACATGACCTGCAGGCAATATTTGACAAACAAATGTAAAATTCTTCACATGACCATCCAGTGTGTGAATACAAGCAAGCATCAAATGAAAAGGCACAATTTTCTAGATCTCCTTCATGTCTAGTATGGTCCAACTTGTGGGATCAAAAGAGATTGATTAATCAAATGAATATGCTCATATTTGTTTAAGTTGGCTGATGATTCTCCTAGCTCATTAACAGAACAGAGAGAGACCTTCAGTGGCGTAGGGGTCGGCCCTCCTCTCCTGCATGCCATTGCAGCTACTCCATGATATGGCCCTCTTCCCTTCCCTTGACACAGCCCAACCAGATGAGATGGCATCAAAGTTCCTGTACAACTGATAACAGAGGTTTTGCTTCAAACTATTGCATTAGCAAAATTTTCCAAATCACTAGATAAGCTGGTGATATTGTAGCGAAATTGTTAAAATCATATTAGCAGCCAAACAAATTCAGGTATTGCAGCAGCAAGATAGCAGAAACTGATGGGTTAAAATCATATTAGCAGCCAACTTGGGAATAGAACAAAATTTGCATAGCCAGCCCAACGCAGGCGAGCACATCGAGTAGGGGCAGCCATCCAGGAGGCGAAGACGGTGCAAGGGGGCATAGCGTGCGATGGAGAGGGGCCGCTAGAGACACGTCGGCGATGGACGCGGCGCTATAGCCGAAACCCTAGCCATGGGCTAGGGGTTGCGGGCGAGCACCGGACACCGGGAGCGGCATCCAGCCGGACTAGACGGCAGAGGGTTGGAGACCCGCCAGAATCGACGGGCGCTGGTCCCAGCGTGAGGGGTCGCACGTGAGAGAGAGATGGGTTGCGAGAGGGTTGGATGGGTCGGGGATTCGGTAGATTTGGCAGCTGCCGATGCTGCGAGGTGAGAGGTGGGGAGGAGGGCGGCGATGAGCTTTTGATGAGGGAGATGAA